>NC_134089.1:111873156-112181634 GCF_000715075.1 Nicotiana tabacum
TTCACTTTTCAGGGAAGGGCATGTTCTCATCACCCATTAACCCATGAGTGGGGGGGGGAGGGGGGGGACAACAAATCGAGCATACCAGCCACGGTCAAGGTCATCCTTAGTGTTGACTAAAACCATTTTATTTCTAGCCACGAGGGAAAAAACACCTTAATAGAAAAGGTTCGAAGAATATAAGTGGAGCAAGTGACGGAAGGTAAAAGGGGCGAAAACTAAACCTCACAAATAGCGAAGGCAAGCAACTACCCTCCAAACATAGGGACTAGTTTGACCGAGGCAAACATTGAAATAGAGATAAGAACTCAATAATCACGGGATCAATGGTAGGATTAAATCCTAAAGTAAAAGGATAGGTGTAAACAAACGAATAACCTTCATGGTAAGAGGTGATTCTTTGATTAGCACTAGGAGTCATCATGTAATAAGCCGACCGGTTGTTTTGAGCTTTAGTGTTTCATTCGGTATTTTGAGACTTTGAGTAGCTTCATATTATGTATTATGACTTGCGTGTATTATTTTCGGGTTTCGAGCGCTTCAGGATTGATTTGGAAGAATGATTCTCGTTTTAGAAGCTTTAAGTTCGAAGAGGTTAGCAAGGTTTGGCTTTTGGGTAAACGGACTCAAAATCGGGTTATAATTATTCTAATAAGTTTGTATGATGATTTGGACATGTCCATAAAGTTTGATTAAATTCCAATGAGTTTTGGATAAGTTTGGATTGTATGGTAATTATTTTCGGTTTCGGTGTCGAATTGAGCATAAAGGTTACCATATTGAGCAAACAATCTTTAATTCATGTTTCGACTAAACCATTATATATGTATCATAATTTTGGAATCATAGCATCTGAAATCATCAAGTTTCTACATTGTATGGGGAATTTATGATCATTACACTAAGAATTGAGTTGTCAGATTTTTCAGATTAATTACGAAATTGCCACAGAATTCGTATGTAAAAATCTGCACTATTTTCAAATATTGAAACCAACATATCTCCTTCATTATAAGATCAAATGGAGTGATTCAAAATCCTAACCTTACTGGAATTGTATGAGAAATCAATTGGAGGCATCAAAAGCAAGTTTCAGGATCATTTGACACAAGAAATGAGGCAGAACAACTGGGCAAAAACATATAATATCAAGGGTTTGTTATTTTGGTCATATTTTGAGTTGAGCAGCTCAGTTTTGAGCAATGTTGGAGGCGGGTTTCACCACATGGATTGGGATAAATGTTTTATAATCCGTTTTGGTTATATTTCATGAATTCATCTTCATTTTTGGATTTGATTGATGATTTCAAAGTAAAATTTGGGGGGTTTTATAAAGTGAAGTTTTGAACATCGATTCAGAGTCATATTTGAGTGAAACTAGTATCGTTGGACTCGTAATTGAATGGGTTCTAGGATTTTGTGAGTTTCGTTGAATTTCCAGGTGCGGGACCGGGTTTGACATATTGGTTGATTTTGGGCTTTTGATTAAAGATTCGACCTTTATCGATTAAGTTTGTTTCTTTTTGAATTATTTGACGTTCTTAAGCTGCTTTTGGCTAGTTTTGAGCCATTCGAAGATCGGTACATGTGGGATGGCATTTCCAGAGTATTATTTGACTTGCTCGGTATTGAATTTGACTTGTTCGAGGTAAGTAGCACTTCTAAACTTGGTGCTGAGGGTATGAATTCCTGAACATACATGTTATGTATTTGGTGTTGAGGTGACGCACATGCTAGGTGACGGGCATGTGGACGTGCACCGTGTGAATTATGACTCGGTTGATTCTGTGATACTATGTAGTTACCTAATCTTGTTTCTATCCATGAAATTTCTATGTGTTAGAGAAATTGAGTTGTGAATCATGTTAGAAATCATGTTTAGGCTACATGCTTATTCTGTTAGGACCCAATGAGGTCATTTCTGTTGTTAAGTTATTTGATTAAATTACAATTACATACTCAGTCATATTCATTCATTTTTTTATCATATCTCAGTCTCTATTATCATTCATTGTCATATCATGTTTTCATTGGTTGGGCTGATTGGCATGAGATTTGTAAGCCAGAGGGACTAGAGAAATTGATGACTGAGTGAGGCTTAGGGCCTATTTGTGTGTGACATTTATGGGATCGGACTGCATGCCGCAACAGACTTTATTGATTCATGCCAGGATTTGGCTTATACCGCAGCATGCCATGATTGGCTTATATTAGCGCTTGGGCAAGATTCGCCCCTCCTGAGCCTAACATACCAGTAGTGAGTGCAAGTACCGATGAGTGCGAGTGTGAATGCCGAGTGATTGAGAGTCTTAGTGATTGGGAGGTGCCGAGTGATTGAGAGTGTTGCGTGATTGGGAGGTGCTGAGTGATTGAGCGTGTTGAGTCAGGTTGAATACTCCGAGAGCATGAGCACATGATTTTATCATTGTGTTGCATTATATTTGACATGCATACTTGTCATGTAGGCATAGAGATGCATTTCCTCAAGCTATACAGTATTGTGACATTTATGATTTCTCACACACATTGATATGTAGGCATGGAGATGTACTTTCCTCATGCTATATGATAATAAAGCATCTTATCTATTGCTAAAAGTTTTTGGGAAATATCATAGTTTTTCTAACATACTCACATTTTGGTGACTTCCGTGAAAAATTTGGATTTTACTGTTATACCTGAAAAGCGACGCAAACCATAGATGCATCTATTAACCTACCGAGGCGAACATCCCGCTCCCATGAGAGTGTGGTACATAAATCCTGCCAAGGAGAACGGCCCGATCCTATAAGAGTAGCAGAAGGAAATACCCCGCTCACGAATCATACGTGCGACGCGGTCAAACATAAATTTAAGGAATCACCCCGCTCGTGGATCATACTTGCGACGCGGTCAAATATAAATTTAACATTAAAATCATATCTCTTTCTTGATTCTTTTTAAAATAAGGGAAATTCAGCTTGTAGCTTTTTAAGTAAATTACTCAACTCGCGAAACATACGTGCGATGCGGTTACACATAGATTTCTTAAGCTATTATAACATTCCTTCAATTCTTTTCAAAAATACGAAATTCAAATGAAAACTTTTAAGATCTCAAATTCCTCAATTTTAACTCTTTTCAAGACATTTACTAAGCAAACTCAATCTCGATTCTTCTTTTGGCAAACAATAAACATAAATCAACAACAATATCAACAAGGCATGGTGTAAACCTAAAACTACCCGGACATAGGCATAGCTAGTAGCTACGTATGAACTCTCATCACCTCGTACGTACGTAGCCCCCACAAATAGGGGCACATATTAATTTAGTTCATCTATGAGGTTAATTCCCTCTAACAAGGTTAGAAAAGAGACTTACCTCGCTCCGAAGTTCCATAACCGGCTTCCCAAGCCCTTCTGACGACTCAAATAAATGCACCACTCTCCAAAATTAGCCAAATAATGGGCAAACCAGTGAAAATACACCCTCATACTTATAATAATAAAATTATATAAATTCCCAACTCCGCTCAAAAAGTTAACAAAATCGCCCTCGAGCCCACGTGCTCGGATTCTGAAATTTTTAGAAGATAAAGTTTACCCATAACCTCATGAACTCAAATATATAATTTACTCTCAATTTCATGCCCAAATTCGTGGTAACAATCCAAAATACGAAATCTTAGGTTTCCTACAAAAACCCCACAATTTTCCACTAATTTCCATGTTCAAATCCGTATATATTCATGTATTTAACTCAAAACTAGTACAAACAACTTACCTCATGCTTGGTGATGAAAATGGCACTCCCAAGTTGCTCCAAAAATCGGCTCCCATGAAAGATTTGAGATAAAATGAGCCAAAACCCGTTTTTAAAACACTTCACTGCCCAGCGACATTCGCACCTGCGGTCACGCGACCAATTTTGCGGTTTCGCAGGTACGAACCAAATACCGCTTCTGCGGTCCAGTGCTCCCAGCCTATTTTAGCTTTTGCGCCTTCTCTTTCGCAGGTGCGGTCCCGCTTCTGCGGCGAGATAACCGCATCTGCGGTCCTATCTCTCCCCCACCAAAATTGCATATACGAACACAGGGCCGCTTCTGCGGCTCTGCACCTGCGGCCCAAGCCTCGTAGGTGCGGTTACACCAGAAGGCAACTGCTCAATTCTTCTTCTAACTCCAAATTCGATCCGTTAATCACCCGGAATCCACCCGAGGCCCCCGGGACCTCATCCAATCACACAAACCAGTCCCATAACATAGCACAGACCTGGTCCAGGCCTCAAATCACATCAGACAATGCTAAAATCACGAATCACACTCCATTTCAAACTTGACAAACTTTAGAACTTCGAACTTCTACATTCGATGGCGAAACCTATTAGATCACATCCGATTGACCTTAAATTTTGCACTCAAGTCATTGCGGACCTACTCCAACTTTCGAAATCGGAATCCGACCCCGATATCAAAATGTCCACTTCTGGTCAAACTTCTCAAATCCTTCAAATTTCTAACTTTAGTGAAATGACTCCAAAATGACCTACGGACCTCCAAATTTACTTCCAGACGTGGTCCCAATACCAGAATCACCATACAGAGCTATTCCCAAACTCGAAATTCCAAACAGACATTGATAACACCGAAATGCACTTCAACCCAAACTTATGAAATTCATCCAAAAATGCACACTTCCACAGTAGGCGTCGAAACGCTCCTGGGTTATCCAAAACCCGATCCGGACATACGCTCAGGTCCAAAATTATCATACGAACGTGTCGAATCTTCAAATCCCGATTCCGAGGTCGTTTACTCAAAAGTCAAACCTTAGTAAATTCTTTTAACTTAAAGCTTCCGAAATGAGACTTTTCTTTCCAAATCAACTCCGAACTTCCCGAAATTCAATTTCGACCATGCGTACGAGTCATAATACCTGAAGTGAAGCTACTCACAGCCTCAAACTGCTGAACGATAGGCGAGATCTCAAAACGATTGGTCGGGTCGTTACATTCTCCCCCACTTAAACATACGTTCGTCCTCGAATGTGCTAAGAACTGCACCGGAGTTGTCTGAAATCACTGCTTAATACCTCGTGCACCTACCCGTGCTACCAAAACTCAGTTGAGCACATTATCTCGATCTAATCTGAAGATATCCTCTTTCATTTAGGCAAATAAGCCTTAGAGCCTGGTTCCAACATCTGGAATTCTCTGCCAGGTCTGCTTCCAACATATGAATGCTGTATCAATCACTACACGTTGTACTAGAACATGATTGCACACCCTTGCCAAATCCACATTATGCATTGCATGACTCACATAACTATAATCATATCCTTTGATAACAATAGCTGAAATATCACGAATTCAATGCTCACAATGCACCTCATGACACATATAAGTCTTGTTCCAACTCTTGCAATACTGCCATAATGGAAGGGATATGTAAAAACTCCTAACCAACTGCCGGGTCAACAATCATTGGGTCTATTCTCTTGACCAGAAACTTTACCTCATTCTGAACTGAATATCGAAAATCACTCTTTAATGTGCCTTATATAAATTCTATCGCACTGATCCCAGGTCCAATAATCTCGTCTCATCCAGTATAAGCTGTTCAGGCAGTAAGCCACCTCAAACACTGCCCAAAAGTTTCATATGGTACCATAACATGCCAACCAACTACAAACTCGAATATGATACATAAGGAAACGAACTCTGGAAAGAATTGCTCAACCCATATAACTAATTTAAAAAACCGAAAGATGTTATGAACTTTTCTCAGAAAATGAGAAGCAAAACACATAAGAATAGATATGGGAAACTGTACTCATCATCACACTGTGGTTGAGTGCAACCCGATCCAAACAATATACCCATGGCGGCGTGCCATCCCATCCATACATAAAATTCACATAAGGAGATACTAAGCTAAATTATTCATTACTATAAAATACCGAATATCGACCACAAGCACGCTAAGTGCATAATACCATCCCTGGGGAGACAAACATCACCATGCGCTACAAAACTAAAGCACAACTGTGGTGCAATATACAATCTGCATCTTAAGAGCCATCCTGCTCACATAACACCATCGCTATGAGGAAACTCAACGCATAAGAAAATTATCAAGTCGTTTCACAACTCACACGACACAATATAGTATTACATGAAACAACCAACAACGAAGTAACATCTAACGTCCGAATACTCCTCCATGAGGAGCGCTATGCTGAAATGAACACATTTGGCCTAATATAGAGCCCATATTCATATTTAAATCCATTCACAGACCTCAAGCTGATTTTGATCGCACCGCAACACACAAGAATATCCATCATAACCAGAACAAACTTCCACAGTCTACAACCAAATGAACTGAGTGCCCTTCAGGCATAAATTCTGAATTTGCAATATTACCATAATCTCCATACTTGGTATAAATCCCTCACTCAATCAAGTGACTATATGTCACACTTATACAATCTTCCCGTGGGACATGCTCCCATGACCTTCCACACCAGATAACAAGTCTGCACATCCATACCACTGGCCGTACAAATGTTGTAAAGCAAATCAAAAATCCAAAATCAACACTCAAAGCCTCTTACACAAGTCACCGATCTCCGATGACGCTAAAGACAATACCAACTTACACTATCCATCTGAATCCTTTCCCGCTCATCCGAGCTCTTGACATTCTTGTCGACACCAAACCGCAACCTTGATCCTCAACTTCCGAATCCCATGCAGTTCACTGTACTTAATCATGCCAATGCGCAAGAGTACAAGAATTTCATCTTAACTTCTGGACTACTAGTAGGGTAGACACTTCATCATATAGAAACCTTTTACTTAACTCATTTCTAGAGAACCATTGCAACACGTGACTGAATTTTCATACCCGCAGAAAATACCAACCTCAAGTAGTGGTCTACACCACTATAACTCTTCTGGGATCCATCTGCACATAACATGCCATAATACTCGAAAGCCTCCAAATAAAATCAATTACGGAGACCCTCAAGCCTCGCACACACTGCCACAATTCACATGTATAACTTAACACGCTGAAGGAACTGATCACTACCACCAGCATGTCAATTCAACTATTGTTAACTGGTACACTCATTCTGATACTTCCTCTATGAGTCTAAAGTTATTTTCTTCCATTTTCTCCAATGCTACACCGCAGATCGAAGATAACAAAGAACATTATAAGCCTTTTTTTCATAACCCTTTGCAACAAGCTCGATACTCAACCATACTATGGACTTGAAATCCTTAGGCACCACACTTTACCCTTTGAATCCACTAGGACCGTGGCTGAGAGTTGCCTACTCTGACTTGGCCCTGAATATAATCAACTTTAAGGCTATGCTCTCACATGGACACCCTCTCAAAGAAACACCCGGCTGAATCACTTTTCTTGCAAACCACCTCTACATGAAGCATAAATCCTGAGTGTTCTCAAAGCCTGAACATAAATTGACAAGGCCAATTATAACACACATTCTTCAAATCCTTTGCTCAAATCACCACTGATGGTCTCTTTACTTAGTCGTGATAACCCATCAATATGATTATCACTAGAAACCTTATAAGTAGATAACCATACAATCCAATCGTAAGCGGTGAGACTATCCCACTTAGCTTAAAGTTGCCATTGCGTAAACCTGGAACCCACCAAGATTCTTCCTTCGTTGCTGCACTGGGTACAATTGCTACAAAATTGGTAACCATCCTAAGCCCGTGCTTATCCGCCAGTCATAAAAGCCCGTTCACTCTTCATGGACAACAACTAAATGTGTGACAATAACTTCCAATTCAAAGTCATGTTGTATCCTTCTTCATATCAAGCAAATCCTTCTCGTTGCACCAAATCTTCCGTCGTATAATAGCCAACATTTCAAATTAAGTGCACAAGTCTAGTCACCATCCACCATAAATCCCAAGTCACTCTATAATTTCCACAAGGCATGTGGTTATCCTACCACATAACCTATATGCTACTATTCCATTCTCCCACTTTGGTCAAACCCCCCTCCTTTAAGCAACTACTCGACTCCTACTTCTTACACCCGACCTTCTAGAAATTTAACCACCGCATGACACTTCCCACATATCCATCCCCATCCTTCGCTACCCAGCTGTTGCCTTAAATCAAAATCTATCTTTGTAGCACTTGAACCAATAGATCGTTACTCCGTTAACCCAAACCTGAACATTCATATTCTGATTTTCTTTCCTCTACCGGGAAATAAAATTTTGAATCTCTGAATCTTGCATTGAGTAAATGTCCTTCCAAGTCATTCCCTGCTTCAACGCATAGACAAACACTCTACCATTACACCAATACTGTGCGATAACAATGCACGAATCGTCATAACAATTAATGCTAAATCTCAAAACCTTAAGTAGTACTGATACTGAGCTGAATTGACAGAACGGTCTTCCGCAAGGTGATGACAATAGCCCGATCAAATACGTAGGGAGGAAAATCCATCACTACATTTGTAGTACCATTACTTTTTCTCAATTCCCGATTTATAATAAGTGCTCACGTCGCATAAGATTGAGTAGGAAAGAAACAAAGGCATAAGACTCAAAGGAATCAAATCGCACGAAGAGGAATCAAGAAGGGAAGTACTCCTAACAGCCCTGTAGCCTCTGGAAGATAAGTACAGACGTCTCCATACCAATCCACCAGACTCTAATAGACTTGTTCATGACTCGTGAGACCTAAGTAAATCTAGTGCTCTGATACCATGTTGTCACGATCAAAAATCCATTAAAGGCCATGATAGCGCCAGACACCTCTGTTAGGCAAGCCAACACTAAATAGTTAATTAAGCTCTCGTTTTAATACCTTTGAAATCATAAATTTCCTTTAACTTAACTAATAGAAGATAATCTTCATAGAAAGAATAAAAGTGTTTTCAATTTCCATTACAGAATATCCCATAATCACCCTAGAACCCGATGTCACAAGTGCATAAGCATCTACTAGGAATTTACAGTAACATACAATGACTGTCTGGAATACATTTTGGATAGAAAGAAAATACAATACTCTGAAGGAGACTCTGCTGGCTGCGGGTCATCTCGAGAGATGCAGCTCACCTAAGTCTCCGTATCAACCATGCCACTAGGCCACTAGAGATACATGTGCCTGTGCAACAAAAATACACAACAAGTGTAGTATGAGTACGAAAACAATGCATACCCAATAAGTATCCCGCCTAACCTCGAAGAAGTAGTGACGAGGGGTCGACTTCAACACTTACTAGTGGTCCAATAATATCAGGTATAATAATGAGTAAATAAATATGAAACAGAGTAGATATATGAAATAAATAAGTATAAAATACGTAGTACAATTTTTCTCTTTACAATTTACTCAAGCTCTTAGCTAGCAAGCTCGCTCCGTAACTGGAGCATATACATAGATATAGTGGATTTCATCAAGGGAGTTGTCATGATTCAAATCAGGGAAAAACCTCGGAATCACTGGCTTCATGCTAAATATTATGCACGATTCCATGAGGATAATATATATAGAAAATGCTGAGGCGTACGACCCGATCCAATATAAAAGTAAACTGTGCACTGTCGAGGGTCGAACAACGCGAACCATAAATGCATCTATTAACCTGCTAAGGCAAACGGCCCGCTCCCATGAGAGTGTGGTACATAAATCTTATTGAGGAAAACGGACCGATACCATAAGAGTAGCAGAAGGAAATACACCGCTCGCGAATCGTACATGCGATGCGATAAAATATAAATTTAAGGAATCACAGCAGGTGAGGAAAACCCTTTTTTGAAAAAATTAGAGTTTCGAGCATAATCTTGCTTTAGAGATGATAGAAACCCAGAATTAGAAGAATCACACAAAGGAATAAGAGAATTTCAAATCGAGTCACGTACTTAAACGAACAGTCTCAAGCCCAAAGCCATAGGGTTTTCAACAATAGTAGAGTTTTAAAAGAGGATAAACAAACAAATCAGACAAAACTTCAAGCAGACAAGCATTCGTCTAATAAACAGTCAAAAGAAATTAGGGCTTTTAACATGCAAACTCAGGTAGAAGAACGATATGAGAAAACATAGCAAAACATGTCAAAAATCAAAGAAAAGTTGTGAAATAACTCAACAAGAACCCTAATCGGAAAAGATAAGGAGTTTTGAAAGCAAAGTTTTAAAAGAAACTTCGAGAAAAGTGCTTAGAAGTTCAAAGCAAACATAGATTTGAAGCAGATCTAAAAGAAATCAAAAGAACCTTAGAGATTAGAGTTTCAGAAGAACCATAAGTGATGAGAAAGGCCTCGAAAGCCATCAATCTAAGCAGGAGAGTCAAAAGCTTGACTCGAATGGCCAGAGGAAAGTCATAGACGACCGGAGAATAGCCATCGAGCAAAGACTGGACCAATACCTTTAGGATCTGGTCATGAGACCACAAAAACGAACACGTAGAAGCCATGGAAGGTCGATACAGGTCTCCGATGACCTTGGAAGGCCATGGATTAAGGCAAATTAGGGTGGATTAGGGTGGCGGTGGCTAGGGTTTGAGGGTATTGTAGAGAGAATTTGAGAGATGAGGGGGATTCAGAGGCGGCGTATGGTGGAAAATGGTAGGGTTTAGGGGGTCGTTTGGGATTAATTACGGTAAGAGGGTCTGGTGGCCGTTGATCATTTTGATCAACGGCCTGGATTGAATGGGTAAGTGGGGCGGTTTAATGGGATAGGGTTTGGGTCGGTTCATATTGTAATTGGGCCGGGGTAATTGGGCTTCAAATTGGGTTCAGTTGGGGTTTAAAATCAGGCTATAATTGAAATAAAATGGGGCAAACATTTAAATAACCAATTTTTCATATTTTATTTATAAAAAAATAATAAAATAATTTTTGTAAATAAATTAAAGGTGCTAATATGATTTACAGTACATAATTATCAAATTAAAAATATTAGACTTATTTTTTATAGATATAAATGCAATTAAATCTAAAAGAGGCTAATATTGCAATTATATGCAATTTAGCTTTAAAAATACTAAATCAATTTATAAAAATATGCAAAAATATCTTAGCTATATTTTATATGAGAATCCAATAAATGAATCACCAAAATGATAACTTTGGGAATTATTATTGGGGTTTTATGAATAAAATAGGGGAATAAATTGGTTAAAAAGAATATTTTAAAAATTAGGGAAAATGAGAAAACATTTGAACATACTTATACAGACATATATATGCTATTTCGAAAGTATTTTGCATATTAAAAATATATAGAGAAAAATTGGGTATCAACAGCTGCCTCTCTTTACTCGGGAAGGATGAAAGAGTTATCGGGTAAAGATATTATGACCAATTTTGACTGAGCGGAACGATTCAAAGAGGTTTAGGCCGCGGAGACTTTCAAGAGCAGACACAATATCCAGGGCGAGGTGAATGGTTAAGGTTTGACATGGCTGCGGGAACTGGAGCAGGATTGCTCCTGCCGAGATGGTCGTTGCTCACCGGTTTACCTGCAAATAAGCGATACAAGCGTATATTGTACGTAAATTTAAACATGATGCAATTTTCCGTCGGACCATGAAGATTGTCTTTGGATGGTTAGAATGACGTCCTTAGATCATGATGTCCTGGGCCATGAAACGTATAATAAAGGATTCGCAGGCCATGAAATAATGCTCTCGGGCAATGAGGATGACGCCTCCGAACCATGATGCCTTTGAATAATTATATGCAAAAGATTAAAAGGGGTCCTCAGGACATGACATGGTATTCTCGGGCTATGAAAATGGTTCCTCTGAACGATAACGCCTTTGGATAATTTGGCGATCTTTCAACCTATGAGGTGCAGTATTTGGCGATCTTTCAGCCCATGCAAATGCAGTAGGTGGCGATCTTTCAGCCATGCAAATATAGATGAAGTGGCGATCTTTTAGCCATGCAAATATAGATAAAGTGGCTATCTTTTAGCCATGCAAATGTAGATAAAGTGGCGATCTTTCAACCATGCAGATGCAGTAGGTGGCGATCTTTCAACCATGCAAATGCAGTAGGTGGCGATCTTTCAGCCATGCAGATACAGTAGGTGGTGATCTTTCAGTCATAAAAATGTAGATGGAGGTAGAGCTTAACCTCGGAAGGCAGAATGGTAGCCTTATGCAATGCAGAAAATGCAGATAGAGACAGCGTTTAGTTTCAGAAGGCAGAATAGTAGCCTTATGCAATGCAGAAATGCAGATGGAGAATGTGTTTAGTCTTGGAAGGCAGAATAGTAGCCTTATATAATACAAAGATGCAGATGGAGACAATGTTTAGTCTCAGAAGACAGAATGGTATCCTTATGCAAGAAATAAAGTGGCAAGCGGTAATAGAGCTTTCTTAGCTGATAGTAGATTGCGATATTGTGATTGCACGGAACGTCACCGGTGTGTATGGATGTCAAATGTGAGTAAATACGACATTTCTGATCTTGAACGACGTTTGTCTCATGGGTGTATAGTACGTCTGATGTTTTCGTAATCCAAGTGCCTGCATTCAAAGAAAAATCGTGAGTTTTGTAAGGGGGAAGGTTAGTTTGTATCCCCGCTGGCTCTGCTTGATCTGCTCGGCTTTGATATGATGATACTGTTTGCATCATTGGGGTAGCATTTCTAAACAAGTCAATTTCAGTAATAAACATGCATGATTTCGTAATAAAAATATGTCATAAGTATATATAATTAAAAAAACAATTTTTAGATGAATCGACGACTACGACGTGGTTCAAGATGTTGCAACCTCTCTTGCTACAAAATTTTGAGGGTCTTCCTCAAAATTCTGCCCCAGTTTAATGGGTTGATGTTTCTAACAGTTGCTTGCGATGATTGGATGAAGTTACTTCGGAATTTTGAGGGTCCTCCTCAAAATTCTGCCCCAGTGTCCAATTGCGGGGGGGAGTTTCCAATAGCGTAGGGAAATGAAAATTTTATTGAATTGTGATCGAACCCATATGGCTTCCTACGTATCCCCTCTAAAACGGGAATCAGGTCAGGCGTAGTTCAATTTACATCATATAGGAAAACATAAAGATTACACATAGTAACGCTTGACTGCATCTGAGTTGATGGGCTTTGGCCAGACTTCTCCGTCCATTTCTGCAAGTATGAGTGGTCCTCGTGTCAGGACCCGGTGAACCATGTATGGACCCTGCCAGTTGGGAGAGAACTTCCCTTTGGCTTCATCTTGATGCGGAAAAATTTTCTTTAACACCAGCTGCCCTGGTGTGAACTGTCTCGGCTTGACTCTTTTGTTGAAGGATCTGGACATTCTGTTTTGATAAAGTTGACCATGGCAAACTGCATTCATTCTTTTTCCATCCATAAGGGCTAGTTGTTCATAACGACTTTTTACCTATTCTGCATCGTCGAGCTCAGCTTTTTGTATGATCCTTAAGGAAGGGATTTCTACCTCAGCGGGAATGACAGCTTCTGTACCATAAACTAGCATATAGGGGGTGTCCCTGGTTGATGTGCGGACTATGGTGTGATATCCTAAAAGAGCAAATGATAACTTCTCGTGCCACTGTTTATGCTTCTCTATTATTTTCCTCAATATCTTCTTGATATTCTTGTTGGCGGTTTCTACGGCTTCATTCATCTGAGGGCTGTAGGCTGTAGAATTATTGTGTTTGATCTTGAAAATTTCACACATAGCTTTCATCAAGTCACTATTGAGGTTGGAGCCATTATCAGTAATGATTGACTCTGGAATCTCGAATCGACAAACGATGCGGTTACGGAGTCCATCACGACTTTCTTGGTTACTACTCTGAAAGATGATGCTTCGACCCATTTGGTGAAATAATCAATTGCTACTAGGATAAACCGGTTTCCATTGGAAGCGGCAGGCTCGATTGGTCCAATAACATCCACCCCCAGGCGGTGAATGGCCATGGTGAGCTTGTTGCATTAGTTCATTTGGAGGTACCTTTATCACGTCTGCCTGTATCTGACAGCGGTGGCATTTTCTGACATACTGGATGCAGTCCGTTTCCATAGTCATCCAAAAGTAACCAGCTTGGAGTATCTTCTTTGCTAAGACAAAACCGTTCATATGTGGACCGCAGGTCCCAGCATGAATTTCCTCTAGTATCTTGGATGCTTCCTTTGCGTTGACACACCTTAGTAATCCCAAATCAAGAGTCCTCCTATAAAAGATTCCTCCGATGTAAAAGAAATTGTTGGACAATCTCTGAAGCGTGCGCTTCTAAGTAGGATTTGCATGTTCTGGGTACTCTCCATTTTCCAAATATTCCTTGATATCATGAAACCAAGGCTTTCTGTTTGTTTCTTATTTAACATGGGCACAATAAGATGGATGATCATGGATTTTCACAGGAATGGGATCAATGAAATTTGTGTCTGGATGTTGTATCATGGATGACAGGGTAGCTAATGCATTGGCGAACTGATTCTGGACCCTAGGAACATGTTGGAACTCTATCTTTATGAACCTTTTCCTCATTCCTGTACATGATGCAGATACGGGAGTATCTTGGAGTTCTTTGTCGCCCATTCTTCTTGTACCTGATGTATAAGAAAGTTTGAATATCCAATCACTATCAACTCTTGAATGTTCATATCGATGGCCATTTTAAGCCCTAAGATGCAAGCTTCATATTTAGTCATGTTATTAGTGCACATGAATCTAAGTTTGGCAGACACCGGATAATGCCTGACCGGTTTTAGATACTAGGACTACACCTATGACAATTCCTTTAAAATTTGCCGCTCCATCAAAAAACATTCTCCAACCATCATAGGATTCTGCAATGTCTTCTCCTATGAATGATACCTCTTCGTCAGGAAAATACATTTTCAGGGGTTCGTATTCTCTATCTACGGGATTTTCAGCAAGGTGATCTTCTAGTGCCTGTCCCTTGATTTCTTTCTAAGTCACGTAGACAATGTCAAACTCACTCAACAGGATTTGGCTAGCTTGCCAGTGGGCATGGGCTTCTGGAAGATGTACTTCAAAGGATCCATCCTCGATATGAGATATATAGTATAGGCACAGAAGTAGTGCCTCACCTTCTGAGCTATCCAAGTCAAAACACAACATGTGCGCTCTAACAGAGAATACCGAGCCTCGTACGGGGTGAACTTCTTACTGAGGTAATAAATGGCCCGCTCCTTCCTCCCCGTTTCATCATGCTGCCCCAGAATGCAATCGAAAGCTCCATCCAATACTACAAGGTAGAGTAATAAAGGTCTAACTGACCCAGGCGGGACCAAGACTGGTGGTGTTGATAGGTATTCCTTGATTCTATCGAAGGCCTTTTGGCAGTCATCAATCCATTTGGTAGCGGCGTCCTTTTTCAACATTTTAAATATTGGCTCACAGATGACTGTAGACTGTGCTATGAACCGGCTGATGTAGTTAAGCCTTCCCAGAAAACTCATTACGTCCTTCTTGCTCTTTGGCGGTGGCAATTCTTGAATGGCTTTGACTTTTTATGGATCCAGTTCTATTCCTCGGCGAATCACAATAAACCCAAGTAATTTTCTAGCAGGAACCCCAAATGCACACTTCGTGGGATTCAGTTTCAGGTTGTACCTTCGTAGTATATTGAAGAACTTCCTCAAGTCTTCCTTGTGATCTGTGGCCTTCTTGGACTTGATGATAACATCATCTACATACACCTCAATCTCCTTGTGTATCGTATCATGGAAAATAGTAGTCATGGCCCTCATGTAGGTGGCCCCTATATTCTTTAACCCAAACGACATCATCTTGTAATAGTACATTCTCCATGGCATAATAAAAGCTGTTTTCTCAGCATCTTCTTCATCCATCCAGATCTGATGATAACCAGTGAAACAATCTACAAATGACTGCAATGCATACTTGGAGCAATTATCAATCAGGATGTGTATATTCAGCAAAGGGAAGTCGTCTTTTGGACTTGCCCGGTTAAGATCCCGGTAGTCGACACAGATTCTGACCTTCCCATCCTTCTTTGGCACAGGCAAGATGTTGGCTAACCATGTCGGGTATTTTACTACCCTGAGAACCTTAGCTTTGACTTGCTTAGTGACTTATTCCTTGATTTTCAAACTCATATCAAGCTTGAACTTTCTAAGCTTTTGCTTTACCGGCGGACATGTCGGATCGGTTGGCAGTTTGTGAGCCACAATAGACGTACTTAGACCAGTCATGTCATCATACAACCAGGTGAATATGTCCTCGTATTCCCTTAGAAATTCTGTGTATTCCTTCTTTTCTGACGGCGATAGGTGAACACTGATTCGCGTTTCTTTGACGTTCTCTTCATCTCCCAAGTTAAAAATTTCTGTCTCGTCTAGATTGGACTTAGGTCTATTCTCAATGTTCTCAACTTCTTTGACGACCTCCTCTGGTATGTCATCTTCTTCTAAATCAATGTCCGTTTGTTGCGTTGTCTCATTGCATGTCACAGTCATTGGTTCATCAAGATAAGTAATAGTAATGGTGTATAAGTAAAGTAATGAAAGAAAAATAATAATGAGTGTTGATTCATAAAAAAAGTCAAAATGCTTTGATAAATTGCATAATTGTTTTGAACATTGAAGATCTTATTGTGGGAATAAAAATGCGAGAAGAAAATCATTTAGTAAATAAAAACAATGCATGATGCTTGTTTTAGCCTTCCTACCCCGAGACTCGTTGGTGGCTCTGGTTGTCCTGATAGTCTAGTTATTGAGGCGTGCCCATCTTCTTATAGCATGTATGGAAGGGCCTTCATCCCCCTCCTCGTCGAGAACAACACAACAATCCATGTAATTGTCTCCTAAGAACAAGTTCTTCACCGCTGCCAGTGCTTTCTCCTTATCTGACCTATAAATAATATCGGTCGGTTGGAAAGTCTGCTCCAAATGTGGTATTGGCTGCCCCAGCGGATAGTAAGGGCTGCGCCATGGTGGATACCAGTTGTTGAATTCTTCCCAGGTGTACTCATATCCCAGACCGAAAGTGGTGCCATGTTTCTTGAGTTTTATGGGCTTAGTGATTCCTTGGAGGTTCTTGCCGAGCCCCTTGCCAGGTTCGTACCCACTCCAATTCAGTATACTCTCGATCTTGTTATCCCACCATTTGTCTTTGTCCACAACATTTACCCGTTCAATGTGATGGTAAGTCTCTCCACCTAACTTCCTTCTTCCTTCGATTGCCGGAATAGTCTGGCGACTGTATATAGGTTTGCTCTCGTCGCTGTGAATGATCAGCTCTTGATGATTCCATTCAAATTTTACTGCCTGGTGTAGTGTTGATGGTACAGCCCCAACGGCATAGATCCATGGCCGTCCCAACAGCAGATTGTAAGATGCTAGCATATCTATCACCTGGAAATCAACGTCGAACCATGTTGGCCCTATTTGCAAGCATAGACTAATCTCCCCAATGGTGGACCTTTTAGAACCATCGAAAGCTTTCACATTGATGGCTCCATCCTTTATCTCGTGCAGTCCTTTAACCAACTTCTTGAGTGTTACCAGTAGACAAATGTTGAGACTAGAACCCCTGTCAATCAGGATCCTAGTGATAAAGTAGTCCTCACATTGCATAGTGATGTACAGTGCTTTGTTATGACCAACCCTTTAGGTGGCAGATCATCCTCATGAAAAGTAATTTTATGACTTTCCAATACCTGTCCT
Source organism: Nicotiana tabacum (assembly GCF_000715075.1). Lineage (NCBI taxonomy): Eukaryota > Viridiplantae > Streptophyta > Magnoliopsida > Solanales > Solanaceae > Nicotiana > Nicotiana tabacum. The sequence goes on from NC_134089.1 coordinate 111,890,828, forward strand.
ACCATGTTAGCCATTTCTCCGCCATCGATGTTGCTTGGCACATATGCTTCACTCAGCACCCTCAACAAAGCATTCTTGTGTGTCTCGGAATTTTGTAGCAAAGCAAGAATAGAGATTTGCGCCGGTGTTTTGTTCAACCGGTCAATGACCGAGTATTCCTTGGCCTATATCTTTCTCCAAAGGTCGTCTGGACCTGTCTCAATAATGGGTGGCTGGTTGGAGGCTTGCTTGCTTGACTCGGCTAGGTGTTCCGGGGTATAAACCCTACCAGTTCTCGTCATACCCTGTGCGGAAACAGTCTCTTTGAACCTAACCTTGCCTTTCCTCCTTGCCCCAGCTGTATAGTCCCAGTGTACAGCCTTTGTATAGAATGGTGTCATGGTCGACATCGCCACTTGGATCGGCGTGGCTATCCTTACTCTGAACGGAGCATGTGCCTTGGGCGGCAAGACTACAACTTCAAATGGTGTGGGTGCATTTGCCGGAGACATGAATTCAACCTCAATTGTCGCTGGTGTCTTTGCATATGATGTTGCTTCAAACTCAAGTGGCATAGACATATTTACCTCGGCATCCCCAGATGGATGGATCTGGACTATGATTGGATTAAGAGTAACTATTGGCTTCCTTAGGTCATCGCCTTCTGCGATCAACCCGACTAATCCCTTGGGATCCCAATCATCCTCTATTTCAATCATGTGGCTCCACCCTTATGGTCTAGCAGAGGATTATTGCGGACATTTGGAGCATTTTTCTTTGTCACAATAATCTTGTTATCAATTAAAGTCTGGATCTTGTCTTTCAGAGAACGACATTCGTCGATGGTGTGCCCCTTCATGCCGGAATGGTATGCACAGAATTTGTTTGGGTTAACCCACTGAGAAGGGTTCTCAGGAGTTGTGGCAGGGATGGGGGTAACATAACCAGCAGCTTTGAGTCTCTCATACAACTGGTCAATAGGTTCAGCAATGGTTGTATATTGTTTCGGAGGTCTGCGATCGAAATTTGGTCGAGGTCTAGGGAAGTTTTGGCTTGCAGGAGGTGATTGATAGTGAGTTGGTTGAGCGTTGTAGGTTTAATAGACATGTGCGGGTTGGGAATATCTGGGTGAAGTAGGATGGTGTGTGGGAGGCGGAGGTGATTGATAAGTGGGTGGTGGAGCTTGGTATGCGGGTGATGGTGATTGGTAGTTCGGGGTAAGCTGATATGTGAGTGGAGGCATTAGGTAGGTTTGGTATTTAACGAGAGATTTGGTTCTTTGTGCAACCATTACGGCTCCTACGTCCCTTTTCTTGGACACGCCACCAGACTGTAAGGCCTTATTTGTAGCTTGCAAGGCCTCAAAGCTTGTTACCATACCGCTTTTGATGCCTTCTTCAATCCTTTTACCTAGCTTGATGATGTCAGAAAATTTGTGGATCTCGATCATCATTAGTCATTCATAATACTGTGGGTCCTGAGCCCGAACAAAGAATTTGTTCATCTGTTCCTCTTCTAAGGCAGGTCTGACCTTAGCAGCTTCAGACCTCCAGCAAGTAGCATACTCGCGAAATGTTTCTGTGGGCTTCTTTTTTAGATTCTGAATATAGAACACATCCGGAGCATTCTCTTATTAAACCTAAACCTTCCCATAAAATCAGATGCCATGCCTACCCAGTTTGACCACTTCTTTGGATCTTGGCTAATGTACCAAAACAAAACATCTCTTTTCAAACTCCTCATGAAAAGCTTCATGTGGATTCGCTCGTCTTTCCCTACTCCAACCAGCTTGTCACAGTACGTTCTCAAATGGACCCTTGGATCCCCTATACCATCAAACATTTCAAACTTCGGAGGTTTGTACCCCTCGGGCAGTTCGACGTCGGGCTGTATGCAAAGATCTTCATAGTTCAGCCCTTCAATTCCCTTGCTTCCTTCGATGCCTTGAATCCGGCTAGTCAATTTCTTAAGTTCTTCGGCCAGGTTCCTAATGAGCAAGTCCTTATCATCAGACTCGAGTGTGCTTGAGATGGGTTGGGTGGAATGTGGCACAGTCTCCGTGTAGATATGGGTGTTATGGTGGGTGTGAAAGTGGTCATTTGTGGAGTTTCAGAGTTCTGGGATGAGTAACGGGGTGTTGTTTGAGGTATGACAGGTGTTGCAGTGGTGGTGAGGAGCGAGATGATTTTGTTGCTTTGGGATATTCTGTGGAGGTATAGGGTTCTGAGCATTTGGGAAATTGATATCCGGAGTGGTGAGGGAAAATGACAGATTTGCCAGATTCCGAACCTGATCAAGTTCTTCTTGGAATTTCAGCAACTTTTGTTCGAGTTGGGATGCATTTTCCTTAGGAACCTTATTACTATGACCATGAGCAACCTCTACCCGTTTAGTTGAATTCTCTTTTTTGACGTTGTCCAAATCTTCCATCTTCTCTTTGTTCTTGTTTTTGACGGGACTAAGAGGAGGAGTGGGTGGAGGGCCCATCTCGTGGAATAGGATGATATTGCCAGAGTGCACGAACTAACCTTTGGGGAGGGGAATAATAAAATAAAAGTAAAAACAAAAAGGTAACCAAGTTAGTGAGGATCATAAAAAATGTTGCAATATTTAAACACGTAGTGTGGAATGTAAGACGTGTCCTAATTTGGGAGCCTCTTTGTGCTCGAGGTAGGCCTAGCAACAAATTAATTTGTAGAACTTAGAATGCTAAATGCCTCATTTTATTGATAAAAAATTAGACGAATCCCAAATCGATACTAAACAAATAGGAAATAAATGTCACTAATGGACATTGACCTTATTACATTTTATAAAGCGAAAGGAAAAACTCATATCTATTTGGCCCCAAAAGGACCTTCATCAGGTTGAATGCTCTCCTTAATCAAATCATCCAGTTCCCGTAGGTTCACCAGTAAACATGCCTTTGCCAGGTGTTCTCCTTCGTTTCCCTCAGTGTTTTGGCAGTCGGTGACTCTCTTCCTCACTTTTCCTTCCAACTCCAGTAGACTGTATTCCAGATATTCCAACTTTTTGCTAGCTTTTGTAGCCCTCTCCTTCCACTCATTGATTTGGTCATTCGATAGAAGACTCTTCCACCAGTCTAGAAAGAATGAGGGTGTGCTAACCATATCGAAGCTGGGGAACTCGTTCTTCATTTTCTGCAAAACAAAAGGGTTGAGACCATACCCCCACTGGACTCGACTATTTAATATCAACAATTAGCATAAAGAATTTATTTCTCCAGATAAATGAACAAAATATGGTGATGTCCATTCGGGTTCAGGGAAACCTGGTGGACTTTGGTCAAGGCTATCTTGAAGGGTCATTATGTGGATAACATAACTGACCCGACTAGGTTTGACCATGATGCATGCACAGTTTAAACAGAGTAAGGTTTCTATGGGGTCATAGATTGGTACCCTTGAGCGGATAACTCAAGGGGGAAAAGCACGGAACCGTCGCCTGCACCGCTGATCGACTAGTTTTACCGCAAATATGCCTTTTTCGGATTTAGGGGGTAATAATATAGGAAGAGCGCAACCACTCATTATAAGAGTTGCTATGGTACTTTTGTTTGGCAGGAGTGGAGTATGATGTTGAGCATGGTTATGCAATAATTAAAAGCATGTTGACATGTATTTGCACATTAAGAAAGCAGTAAATATAACAATTTCATAATTTAAAGCAATAATAAAGGAAAGGAACAAAAAGACAAGTCAGTTTTACAATTAAAAATGGAACTAAATGCTTAAAGGAATTAAACAAGTAACTGCACATAAAGAGGTACGAATTCACAATAATAGTGTGAAATGGTAAAAGCCTAAAAGTCCCCAGCGGAGTCACCATGCTGTCGTGCCCCCTTTTTCTCGCGAAATTGGGTTTATGACATTTGGTTGGGACAACTCATTCCCTTTGGGAAATGATTTTTGATTTGAAGAGTCGCCACCTAATAATTTGAGGTGTAGGACACCAATAGGGTTCAATTCTAAGTTCGATTGAATAACCAGAGATAGGGTAAAGGCTTGAAATTATCCTAAGGGGAAGGTGTTAGGCACCCCTCAGGAACCACTAGTGTGGTTCCCGGCCAGACAGTTTATTGTGAATTTGTGCAATTAACAAGTAAGCAGATATGGCTCACATAAGAGGGAATTTAGATTAAACACATAAGAGAAGGGATAATTAAAAGAAGAGTTTTGAAAAAAGTTTGCAAATAAAAGGGAAGGGATCCTAGGTTTATATTTAATATGGATCACATCAATGCGATACTCGGTATGACACTCCTCAAAAGAGGGGATACACGTGGTATTAGTGCACCGGTCGTCATATCCATATCTACCCTTCCCATCCCGTTAAGGTATTTAAAGCACAGATTGGTCTCGATCACTATTGCATGCTATTACTCGTCCCATTCCTATCAGTCCCGGAGGAGTTTAGGACTACTATTTCCTAAAGGGGAGGGATATTAGGCTGATTTTGGTTTCAAAAGGTAAAAATCTAAAGCGACATACAAAACACATATACTGCATGTTGGGGGGAAGCATATAAACAGATAAAGGCCCATGTACAGCTCCTCAAACGAAAACACATATATAGCATGAATTGCACATACTTTTAAGTCTGATTAAAATACTAAAGACGAGGGGAGTTTGATCATTGAGGCAGATCAGTTTATTACATAACTCAGATAAGAAGTCCGAGTCAGGCCTGCCTGCTGGTTCTAGCAATTAACAAAACTGGATTCAATTTTATGGTTATTACTCTAAGGCTTGCCCAAGTGTTAGATGAGGTCCTATAAACATGATATATAATTGATTCAGAATATGGTGAAACAATAATAACTCAAAACAAATTGCTTGAAATCCTATAGGCATGCTTGCTGAACCTCGTTAAATAAGGGAATTAGGTTATTTAAAACTGGTTCAGAATAGACTGATTTAAATTAGACTAACTCCAGATTCTGTTGGCGATGGTATCTAATGTTGCTGATTTTGATCCCTATAGGCATGATATCTAACATTGAATGATTTCAACATCATGAACATAATACTTACTTATAGCCGTTTAGAACCTAAAGCATGAGATTTAAGTGGCATGCAGAATTTTAAATAAGTCCTATAGGCAAGTTATCTAGATGTGCAATTGATCATGAAGAAATTAAGATAAATCCTATAGACATGTTGTCTAAAATGCAGAATTGAACACGCAGAAAAAAAAAATAGTCCTATAGTCATACTTTCTACCCTTGAGCATACATGATTTCCCAACCCTTTATACTAGCTAGCCCCAAGTGTTTATTACAAATTATTACAGACCAGAAATAATGAAATACATCAGAAAAGTTCAAAGAAAAGTTACAACCAGAGGAAGCCTGACTCTTGACTTCCTCTCTGAGTTATGGAATAAACCACTCAAATGCCATTGATTCAAAGCCTTTCTCAGACTTGAGTGTGTCAAAGTTCCCTAAGGGTCACTAGGACCCGGGGCAGTGCTCACACACAAGTTACATAACTAGAATAGAAATGAGTGTAGTGTGGAAGTGCCAGCCCTTATGTGTCCAAGTTCAGAGGGAACTCATGGGTCCCAAGGTAAGGCTCACACAGGGGGGGGGTAGAACTTAAGTTCTAAGAAGATAGTGAAAGTGCAGGAACATAGTTTCAAAATTGAAGGGACAAAGGAGAGGGTAAGGGGTGATAGGGAGACAGTAATCAATAACACATAGAGTTAATAACTTCATACAAAGGGGGGGTCAAAGGTTGGGAATCCATTTAAAGGAGCCCATGCACTTAGGCATGGATCCGTTTTGGGCATGTATAGCAATAGAAGGTGCTGACATGCTTATAAAACAATCAGAACACACAACATCTGGAGGAAACATGGAGGTTATGATCCTAGGGGAATCAGGTTTGGGTTATGCACAGTAATGTCTAATGTTGTCATGCCCCAAACCAACCATAAGTATTAAACACATTGGGTGGGGATTTAAGATTCACAAGTCATGATAAGTAATGGAAAAAACATTAACTCAGAATCCGGAAAGGGCAGATTACAACATGCTTAATAATGGAACTTGGTTAAATACAAACAGGAGACAAACAAGAATGCAAGAAACAATAGAGAAGCATGTTGTTGTTGATGCAGAAGCTAAATTAGAACTTACCAGTTAAGATGCAAATGCAGGAAAAATAAGCAAACTTCCCACAGCCTAGCCTTGGCTTTCAGCCGGCTAGGTAAGGCAGCAATACAAGTGGCAACAGAGAAAGAGAGAGATTTTAGTGGAGTGTGTGTCTGAACCCCAAGTGTTTTATGCCTTGTGTTCATGTGTTTGAAAGAAAAGAAGTACAAGGTATTTATAGCTTTCTGAAAACGAGTAAAAGAGAAGTAATAAGCTATAAACATGTAAACAATCATAATGTAGAATCAATTATACAAGTGATTGCCTTTAATTAAGGGATCGCTTGCTTAACGGGCAGTGACAGGTCCAAAATAAGGAAAGAAATTAATTTATAAGCAGGCTGATAGTTGCCATAAAAGTAGTAGTAAAACAATCGAGTAAGTAATTAAGTCTAAGTACAGGAATATACTTATTTTGGAAAGGATGCAGTAAGGCAAAATAGGAAAAGAAATCAATTAACCTTAACAGGTGAGTGAAATCAGAATTTCACAAAGGAAAAGTTTAAAATCAGTCACAAGTTTGAAGATCAATCAAAGAAGGAAACTCAACATATAAATAGAGTGCACAAACACTATACACGCGAAGTTAAGCTTATTGGCAAACGGAAATAGCATGCAATAGTAGCGCAAAATTCAGTAGATAGCAGCATTCGAAGCATAATAGTCCAGTAGGTCAAGTCACATTGAATCAGTAGTGAAGAAAACATAGAATATCAAAAGCATGTGAAGATCTCACAGTAGCAGGTGAGGAAAACCCTGTTTGAAAAAATTATGGTTTCGAGCATAATCGAGTTTTAGAGATGATAGAAACCTAGAATCAGAAGAATTACACAAAGTAACAAGAGAACTTCAAATCGAGTCACGTACTTAAACGAACAGTCTCAGGCCCAAAGCCATCGGGTTTTCAACAATAGTAGAGTTTTAAAAGAGGATAAATAAACAAATAAGACAAAACCTCAAGCAAACAAGCATTCGTCTAATAAATAGTCAAAAGAAATTAGGGCTTTTAACATGCAACTCAGGTAGAAGAATGATATAAGCAAACATAGCAAAACATGTCAAAAATCAAAGAAAAGTTTTGAAATAACTCAACAAGAACCCTAATCGGAAAAGATAAGGAGTTCTGAAAGCAAAGTTTTAAAAGAAACTTCGAGAAAAGTGCTTAGAAGTTCAAGGCAAACATATATCTGAAGCGGATCTGAAAGAAATCGAAAGAACCTTAGAGATTAGGGTTTTAGAAGAACCCCAAGTGATGAGAAAGGCCTCGAAGCCATCGATCTAAGCAGGAGAGTCAAAGGCTTGACTCAAATGGCCAGGGTTGGCTGGAGGAAAGTCAGAGACGACCAGAGAACAGTCATCGAGCAAAAACTGAACCAAGCCCCTTCAGGATCTGGTCATGAGACCACAGAAACGAACACGTAGAAGCCATGGAAGGTCGATACAGGTCTCTGATGACCTTGGAAGGCCATGGATTAGGGCAGATTAAGGTGGCAGCAGCTAGGGTTTGAGGGTGTTGTAGAGAGAATTTGAGAGAGGAGGGGGATTCAGAGGCGGCGTATGGTGGAAAATGGTAGGGTTTAGGGGGTCATTTGGTATTAATTACAGTAAGGGGGTCTGGTGGCCGTTGATCATTTTGATCAACGGCCTGGATTGAATGGGTAACTGGGCCGGTTTAATGGGATAGGGTTTGGGTCGGGGTAATTGGGCTTCAAATTGGGGTTCAAAATCAGGCTATAATTGAAATAAAATGGGGCTAACATTTAAATAGCCAATTTTTCCTATTTGATTTATAAAAAAATAATAAAATAATTTATGTAAATAAATTAAAGGTGCTAAAATCATTTACAGTACATAATTATCAAATTAAAAACACTAGACTTAATTTTTATAGATATAAATGCAATTAAATCTAAAAGAGGCTAATATTGCAATTATATGCAATTTAGCTTTAAAAATACTAAATCAATTTATAAAAATATGCAAAAATATCTTAGCTATATTTTATATGAGAAACCAATAAATGAATCACCAAAATAATAACTTTGGGAATTATTATTGGGTTTTATGAATAAAATAGGTGAATAAAATTGTTAAAAAGAATCTTTTAAAAATTAGGAAAAATGATAAAACATTTGAACATACTTATACATACATAATATATGCTATTGCGAAAGTATTTTTCATATTAAAAATGTATAAGGGAAAAATTGGGTATCAACATGGTTGAATGGGCTTTCGGATTTTGTGACTTTTACCCGACGCCGAGACGTGAGCCCAGGGGACGACTTTTGAGTTGAATTTTTGACTTTTGACTAAGAGCTTAGTATTTTCTTATGAAATTGATTACTTTATCTCATTTTGATTGTATCGAACTATTTGTGGCTAGATTCGAGGCATTTGGAGGCCGTTTCGTGAGGCAAGGGCTTGTCGGAGTAGGGATTTGCATAGCTTGAGGTAAGTAACACTTCTAAACTTGGTTCTGAGGGTATGAAACCTTGAATTATGGGTTATGCAATTGATGCTGAGGTGACACACATGCTAAATAATGGGTGTGCGGGCGTGCACCATGTAAATTGTGAATTAGTCAATTTCATGGAATTTTGTAGCTACCTTAACTAAACATTTTTACCTTACTCCATGTGTTAGAGAAGTTGAGCTGTAATTTATGCTAAAAATCATGTTTAGGATATATGATGGTACTGTTGGTACCCACAGTGGTCGTTCCTTGCTGTTGAGTTAATTTTTTAATTGCAGTCATGTACTCAGTCGTATTTATCATTCATATATAATCTCAATCTCTGTTATTGTATATTTTCACATCTTGTATAATTGATTAGGGATGCTTAGTATGAGCGTTGTGAGCCAGAGAGACAGAGAGATTAATGATTGAGTGAGTCCAAGGGCCTAATTGTGAGTGATAATTAAGGTCTGAGGCTGCACACCGCAACATTTTTTTTTGTTTCATGCCATGATTGGCTTATTATAGCGCTTGGGATGAAGGAGCTGCTCTGGAATCTGTACCCTTACAGTGAGCGCAGTGGATATTATATTGGGATGGAGTTGCCCTATATATATTCACATTTGGGATGGAGTTCCCTAGGCATGGAGTTGCCCTATATATTCATATTTGGGATGGAGTTCCCTAGGCTGGATTGGCCTTATAGAGTACTAAGTGACTGACTGTCAGTCACTATTTATATTGAGGAATGGATCTTCCCTGGGCTGGACCTGCCCCGTGCAGTATTGAGTGATTGAGTACTTTGAGAGTGTGAGTACGCGAGGATTCCATTGTAGTGTACCACATACAACATGTACAGTGGCATGTAAATATTGAAATGTCATACCCCTCATATAATTTAGAGTTGATCTATTTTACTTGTATTGAGTTTTTATATGTTGAACTTGAAAATATGCCTACATTTATGTACTGCCATTTCTATGTTGAACTGTACCTGCTGAGCTCGTCTTTACTTTCAATTCATATGTTAGAATTGTTACTTATTGAGTTAGTTGTACTCACGCTACACCCTGCACCTCGTGTGCAGATACATGTGCTTCTGGTCACGGCAGTTGCTGATTTATAGAGACCAGACCTTTGGAGATCATCGAGGTAGTTGTTTGGCATCCGCAGGCCTTGACTCTTTTCCCTTGTCTTTCAGTTTATTTTCCATTGTTAATGTCTAGTCAGTGTACCAGATTGTGTTTTTATGTAGATGCTCATGTACTCGGTGACACCCCGATTTTTGGGAGAGTATTGAGATATGATTTCCTATCTTGTTTCAAAAAGCTTTCTCCTTTATTTAAACTATTTTTTATCTTTTAAAGGTTTAAAGTGTTGGAAGTGTCAGACTAGTCGGCTTGCCTAGTACTATGATAGGCACAATCATAACGGGTTAGTTTTGGGTCGTGACACAATCACAATAAAAGCATGCATCTTTAAGTTTAGAAAACATAACAATATAAGTTTAAGAGAAAAATCTCATAAATACTGATAAGAAAATACTGCGACTCAATACAATATCCCCCAAAATTCGGGTGTCACTGAGTACAAGAGTATCTATATAATAACATGGTCTGACTACCGAATAACTGTCTAGTAAGGTAGAACAGTATAAATAAAACTAAAATACAAGAGGAGAGTCAAGGTCTGCGGACGCCAAGGCAGCTACCTCGATAGTCTCCGAACTGAATAAGCTCCAACACTAGCAACCTCCGTGCCCGGAAGTACCTGGATCTGCACATGAAGTGCACAGTATAGTATGAGTACAACCGACCAATGTACTCAATAAGTAACAAGACTAACCTTTGGACTGAAAGCAGTGACGAGCTCAACCAATACAATCCAAATACAGAGTTTAAATGTATGGAAATGATAGGAAATATTACAATAATATCTCGGAGAACTCATAATCTTTTGGTACACAGTACATGATTGTAGACATGCTTCCAGGTTACAGTTAAGCTCAATACAGATAAAATATGCCAATTATGACTGATATGAGAAATATTACATCTCTATATCTATATACCAATGTGCATATCATATGTGATGTAACACAATGAAAACCTCATGTACTCATACGCTCAGAATACTCAATCCGGTTGTCTCAATTCTCGCTCATCACACTCAGTCACTTAGCATTGCACGGTACTTGCACTCACTACTTGTATGTTACACTCCAGAGGGGCGGATCCTACCCAAGTGCTAATAAAACCTACTGCAGCACATGGCCCGATCCCATCATGAATCAATAAATACTTGTTGTGGCGGGCAACCCGATCCCATAATGACTCAATAAATACCTGATGCAACGTGTAACCCGATACCATCATGAGTCAATAGTGTCCGCTGTGGCATGCATCTCGATCCCATCATGAGTTAATAGCATCCGTTGTGGCATGCATCCTAATCCCATCAATATCACTCACAAAAAGGCCCTCGACCTCACTCAGTCATCTGTCTCTCCAATCTATCAGGCTCACAACACTCATGCCAAGCAGCCCAAATCTATGATATATAATGTGACAATAAATAGTAATAATAGAGACTGAGATATGATATGCAAAGATGAATGCGACTAAGTACATAACTACAAATTAAGCAAATAACTCAACAGTAAAAGAACGACCACTACGAGTCCCAATACTACCAGCACATAGGCTAAACATAATTTCTAACATAAATCACAACTCAAATTCTCTAACACATAGAGTAGAGTAATAATATTCAGATAAGATGACTACACAATTCCACAGAATCGACTGAGTCACAATTTCTATGGTGTACGCCCACACACCTGTCACCTAGTATGGGCGTCGCCTCCATACTGATCGCACAATACGTAATTCAGGGATTCATACCATCAAAACCAAGTTTAGAAGTGTTACTTACCTTAAACTGTGCAAATCTCTACTCCAATAAGCCCTTGCCTCGCTAATCGGCCTCCAAACGACTCGAATCTAGCCACAAACAACTTAATACAATCAACATAAGCTATAACAATAAATACCATATGATAAAGCTAAGTTCCTACACAAAAGCCAAAAAGTCAATTCAAAAAGTCAACCATGGGCTCACATTTTGGAATCCCACAAAAGTTACAAAATCCGAACACCCATTAAACCATGAGTCCAACCATACCAAAATTAATCAAATCCGACACCAAAATGCCATCAAATTCCCAATTCTTACTCTCAAATCCCTAGCCCAAAATTCCACCTTAAAAATGCAACGACCCAATTGGTTTTTTTGATATCTAGCATGTCATTCGATGGTTTGAGACCTTGAGTATCTTCACTTCATGTTTTATGAATTGTACGTGCGGTCGGAGTTGAATTTGGGGAGGTTTAGAATTGATTTAGATGGAAAATTCTCAATTCGGAAGCTTTAAGTTAGAAGAGTTGATCAAGATTTGAATTTTGAGTAAACGATCTTGAAATTGGGATTTGAAGGTTCCAATAGGTTCGTATGATGATTTTGGACTTGGGCGTATGTTCAGGTTGAGTATCGGGTGGTCCGGGAGCATTTCAGCGCTTATTATAGAAAGTTAGAAATTCGAAGATTTTAAAATTTGTTAAGTTTGGTTTGAAGTGGACTTTGGTATTATCGATGTCCGTTTGGGGTTTCTAAGCCTTGTAATAGGTTTGTATCGTGGTTTATGACTTGTACGTAAAGTTTGGCATCATTCCGGAATGTTTAAGTGTAATTCGAACGCGTTCGTTGAAGTTTGAATGTTTGAAAGTTAAAAGGAGGATTTGATCGTTGATTCATGGTTTTGATGTTGTTTGGTGTTATTTAAGGCCTCGATTAGGTTCGTGTTATGTTTTGGGACTGGTTTGTGTAATTGGACGGGGTCCCGGGGGCCTCAGATTGTGTTTCGAATGTATTTGGGTTGTGTCGCGCTCTAATTTGATGTTTCAACATTGTTTCTTTGGACATAAAGAGTAAAATATTGAGAAAACAACCTTTTATTTATGATTGTATTAAAGCATTAGATCCGTATCGTAATTATGGAACAATAGCAACAAGAATCGTCAAATTTTGAGGTCGTATGTGAGATTTATGCCCATTTTCGTGGGAAAGATTGTTGGTTTCTGGTGCGGACTTTGTTCTTCGCGAATGCGAGGGAGGTCCCGCGAACACGAAGAAGGAAAATTGGGTTGAACGATCAATGCAAAAAATTGCTCTTCGTGAGCGCAAAGGGTCCCGAGAAGGCGAAGAACAAAAATCGTCTGGACAGTTTTTAAATGGATAGACCGAGCATTTTAGTATTTTGAGCATATCTTGAGTTCTAGAGCTCCGTTTGAGGTGATTTTCATGGTGTTGTTGTTGTATCAACGAGGGGGTAAATATATAACCTTTATTTTGATGTTTTTAAATGATTATTTTCATCGGTTATCATTTATATCCATGTTTGGATTGTAGAAATTAGGGTTTTGAGCCCCAAAGTTATGAGATGGTAAATCCTTGATTGAGGGTCAATTCATGAATGAAATTGGATTATTTTGGATATATATTATATAAGTTATGAATAATAACTATTTTCAATAATTTTTAGAATCCATACGTGTGGGCCCGGGGGTTGACTTTGTTGACTTTTCTTTAGGAGTTGAGAATATATTTCTAATTGTTAAATTATGAGTATTGGAGAATATTTTGATTGGTTTGCACGTTGTTTGATTAGTTTTGAATCATTTGGCATCGGTTTGAGGTGTTAAAAAGGTGTTGAAGCCAGTTATCGGATTTCGGAGTGAGGTAAGTCTCATGTCTAACCTTGTGAGGGGAGAATTACCCTGTAGGTGTTATATTTTGTTATGTGCTACATGTTGTGGGAGATACGCGCGTATGAGGTGACGAATGTCCGTGCATATGCTAGAATTCCTGATTATATCCGGGTAGAATTAGACTCACGCTATGCTTTAATTGTATTATTTGTGTTATTCTTGCCTGTTCAGTTGCTTTAATTCGCATTATGACCTGAGACTAGACTCGCGTAAAGTAATGGACTCACTCTTTTAGATACTTGAGAAGCTACTTATTCAGCCGTAGAAATTGTACTTCCCTTATTGATTTCTTTCGCGTTATGCGTATCCATCAAAAAGTTGTCTTGAATGTCATATCTCACACGTATATTCGTGAGTGGGGTCAAAGACTCGTTAAAGCTTTATATTCTAATAGTATCAGGCCATTCGCCTTGGAAACTTCATGAAATACTCTTACGGGATCAGGTCATTCGCCTCGGCAAGATATTGTACCACACTCTTCTAGGATCGGGTCGTTCGCCTCGGGAGTATCATGTAACACACTCTTATGGGCTATGGTCATTCGCCTCGGAAGTAGCATGTAACACCTTCTTATGGGATCGGGCCATTCGCCTCGGCAGTATCATGTAACACCCTCTTATGGGATCGGGCCATTCGCCTCGGCAGTATCATGTAACACGCTCTTATGGTATCGGGTTGTTCGCCTCAGCAATATCATGTAACACACTCTTATAGGATCGTGTCGTTCGCCTCGGCAGTATCATGTAACATACTCTTATGGGATCGGGCCGTTCGCCTCGGCAGTATCATGTATCACACTCCTCTGGGATCGGGCTGTTCGCCTCGGCAACTTTATAAAATACTCTTATGGGATCGGGTCGTTCACCTTGGCAGAATCGTGTGTAATATTTTACAAGAAGCCAGTATATCCGTAAGTTTTCTTGACTTGAGAGTATCATGTAACACACTCTTATGGGCTATGGTCATTCGCCTCGGCAGTAGCATGTAACACCCTCTTATGGGATCGGGCCATTCGCCTCGGCAGTATCATGTAACACCCTCTTATGGTATCGGGTTGTTCGCCTCAACAATATCATGTAACACGCTCTTATGGGATCGTGTCGTTCGCCTCGACAGTATCATGTAACACATTCTTATGGGATCGGGCCGTTCGCCTCGGCAGTATCATGTATCACACTCCTCTGGGATCAGGCTGTTCGCCTCGGCAATTTATAAAATACTCTTATGGGATCGGGTCGTTCACCTTGGTAGAATCGTGTGTAATATTTTACAAGAAGCCAATATATCCGTAAGTTTTCTTGACTTGAGTTGTGATGACCTATCCGGTGGGGACCACATTATATACTCCATTTGAGGAGGTTACCGATATTTGAGGACTTATGTTTACTGTTTAGATGAGGATCGTATCATGTACCTATACTTGCTTTCACTATTCAATTACCATGCTTCATACTTGTTTGGTTTCTACTGTACTTGAGTTATTGGACCACTAGTAAGTGTCGATGTCGACCCCTCGTCACCACTTCTCCGGGGTTAGGCTAGATACTTAGTGGGTACGAATTGATTTATGTACTTATGCTATACTTCTGCACTTGTTGTGCAAGTATATATTTTTGGTGGTCTTTTGGGCGCAAAGGCGCAGCTAATATGGGGAATTAACGTTGAGCTGCATCTCATGTTATGATCCGCAGCATACAGAGTCTCCATCATAATTATTTAAATTATCCGGTGTATCTTGTATCCCAGACAAATGTTGTATTGTTATTGTACTTCCTAGTAGATGCTCATGCACTTGTGACACCCAGTTTTGGGGTGTTCTAGAATTTGTTTATGATTTTGCTTACCATTTAGACACTTTTACTTTATATTTTACCTAAATCATACGTATCTATGAGTTTTGATGCATCTATCTCTCTATCTAATAAGATTCATTATTTCGAAAATAATAAAATGAACAATTAAGTTGGTAGTTCACCGTCGGCTTGCCTAACAACAACGTTGGGTGCCATCACGGCCTATAATAGGTTTTGGGTTGCGACAAAAAACACATAAGCTAGGTGGGAAATTCAATGGGTAGTCAATATTATTGAATAAAAATGATCAAAAGTGACTTACCTCTTGAAATCTAGTGGAATCCCCTTAAAAATTGCCTTAATCTGAGCTCCCAAAGTCCAAAAAATGATTAAAGCTCGGGACTCATCAATTAAATACACTTGCCATGCCTTTTGCTTCTACAGGCCAAAAATCCGCATCTGCGGAATCGCTTTTGCGATAAAAATGTCACTTCTGCGAAGCCCACTAACTCCCGACCTTGCACACCTGCGGTCTACTCTTCGCATCTACGGGGTCACATCTGCGGACAACCCAACGCTTCTGTGATCCAATCCACATTGCCCAGCTCCGCTTCTACAGAAAAACATTACGCAGGAGCGCGGCCGCTTCTGCGGGTTCTCTTCTGCACCTGCGCTTCCTAGCATCTTCCTCCCTTTTCGCACATGCGCACACCTAGTCGCTTCTACGACTCCACACCTGCGGCCAATCCATCCGCAGGCACGACGACACCAGACCTGAAACACTTCAGCATATCACCTTAGCCAAATTTGATCTGTTAACCATCCAAAATCCACCTAAGGCCCCAAGGGACCTCGACCAAATATACTAACAAGTCCTAGAATACGATACAAACTCGCTCGAAGCATCACATCACATCAAACAACCCTAAAACCACGAATCCCACATCGATTCAAGCCTAATGAGCTTATGAACTTCTAACTTTCAAAACTAATGCCGAAACCTACCAAATCAACTCTGATTAACCTCAAACTTTGCACAAAAGTTGTAAATGACACAACGGGACCTATTCCAACTTCCGTAACCAAAATCAGTGCCCGGTAACCACAAAGCCAACTCTCGGTCAAACTTCTCAACTCTCCAAAAACTTCCATTTTTTCTACTTTCGTCATTTCAAGACAAAATCACCTAGGGACCTCCAAATCAATATCCAGATACACTACTAAGTCCAAAATTATCAAACGGAGCTATCAGTATCATCAGAACTCCATTCCGGTGACATTTACACATGCGTCAACATCTGGTCAACTCTTTTAACTTAGGCTTCCAACCTTAGGACTAAGTATCCCAATTCAGTCCGAAATATCCTCGGAACCAATCAACTACCCGACAAGTCACGTAAAAACAATTAAGGTTAGAATAAGCAGTAAATGAGAGGAACGGACTACAACACTCAAATCGACTTGCCGAGTCGTTAAAGGAATTTTGTCTTTTAATTTTAATTTGATTAAATCCATAGTTTAATATAACATAAGCTATGTATTGTTATACCAATTTATAGTCTGTTTGGCCAAGCTTCTAAATTCAGCTTACTTTGAAAAGTATTTTTTTAATAGTACATTTTAGAAAAGTATTTTCGGTAAGAATGAGTTTGTATTTGGCAATTAATTTGAAAATCACTTTTGAGCAGCAATTAGAGTTTGGCCAAGCTTTTAAAAAGTGTTGCTAAGTGTATTTTTCTTAAAATTAATTTTTAAAAAGTGCTTTTAAAAAGAACCTACTCTTTCTGCTTCTTAAAAAATGCTTCTGCTTCTACTCAAAAGTACTTTTTTACTTCTAAAATATTGGCCAAACACGTTAATAGAGCAAGTACTTGAAGTTGGGCATCGGGGAATAGATTCGCGGTTACTGTTTAACCCCAAAAATAGATTGGTTTATTGATAACCGAAATTACTTCACTTTCTTAGTAAATTAAAGAATAACAATAATAATACAAATAATAGGTAAGGATAGAAATCTTAAAGTAGATCGCTAGTTTATCCTAGAATTGTGGTTTGAACATTTTGAACACATCCTGCAGTCACATCCAACTCATCATATAGTCATCCAACCACACACTAAGCCACTATTCCCACTCATAGGGACACCAATGGACATAGAAGTCCAAAACAACATGCTCACAAAATTGAAACTATCGAGCCTAAGCTGCGGTCCAAATCAGGACTCAAGTCCTCTAGACCAGTCCATCACCAAAACACAAAAACACATCTCATACCTAATCCATAGAATCACAAGTCAACTATGCAATGCTAATACCGAGGCTCACAAACGCATACGAGTGAGTGGAAGGGAATTCAAAGAGATACACTTTAAGCTGAATCAATGTCGCATGATAAAGAAAGAAAGATGGGAAGTTTATCCTAAATGCACTGTAGCCTCTTGAAGATAGGTATGATGTCATCATACTAATCTGCAAAACTCTAATAGACACTTGCTCATAACTCGTAAAACCTATGAACCTTGAGCTCTAATACCAACTTGTCACGACCCAAAATCTAACTAGTTGTGATGGCACCTAACCCAACCTACTATGTAAGCCAATTAACAATAAAATATAATATAATGTTAATGATAAGAGTCAAAAATGAAATAACTGAATTTTATACAACTCCCCAAGGACTGGTAGTACAAATCATTAGCTTCTAAGATGTAGAGTTTACAAAACTGGTGCAACGACTCGACTGGTTGTTTTGAGCTCTGTCCTATCATTCATCAGTTTGAGGTCGTGAGTAGCTTCACTTCAGGTATTATGACTCGTACGCATGGTCAGAATTGAATTTCGGTACATCTGGAGTTGATTTGGAAAGAAAAGTTTCATTTCGAAATCTTTAAGTTGAAAGAATTGACTAAGGTTTGACTTTTGAGAAAATGACCTCAGAATCAGGATTTGAAGGTTCCAACAAGTTCGAATGATGATTTTGGACTTGTGCGTATGTCCATATCGGGTTTTGGATGAATCGGGAGCGTTTCGACGCTTATTGTGGAAGTCAGCATTTTTGGATGAATTTCATAAGTTCGGGTTGAACTGTATTTCAGTGTTATCGATGTCTGTTTGGAATTTTGAGTTTGGGAATAGATCTGTATGGTGATTCTGGTATTGGGAGCGTGTTCGAAAGTGAATTGGTATTGGGAGCGCATCCGAAAGTAAATTTGGAGGTTTGTAGGTCATTATGGAGTCATTTCGCTAAAGTTAGAAATTTGAAGGATTTGAGAGTTTGACCGGAAGTGGAATTTTTGATATCGGGTCGGATTTCAATTTTGAAAGTTAGAGTAGTTTCGCAATGACTTGTGTGCAAAATTTAAGGTCAATCGGTTGTGATCTGATTGGTTTCGGCATCGAATGAAGAAGTTCAAAGTTCTAAATGTCATCAAGTTTGAAATGGAACGTGATTCGTGATTTTAGCATTGTTTGATGTGATTTGAGCCCTTGAGCAGGTTCGTGTTATGTTTTGGGGCTGGTTTGTGTGATTGGATGAAGTCCTAGGGGCCTCGGGTGGATTTCAGGTGATTAACGGATCGAATTTGGAGTTAGAAGAAGAATTGAGCAGCTGCCTTCTGGTGTAACCGCACCTGCGAGGCTTGGGCCGCAGGTGCGGAGCCGCAAAAGCGGCCCTGTGTATGATTTTGCGATTTTGGTGGGGGAGAGCTGGGACCGCAGATGCGGTCATCTCGCTGCAGAAGCGAGACCACACATGCGGAAGAGAAGGCGCAGAAGCGGGAATAGGCTGGGAGCCCTGGACTGCAAAAGCGGTATCTGGTTTGCTCCTGCGGAACTGCAAATGCGATCGCGTGACCGCAGGTGCGAACGTCACTAGGCAGTGAAGTGTTTTAAAAATAAGTTTTGGCTCATTTTATGTAAAATCTTTCATGGGAGCCGATTTTTGGACCAACTTGGGAGTGCCATTTTCATCACCAAGCATGAGGTAAGTGGTTTGTACTGGTTTTGATTTAAATACATGAATATATACGGATTTGAACATGGAAATTAGTGGGAAATTGTTGGGTTTTAGTAGGAAACCGAAGATTTGGTATTTTGGATTGTTACCATGAATGTGGGCATGAAATTGAGAGTAAATTATATATCTGAGTTCGTGAGGTTATGGGAAAACTTTATCTTCGAAAAATTTCGGAATCCGAGCACATGGGCCTGAGGGCGATTTTGTCAACTTTTCGACCAGAGTCTAGAATTTATATAAATTTAATTATTATAAGTATGGGGGTGTATTTTCATTGGTTTGC
Organism: Nicotiana tabacum; assembly: GCF_000715075.1. NCBI lineage: Eukaryota > Viridiplantae > Streptophyta > Magnoliopsida > Solanales > Solanaceae > Nicotiana > Nicotiana tabacum. The sequence goes on from NC_134089.1 coordinate 111,910,355, forward strand.
CCATTATTTGGCTAGTTTTAGAGCTTGGTGCATCGATTTGAGTCGTCAGAAGAGCTTGGGAAGCTGGTTATGGAACTTCGGAGCGAGGTAAGTCTCTTTTCTAGCCTTGTAAGAGGGAATTAACCCCATAGGTGAACTAAATTAATATGTGCCTCTATTTGTGGGGGCTACGTATGCACGAGGTAATGAGAGTCCGTACGTAGCTGCTAGCTATGCCTATGTCCAGGTAGTTTTAGGTTTACACCATGCCTTGTTGATATTTTTATTAATTTATGTTTATTGTTTGCCTTGAGAAGAAGCGGGATTGAGTTTGCTTAGTAAATGTCTTGAAAAGAGTTGAAATTGAGGAATTTGTGATCTTAAAAATTTTCATTTGAACTTCATTTTTTTTAAAGAATTGAAGGAATATTATAATAGCTTTAAGAAATTTATGTGTAACCACGTCGCATCTATATTTCGCGAGCGGAGTAATTTTCACCTGTTCTATCAAACATTTTAAACTTGGGAGGTTTGTAACCCTCCTGTAATTCCACATCTGGTTGTATGCATAAATCCTCGTAGTTTAGACCTTCTATTCCTTTACCTCCTTCAACACCCTGAATTCGACTTGTCAGCTTCTTGAGCTCCTCGGCCATGTTCTTGATGAGCAGGTCTTTCTCAGCGGATTTGGGTGTATAGAAGATTGGTTGAGTGGAGTGAGGTATGATTTCTACATATATGGGGTTGTTTTGGTGAGTGCCATGGATTTGGCTGTAGTGGTGGTCGTTGGTTGAGTTTTGAAGATCGAGAATGGGTTGTGGTGTATTCTGTAGAGTGTGATAGGTAGTGGTTTGTGGGTACTAGGTAGGAAAATGATGGTGTTGTGGAGGTGTTGATATTGGTAACGGATTGGGGTTTTGAGGTGGAGATGCATATTGATGGGGTGCGAGAGGAATTTGTGGACGTTGATTTGGTGTATTTTGGGGAGGCGTTGGGTTTTGAGCATTTTATTGGTTAACGTTTGGGATATTTAGGGTGAGGGAGAGGTTTGCCAAATTATGGACCTGCTCAAGTTCTCCTTGTAACTCCTGTATCTTTTGTTCAAATCACAAAACCAAGTCATTTTGTGCTGGAGTACTCCGACCATCTGAAGTCTCCGCATTCTCAGCATGTTTTTTTCGTATACCACTCAAGTCATCCATCTTAGCTTTTCCTCTACTTTTCGGATCACTCGGAGAAGAAGGAGGTAAAGGGCCTTTAGATCCGGTGTGATATGCTGATGATGCCAGTATGTGCGAACCAATCTTAGGGGATGGGAATAATAAAAATAAAGAAAAACAAAAAGGTAAACAAGTTATTAAGGATTCAAAAGAGTTTGCATTATTTAAACATATATTGCGGGAATGTAAATTCGCGTCTGTGACGACCCGGCTGTTCGCCTTAATAATTAACGCCCCGATCCCCTATTAACTACTTTTTCCAAGTTTATTTCTACTATTTTGATTTGTCGAGATGTTCAGTTTTGAGTTTCGAAGAGTTTTAGGACACTTAGTCCCTAATTGAGAGCTTAAGTGTTGGAAAGTTGACCGTAGTCAGAATAGTGTGAAGACGGCCTCGGAATAGAAATCCGATAGTTCTGTTAGGTCCATTGGGTGATTTTGGGGTTAGGAGCGTGTTCATAATGTGTTTTGGAGGTCCATAGCTAATTTAGGCTTGAAATCGAAGGTTGAATTTTTGAATTTTCCGGTTCAATAGCGAGATTTTGATTCGAGGGTCGGAATGGAATTCTGAGAGTTGCAGTAGTTCCGTTATGTCATTTGGGATGTGTGTGAAAAATTTCAGGTCATTCGGAGGTAGTTTGTTGAGTCTTTGATCAAAAACGTAATTCGGAAGATTTTAGAAAGCTTAGGCTTGAATCCGATATATTTTGGTTGATTTGATGTCATTTGAGGTGTTTTGAAGATTGGTTCAAGTTTGAATAAGGTTTTAGGATATGTTGATGCCTTTGGTTGAGGTCCCGGGGGCCTCGGGTGTGTTTCGGATACTCAACGGATCATTTCTAGTTGTTAAAAAGTTGCAGAATTGCAGGTTCAGCTGTTGCAGATATTTACTCTTGGCGTTCGCTAGTGGACCCTCACGTTCGCGAAGAGTCAATGGAGGTTAGTGAAATTTTAGCCTTCGCGTTCGCGAAGGGCTGGATACTTGTGAACCGCGTTCGCGATTGGGCTTCGCGTTCGCGTAGGAGGAAAATTGGCCCAGTAGAATTTACTCATCGCGTTCAAGATTAGATGAACGCGTTTGCGAAGGCTTGTCTGGGTAAATCATCTCGTTTGCGAGGTCCTTGTCGCATTCGCGTAAGAGGACTTTTGGTCAACGTCATTTTTGTGCTTCGCGAACGTGAGGCCTTGACCGCGTTTGCGAAGAAGGAACTATATGCCTGGGCAGAATGTTTTAAAAGGTTTATTTCGCGAATTTTAGCCTAGTTTCCTTCATTATTAGACGATTTTGAAGCTTTTTGAAGAGGGTTGAAGAGGGATTCAAAACCTAATTAGTGGTGAGAAATTTGGAAAAAATGGGTAATTAGGGCTTGAGTTTAAGAGGCCTTTAAATGAGGATTTGAGGGGTCATTTGGACTGCGGTTCCAGTGTTCCAGTTATGTATAGACTCATGAGAGTGCGAGGTTTCTGAAAATATAAATTTCACCCGATTTCGAGACGTGGGATCGAGGGGCGTTTTTGTTATTTTACATAATTTCATGTATTAGCTTAGACTTTAATTGTAGAATTAGTTACTTGAAGTGTTATTTACATTATGCAATTGAATTAAATAGATTTGGGCCATTTGGAGTCGAGTACTCGTGGCAAGGACGTGGTGTCGGGTTGATTTTGAGCTTGTTCGAGGTAGTGGCTTGTCTAACCTTGTGTGGGGGATCTACCCATTAGGATATGATATATTTGATAAATAAAATTCCTTGTACGTGAGGTGACGAGCGCGTACTTGAGCTAATTGTTGAAGATCCATTTATTCCTTAAGTACTTCAATTGAGTTCTTTTTCCTGTGTTTATTCTACTTGTGAATTTAGCATGTTGCTGTGACGATCCAGCCAATTGGCACATGAGTTACCGCTCCGTTTTCCCCATTTCTGCTTCATTATGCTTCGTTATCCATGTTTTATGTGATCAAATTGAGTAGTTTGCGTTCGGAGTGGATTTGGTAAGAAATGAGACACTTAGTCTCTTTTAAGAAGGTTAAAGTTGGAAAAGTCAACCAAATGTTGAATTATGTGTTAGAGGGCTCGGATGTGAGTTCCGAAGGTTCGATTAGATTCAAGAGGCGATTTATGACTTAGGAGTGTGATCGAAATTGGTTTTGGAGGTCCGGAGTAGAATTAGACTTGAATTAGCGAAGTTAGTATTTTCGCGATTTCCAGTTGGTTGGCGAGATTTTGATCCGATGGTCGGAATAGAATTTCCGAGAGTTGATGTAGCTTCGTTATGTCATTTGGGATGTGTGTGCAAAATTTCAGGTCATTCGGACGTGGTTTGGTTGGGTTTTTGATCGAAAACGTATTTCGGAAGTTTTTAGAAAACTTAGGCTTGAATTCGATGTGAATTGATGGATTTGGCGTTGTTTGAGGTGTTTTGATGATTGGAACAAGTTTGAATGAGGTATTGGGTTGTGTTGGTGCTTTTGGTTGAGGTCCCGGGGGCCTCAGGGTGATTTCGGATGGCTAACGGGAAGTTTGGAACTTGAGGGATTACAGATTTTTCTGTTTCTTCTGGTGTTTTCGCACCTGCAGTTTAGGGACCACAGGTGCAGTACTGCAGATGCGTTGATTGGATCGCAGAAGTGGAAAGGCTTAGGAAGGCCTAGAACCGCAGATGCGGAAGGGGGACGCACCTGCGAAGCCGCATAAGCGGCAAGTGGACCGCAGATGCGGTGTTGGTCCATTAAGTGAAATTACGCAGATGTAGAGATATGACCGCAGAAGCGGCTATTTGACCGCAGATGGGGTTATGTCTGGGCAGAAGGTATATATGTTTCTTCTTCGTGCTTTTTGAAGGGTTTAACCATTTTTAACTTCGAACTTAGAGTTTTTGGGCGATTTAGAAAAGAGATTTCAAGGGAACTTCGATAAGGTAAGGATTTTGGACTTAAAACACACTTCTATGGTGGTATTTCATGAATTAGGACTTAAATTTAAGGAATTAATCGACTAAAAATGGAGGTTTAGGCTTGATTAAGATGGCTTAAATTAAGGATTTGAGGGGTCAATTGAACTCCGATTCTGGTGTTTTGATATGTATGAACTCGTGGGGGTGATAAGGAATCTAACGATGTGAAAATTTATGATTTTCGAGAAGTGGGCCCGGGGGCTTGCTAATTTCGGGATTTTTGATATTTTTCGATTGTTTTCGCTTGGGCTTTGTTCCGTTAGCATATTGTCATGTATTCTTTCTGGTTTTGGTTAGATTCGACGTGGGACAAGGCCGATTTGAGAGGCAAAGGCGCGTGAACTAGAGATTTAGCCGGTTTGAGGTGAGTAATGAATGTAAATGATGTCCTGAGGGTTTGAAACACCGGATTTGCACATCATAGTACTATATTGAGGTGAGGCACGTGCTTGATGATGAGCGTGGGGTCATTTACTATTGGGGATTGTGACTTGGTCCGTCCTGATTGATGATTTTACCGCGTATTTGATTGAAACTTATTTGTTATCATCATTATTTGGACTGATTGTCATATTTGGGCTACGTGCCAACTATTTGAACCCTCCGGGAATTTTTATCACTATTTCCTCACTATGTTGACTTACTACTTGAACTCAGTCGTACTATTTTCCACTATTTTACAACTCAGCCACTCTTTACTCAGTTTTGGAACTAAAATGATATTTTAAATGATGTTTTGGGCTGAGGACTACTGTTTTACTAATGTCCGAGGGGCTTATGTGATTTCTGGACTGAGTATGGCCAAGGGCCAGATGTGAGGATACAATGATACTGATATGAGGCCGTGGGCCTGAGATACATACATATGCCACGAGGTGGCTGATATTGATATGAGGCTGAGGGCCTAGATTTGATGCCATGAGATGGCTTGATATTGCGCTTGGTCCGTAAGGGGCCCCTGCCGGAGTGTGCACACCCCAAGTGAGTGCGGGTACCAAGTTGTGATATGAGACAGAGAGCCCGAGGGGCTTGTACTATTCTACGTGTTTGTTTTTTTAACTGTCTGTCACTTAACTGCTTATCTGTTGTGGAATTATCTCATTCCGATTTTCATTGGTTTATTGCTTTTATACTACTTGTTTTACTGCCGCATTATAGATTACCTTGTGTATACGTGATTTCTTACTCTCAGTTCATTATTTATGCTTATTACTCACTGGGTCGGAGTACTCACATTGTTCCCTGCACCTTGCGTGCAGATCCAGGTGTTCTAGAGGCTGAGTGAGAGTTTTCCAGTCAATCAGCATTATCCGGGAGTATCGAGGTAGCTGCATGGAGTCCGTAACCCTAATTTCTCCCTTCCTTTCTATTGTATTCCACATTCCTAGATTGTTTGTGTAGTAGTCTATTGAACTTGTATTAGAGGCTCGAGACTTGTGACACCGGATCGGTGTGGGCTATGTAGTAGTATTATCTTTTGACTTCCGCATATTTAACTTGCTGTTTCAGAACCTTTTATGTTAATTTGACAATTAAACTGCGTTAGCTGATATTGGACTTTATAAGAAAATGGGTTGTGGTTGATAGTTGGTAAGGCTTGCCTAGAAATGTGTTGGGCTCTATCACGACCGGGGTTAGAGTCGTGACAAGTTGGTATCAGAGCCTAGGTTACATAGGTCTCGCAAGTCAAGAGTCGGTTTAGTAGAGTCTCATGGATTGGTACGGAGACGTCTATATTTATCCTCGAGAGGCTGCAGAATCTTTAGGAAAGAAAACTTCATATTCTTGAAATTTTTGTCGTGCGAACTTGTTATTCCGAGTACTAAACTTTTGTTATTCTATTCTCTCATAGATGGTGAGGACACGAGCTACCGGACGAGGTGGACGACCACCAGTGCCACTTACTGAGACCACCAGAAGCCGAGGACGCGGTCGTGGTCGCGACAGAGACAGAGCAGCAAGGGAAGCACTTGTTGATCCACCAGCTGCCCCAGCTCAGGATCAGGCTCCAGCTATGGATGCTCCAACAACACCAGTTCAGGATCTTCAGGAGGCCTTGGCACAGATCATATCAATTTGCACTGGCTTGGCTCTGGCAGTTTCAGCCACTACAGCAGCAGCTACTTCATAGGCCGGGGGAGGCAATCAGACCCATGCTGCTCGCACACCTGAGCAGGTAGTGCAGGGACTTCAGACGCCGGTGACATCTCCTGCCTAGTCGGTTGTACTAGCTTAGGAGTTTGTGGTGCCAGTTATGCCGGATGATGAGTAGCGTCGTCTCGAGAGGTTTGGTAGACTCCAACCTCCATCATTCGGTGGTGCTGAGGATGAGGATGCCCAGGGTTTTCTAGATAAGTGTCAGCGGATGCTCCGTACAACAGGGATTCTTGAGTCTAGTGGTGTGGCATTTACCACCTTTCAGTTCTCGGGGGCTGCCTTCACTTGGTGAGAGGAGTTTGAGAGGCGTAGGCCTGTTGGTACATCACCCCTTTCTTGGCAGCAGTTCTCTGCTCTCTTCTTGGAGAAGTATGTACCGCAGTCCCGCAAAGAGGAGTTGCGTAGGCAGTTTGAGTGGTTGACGCAGGGGGATTTGACTGTGTCCCAGTATGAGATGAGGTTTTCTAAGTTGGCTTGTCATGCCATCTGGATGATTCTGTCGGATCGTGAAAGGATCAAGAGATTTGTTGATGGCTTTAATGACCATCTATGTATTCTTATGACTAGAGAGAGAGTATTGGGTGCTATATTCAAGGAGATGGTTGATATCGCACGTGACATTGAGATGGTTCATTGTCGGGTGCGAGGGGAGAGGGAGGCCAAGCGGCCTCGGGGATCGGGCAGTTATAGTGGTGCTCCTTCGAGGGGCCAGTTCCAGTATGGTAGAGGTCGTTCTTTCAGGCCCGCTCAGTCAACCTGTCCAGAGTATCGTGGGGCATCTTCAGGTCATGGTCATCATGGGTCTCAGCAGGGCCAACCTTCACTCAGCGCCCTCTCAGCTCATAATTCATCTCGTGTCCTGTCAGCTTAGGGTTCTTCTGCGCCGAATGCATCTGCTAGTCACTCTGGTGCAAGGGGTTCCCATTAGTCCCCTTTCCAGTAGCTGGGAATTGTTTTGAGTGCAAACACTTTGAGAATATGTGAAGGCAGTGTCCTCACCGTGTTGCCAGCTCGTCTCAGCAGAGGGGTCAGCCCTCTACTTCTGCTCCAAATACTTCACCACCCACTAAGCCAGCTAGGGGTGGGGGTTAGGTAGCCAGGGGTCTCCCCAGAGGGGGAGGTCGATCAGGTGGTGGCCAGGCTCATTTTTATGCTATTCCAGGCAAGACAGATGCCATTGCTTCAGATGATGTCATTACAGGTATTGTTTCAGTCTGCCACAGAGATGCCTCTATGTTATTTGATCCTAGCTCCACCTATTCTTATGTGTCCTCATATTTTGCTCATTATTTGGATAGGTCCTGAGAGATTCTTGCCTTACCTGTTCATGTATCCACCCCGGTGGGCGATACTGTTATTGTAGACCGTGTGTACCGGTCATGTGTGGTAACTATTGGGGGTCTGGAGACCCGAGTGGATCTATTGCTATTGAGCATGGTGGATTTTGATGTCATTTTGGGCATGGATTGGTTATCTTTGTGTCGTGCTATTCTAGGATTGTCATGCTAAGACAGTCACTATGGCTATGCCGGGTGTACCGCGGATCGAGTGACGTGGTGTGACTGATTATGTTCCTAGTAGAGTGATCTCTTTCTTGAAGGCCCAACGTAAGGTTGGGAAGGGTTGTCTTTCATATCTAACATTTATGAGGGATGTTTGAGCTGAGACTCCTAGTATTGATTTTGTACCAGTTGTAAGGGATTTTCCCGACGTGTTTCCTGCAGACCTGCCGAGCATGCCACCAGACAGGGATATCGATTTTGGTATTGACCTGGTGCCGGGTACTCAGCCCATTTCTATTCCGCCGTATCGTCTGGCACCAGTAGAGTTGAAAGAATTGAAAGAGCAGCTTTAGGAACTCCTGAATAAGGGGTTCATTTGGCCTAGTGTGTCACCTTGGGGTGCGCTGGTTCTGTTTGTGAAGAAGAAGGATGGCATAATGAGAATTTGCATCGATTGTAGGCAACTGAACAAGGTAACAATTAAGAGCAAGTATCTTTTGCCTCACATTGATGATTTATTTGATCAGCTTCAGGGAGCGAGGGTGTTCTCCAAGATTGATCTCCGTTCGGGTTATCACCAATTGAAGATCAGGGATTTAGATATTCTTAAGACTGCTTTTAGGACCAAATATGGTCATTATGAGTTTCTTGTTATGTCTTTGGAGCTGACCAATGCCCTAGCAGCGTTCATGCATTTGATGAACAGTGTATTTCGGCCTTATCTGGATTCGTTCATTATAATATTCATTGATGATATTCTAGTGTACTCGCGTAGTCAGGAGGAGCACATGGAGTATTTGTGAGTTGTATTGCAAAGGTTGAGGGAGGAGAAGCTTTATGCAAAATTCTCCAAGTGTGAGTTTTGGCTCAGTTCAGTGGCTTTCTTGGGGCATGTGGTGTCCAGCGAGGGTATTCAGGTTGATCCAAAGAAGATAGAGGCGGTTCAGAGTTGGCCCAAACCATCCTCAGCCATAGAGATTCATAGCTTTCTTGGGTTGGCAGGCTATTATCGTCGGTTTGTTCAGGGATTCTCATCTATCGCATCGCCTTTGAACAAGTTGACTTAGAAGGGTGTTCCATTTGCATGGTCGGATGAGTGTGAGGAGAGCTTTCAGAAGCTCAAGATAGCCTTGACCACAGCTCTAGTATTGGTTTTGCTATCAACTTCAGGTTCATATACCGTGTATTGTGATGCTTCAAGAGTTGGGATTGGTTATGTTATTGATTTTGGAGGTTCATGGGGTAAGTTTCTACCGCTTACAGAGTTTGCCTACAACAACAGCTACCAATCGAGTATTCGGATGGCTCCATATGAGGCTTTGTATAGGAGGCGGTGTAGATCTCCAGTTGGTTGGTTCGAGCCCGGCGAGGCTAGGCTATTGGGGACAGATTTGGTTCAGGATGCCTTAGAGAAGGTGAAGGTGATTCAGGAGAGGCTTCGTACAGCGCATTCGCGTTAGAAGAGTTATGCGAACCGAAAGGTTCGGGATGTGTCCTATATGGTGGGTGGGAAGGTCTTGTTGAAGGTTTCACCCATGAAGGGTGTTATGAGATTTGGGAAGAAAGGAAAGTTGAGTATATGATTTATTGGGCCTTTTGCGGTGCTTCAGAGGATTGGCGAGGTGGCTTATAAGCTTGCGTTGCCATCTAACTTGTCGAGTGTGCATCTGGTATTTCATGTTTCTATGTTCCGGAAGTATATTGGAGATCCGTCTCATGTTTTGGACTTCAGCACGGTTCAGTTGGATGATGATTTGACCTTTAATGTGGAACCAGTAGCTATTTTGGGTTGTCAGGTTCGGAAGTTGAGGTCAAAGGATATAGCTTCAGTGAAAGTGCAGTGGAGAGGTCGGCCCGTGGAGGAGGCTACCTGGGAGACTGAGCGGGAGATGCAGAGCAAATATCCTCACTTATTTGAGGCTTCAAGTATGTTTCTTAACTCGTTCGAGGACGAATGTTTGTTTAATTTGGGGAGGATGTGACGACCCGTTTTTCCCATTTCTGCTTCATTATGCTTCGTTATCCGTGTTTTATATGATCAAATTGAGTAGTTTGCGTTCGGAGTGGATTTAGTAAGAAATGAGACACTTACTCTCTTTTAAGAAGGTTTAAGTTGTAAAAGTCAACCGGATGTTGACTTATGTGTTAGAGGGCTCGGATGCGAGTTCCGATGGTTCGGTTAGCTTCGGGAGGTGATTTGTGACTTATGAGTGTGATCGGAATTGGTTTTGGAGGTTCGGAGTAGAATTAGGCTTGAATTGGCGAAGTTAGTATTTTTGCGATTTCCGGTTGGTTGGAGAGATTTTGATCCGAGGGTCAGAATGGAATTTCCGAGAGTTGCTGTAGCTTCGTTATGTCATTTGGGATGTGTGTGCAAAATTTTAAGTCATTCGGACGTGGTTTGGTTGGGTTTTTGATCGAAAACGTATTTTAGAAGTTTTTAGAAAACTTAGGCTTGAATTCAATGTGAATTGATGGATTTGGCATTGTTTGAGGTGTTTTGATGATTGGAACAAGTTTGAATGAGGTATTGGGTTGTGTTGGTGCTTTTGGTTGAGGTCCCGGGGCCTCAGGGTGATTTCGGATGGCTAACGGGAAGTTTGGAACTTGAGAGATTGCAGATTTTTCTGCTGCTTCTGGTGTTTTCGCACCTGCGGTTTGGGGACCGCAGGTGCGGTATCGCAGATGCGTTGATTGGATCGCAGAAGCGGAAAGGCTGAGGAAGGCCTAGAACCGCAGATGCGGAAGGGGGACCGCACCTGCGGAGCCGCAGAAGCATCGAGTGGACCGCAGATCCGGTGTTGGTCCATTAAGTGAAATTCTGCAGATGCGGAGATATGACTACAGAAGTGGTACCGCAGAAGCGTCTATTTGACCGCAGATGCAGTTATGTCTGGGCAGAAGGTATATATGTTTCTTCTTCACGATTTTTGAAGGGTTTAACCATTTTTAACTTCGAACTTAGAGTTTTTGGGCGATTTTGAAGAGAGATTTCAAGGGAACTTCCATAATGTAAGGATTTTGGACTTAAAACACACTTCTATGGTAGTATTTTATGAATTAGGACTGAAATTTAAGGAATTAATGGACTAAAAATGGAGGTTTAGTGCTTGAGTTTAAGAGATTTAAAATTAAGGATTTGAGGGGTCAATTGAACTCCGATTCTGGTGTTTTTGATATGTATGAACTCGTGGGGAGATAAGGAATCTAATGATGTGAAAATTTCTGAGTTTCGAGAAGTGGACCCGGGGCTCGGGTTTTGCTAATTTCGGGATTTTTGATATTTTTCGATTGTTTTCGCTTGGGCTTTGTTCCCTTAGCATATTGTGATGTATTTGTTCTGGTTTTGGTTAGATTCGACGTGCGAGGAGGCTGATTTGAGAGGCAAAGGCGTCGCGAACTAGAGATTTAGCCAGTTTGAGGTGCGTAATGAATGTAAATGATGTCCTGAGGGTTTGAAACTCCGGATTTGCACATCGTAGTGCTATATTGAGGTGAGGCACGCGCTTGATGATGAGCGTGGGGTCGTTTGCACATCGTTTACTATTTGATTGAAACTTATTTGTTATCATCATTATTTGGGCTGATTGTCATATTTGGGCTTCGTGCCAACTATTTGAACCCTCTAGGGATTTTTATCACTATTTCCTCACTGTGTCGACTTACTATTTGAACTCAGTCGTACTATTTTCCATTGTTTTACAACTCAACCACTTTTTACTCGGTTTTGGAACTAAAATGATATTTTAAATGATGTTTTGGGCTGAGGACTACTGTTTTACTAATGCCCGAGGGGCTTATATGATTTCTAGACTGAGTATGGCTGAGGGCCAGATGTGAGGATACAATGATACTGATATGAGGCCGAGGGCCTGAGATACATACATACGCCACGAGGTGGCTGATATTGATATGAGGCTGAGGGCCTAGATTTGATGCCACGAGATGGCTTGATATTGCGCTTGGGCCGTAAGGGGCCCCTACCGTAGTCTGCACACCCCCAGTGAGCGCGGGTACCTAGTTGTGATATGAGAGAGAGAGCCCGAGGGGCTGGTACTGTTCTACGTGTTTATTTTTCTTTAACTGTCTGTCACTTAACTACTTATCTATTGTAGAATTATCTCATTCCGCTTTTCATTGGTTTATTGCTTTTATACTACTTGTTTAACGACCGCATTATAGATTACCCTATGTATACGTAATTTCTTACTTTCAGTCATTATTTATGCTTATTACTCACTGAGTCGGAGTACTCACATTACTCCCTGCACCTTGCATGTAGATCCAGATGTTTCAGAGGCTAAGTGAGAGCTTTCCAGTCGATCAGCATTATCCGAGAGTATCGAGGTAGCTGCATGGTGTCCGCAGCCCTGATTTCTACCTTCCTTTCTATTGTATTTCGCATTCCTAGACTGTTTGTGTAGTAGTCTGTTGAACTTGTATTAGAGGCTCGAGACTTGTGACACCGGATCGATGTGGGCTATGTAGTAGTATTATCTTTTGACTTCCGCATATTTAACTTGTTGTTTCAGAACCTTATTGTGTTAATTTGACAATTAAACTGTGTTAGCTGATATTGGACTTTATAAGAAAATGGATTGTGGTTGATAGTTGGTCAGGCTTGCGTAGCAATGTGTTGGGCGCCATCACGACCGGTGTTGGGGTCGTGACAGTTGCTAGTTTATAAAAGCATGTTTAGTTGACTTAATTGCCTATTTGCTTAAACTGCCTTAATTTCATTACGTGAAGCATGTTAGGCTAGGATTAACTATTTACTTGGTACAAAATTTAGCTTAATTGGGTATTATTGTGTTGCTGTTGTGTGTTTTAATGTGGGACTAAAGGACGGCATCTCGGGAGATCCCATGTACGTATTTATGATCTGAACTGAGGTGCGGGATACCAAGAGATACCTGTCACGTATATTGAGGATTCCAAGAGATCCTCGGGATACCGAGAGATCCCTAGCATATATTGAAGATACCAAGAGATCCTTGGGATACCAAGAGATACCTAGAATATATTGAGGATACCAAGATATCCCTAGCATATATTGAGGATACCAAGAGATCCTTGGGATACTTAGAGATCCCTAGCATATATTGAGGATACCAAGAGATCTTCGGGATACCAAGAGATCCCCGGTTATCATCCTTGTTATGAGTGGTACTTCCTTGTGGTTTGCCTTCATCTCTATTTCCGTTATTGTACTATTATTATCTTGTAAAAATTCTTAATTGCACTGCTTATCTTATCCTGTCATCTTTATATTTTATTTAACCTCAGTAGGGCCCTGACCTTCCTCGTCATTACCCAACCAAGGTTAGGCTTGGCACTTACTGAGTACCGCTGTAGTGTACTCATGCCCCTTTTTGCGCATGTTTTTCATATGCAGATCCAGGTACCTCTACTCAGGCTTGCCATTCTTGAGGCGAGGCGCCTGATACGCCTACTGCTACTACTACTCCAGCCCTTTAGGAGACTTTGGCACAGTTCATGAGCATGTACACCACTTTGGCTTAGGCAGGGTTGCTTCCCCTTGCTGCAGCCACATCTCAGGCCGGGGGAGGAGCACAGACTCCCGCCGCTCGCACTCCTGAGCAGCAAGTGCATGTTGAGTAGGTCCTTGAGATTATTCCTAGATCGTCTATAGTGCCAGTTCATCCCGAGGACAGGGCAGTGGCTTCCAAGGATGAGCAGCTGAAGCTTGAGAGTTTCAAGAAGTACAAGCCTCCTGTATTCAGTGGTCTAGCATCGAAGGATGCTCTGGAATTTCTTGATGAGTGTTATCGCATTCTCGGTACCATGGGTATCTCAGGATCAAGCGGGGTTTCTTTCACTACCTTCCAGCTTCGAGGAGCCGCCTATAAGTGGTAGCACACCTATGAGTTAGACAGTCCAGATGAGGATGCTTCACTGACTTGGGCTTAGTTTTCAGATTTGTTCCTGAGGGAGTATGTTCCTCGGAGCCTCAGAGATGCATGGCGCGCAGAGTTTGAGCATTTGCGCTAGGGTGCTATGACTATTTCAGAGTATGCTGTCCGTTACACTAGTTTGGCTAGGCATGCACCAGCCTTGGTTTCTACTATCCCCGAGAGGGTTCGCCGATTTATTGAGGGTCTTATTCCTAGCATCAGATCTAGCATGGCTCGTGAGTTGGAGATGGATATTTCTTATCAGCAGGTGGTGAGCATTACTAGGAGGATTAAGCGTATGCATGCTAGGGAGAGAGAGGAGAGGGAGGCAAAGAGGTCTTGAGAGTCGGGCCATTTCTTTGGTGCCCGTACCCTAGCTGCAGGTCATCATGTAGGGGTTATATGAGTCACCCTGTTCATTCAGCTCTTCCAGCAGCCAGTAGTGCTCCAGCTCCTCCTAGGCCTCAGGAGCCTTATTATGCACTGTCGGTTTCTAGCGCGCCTCCTGCGCGGGGTGATTTTAGGGGTCAGTCCAACATACCTGGCCCTAGCCAGTCACAGCCGCCACGTCCTCCCAAAGCTTTCTTTGAGTATGATGACACATGCCACATGGTGAGGGATTGCCCTAGACTTTGGAGGAGTGCACCTTTATAGACTTCTCAGCCACAGCGTGCCCCGCAGAGTTCTCAGGCTATGATTACAGCTCCAGTTGCTACCCCACCTGCTTAGCTAGCTAGAGGTGAAGGTCGGGGAGGTAGAGGTCTCCCTCGAGGGGGAGGTCAAGCCAGATACTATGCCCTTCCTGCCTGTACCGAGGCTGTTGCCTTTGATTCTATCATCACATGTATTATATTAGTTTGCTATAGAGATGCATCAGTTCTATTCGATCCAGGATCTACTTACTCTTATGTGTTTTCTTATTTTGCTCCGCATTTGGGTGTACCTCGGGATTCTTTGAGTTCCCCTATTTATGTTTCTACTCCTGTGGGAGATTTTCTTGTGGTGGACCACGTTTATCGATCGTGTTTGGTTTCTCTTAGCGGTTTTGAGACCAGAGCCGATCTTTTGTTACTCAGCATGGTTGATTTTGATATTATCTTGGGCATAGACTGGTTGTCGCCCCATTATGCTATTCTTGATTGTCACGCCAAAACCGTGACGCTGGCTATGCCAGGTGTACTGCTTGTTGAGTGGAGGGTTACTTTATATCACACTCCCAGTAGAGTTATTTCTTTCCTTAAGGCTCAGCGTATGGTTGTGAAGGGGTGTGACGCGTATTTAGCTTATGTGAGAGATTTCGTATTGATACCCCTTCAGTTAATTTAGTCCTAGTAGTACGAGATTATCCCAATGTGTTCCCAGCTGATCTTCCGGGCATGCCGCCTGATAGAGATATTAATTTTGGCATTGATCTGTTGTCGGGCACTCAGCCCATTTCTATTCCTCCGTATCGTATGGCCCTCCTGAGTTGAAGGAGTTGAAGGATCAGTTGCAAGAATTTCCTGATAAGGGTTTTATTCGGCCCAATGTATCACCTTGGAGTGCTCCTGTCTTGTTTGTGAAGAAAAGGGATGGTTCTATGCGTATGTGTATTGATTATCTCCAATTGAACAAAGTTACAGTGAAGAACCGTTATCCTTTGCCTCGTATTGATGATTTATTTGACCAACTTCAGGGCGCACAAGTGTTTTCTAAGATTGATTTGCGCTCAGGTTAACATCAGTTGAAGATTCGGGAGCCAGATATCCCAAAGACTGCTTTCAGGACTCGGTATGGTCATTACGAGTTCATTGTTATGTCATTTGGGTTGACCAATGCCCCATCAGCCTTTATGCATTTGATGCACAGTGTGTTCCGGCCGTATCTTGACTCGTTCGTCATTGTCTTTATTGATGATATTCTGGTATATTCCCGGAGTCGGAAAGATCATGAGCAGCACCTGAGGACTGTGCTTCAGACTTTGAGAGAGAAGAAATTATATGCTAAGTTCTCGAAATGTGAGTTTTGGTTGGATTCAGTGGCATTCTTAGGCCACGTGATATCGAGTGAGGGTATTCAAGTGGATCCAAAGAAGATAGAAACCATGTAGAGTTTGCCCAGACCATCCTCAGCTACAAAGATCCGTAGTTTCCTTGGTTTGGCATGTTACTACCGTCGTTTTGTGGAGGGGTTTTCATCAATTGCAGCCCCTATGACCAGGTTGACCTAGAAGGGTGCTCCATTCCAGTGGACGGAGGAGTGTGAGGCGAGCTTTCAGAAGCTCAAGATAGCTTTGACCACAACCCCAATTTTGATATTGCCTATAGGTTCGGGGTCTTATACGGTCTATTGTAATGCCTCGAGGGTTGGCCTCGAAGCGGTGTTGATGCAGGACGGTAGTGTGATTCCCTACGCGTCCAGACAGTTGAAGATACATGAGAAGAACTACTCAGTTCACGACCTTGAGTTCGCTACCATTGTTCACACCCTGAAGATTTGACGCCATTATTTATATGGGTTCCCTGTGAGATTTATACTGACCATTGGAGCTTGCAACACTTGTTCAAGCAAAAGGATCTAAATTTGCGCCAAAGGAGGTGGTTAGAGTTGCTGAAGGACTATGACATCACTATTTTGTATTACCCTGGCAAGGCCAATGTGGTGGCCGATGCTTTGAGTCACCGGGCAGAGATTTTGGGGAGTTTGGCTTATTTTCCAGCATCGGAGAGGCCTATGGAGGTGGATGTTCAGGCCTTAGCCAGCCAGTTAGTGAGATTGGATCTTTCGGAGCCTAGTCGGTTATAACTTGTGTGGTTTCTCGATCTTCCTTATTTGATCGTATCAGGGAGCGACAGTATGATGACCCTCATTTGCTTGTCCTCAAGGACAAGGTTCATCATGGTGATGCCAGAGATGTTACTATTGGTGATGATGGGGTATTGAGGATGTATGGTCGGATTTGTGTACCAAATATTGATGGGCTGCGAGAGTTGATTCTAGAGGAGGCCCATAGTTCGCGGTATTCCATCCATTCGGGGTGCCGCGAAGATGTATCAGGATTTGAGACAGCACTATTGGTGGAGGTGGATGAAGAAAGATATAGTTGGGTTCGTAGCTCGGTGTCTCATCTGTCAGCAGGTGAAGTATGAACACCAGAGGCTGGGTGGGCTGCTTCAGCAGATAGAGATTTCAGAGTGGAAGTGGGAGCGGATCACCATGGACTTTGTAGTTGGGCTCCCACGAACTTTGAAGAAGTTTGATGCTATTTGGGTGATTGTGGATCGGCTGACCAAGTGCGCTCATTTCATTCCTATGTGTACTACTTATTCCTCGAAGTGGTTGGCGGAGATTTATATCCAGGAGATTGTTCGTCTGCATAGTATTCCAGTTTCCATCATTTCAAATAGAGGTACTTAGTTCAAATCACGGTTCTAGAGGACCGTTCAGCATGAGTTGGGTACTCGGGTGGAGTTGAGTATAACATTTCACCCTCAGACGGACGGACAGTCCGAGCGCACTATTCAGATTCTTGAGGATATGCTCTGTGCGTGTGTGATTGAGTTTGGAGGGTCTTGGGATCAGTTCTTGCCATTGGCAGAGTTTGCTTGCAACAAACAGCTATCAGTCCAGCATTCAGATGGCACCGTATGAGGCTTTATATGGTACGCGGTATAGGTCTTTGGTGGGTTGGTTTGAGCCGAGTCAGGCCAGATTATTGGGCACAGATTTGGTTCAGGATGCTTTGGAGAAGGTGATTCAGGACAGACTCCGTACAGCCTAGTCTAGACAGAAGAGTTATGCGGACCGGAAGGTTCATGATGTTTCCTATATGGTCGGAGAGCGGGTTCTGCTTTGGGTTTTGCCTATGAAGGGTGTTATGAGATTTGGGAAGAACGGGAAGTTGAGTCCGAGGTTTATTGACCCTTTTTGAGATATTGAGGCGTGTTGGGGAGGTTGCTTATGAGCTTGCCTTACCTCCCAGCTTGGTAGGAGTTCATTCGGTATTTCATGGTTCGATGCTCCGGAGGTATCACGGGGATCCGTCGCACGTGTTGGATTTTAGTTCAGTCTAGTTGGACAAGGATCTATCTTATGTTGAGGAGCCGGTGGCAATATTGGACAGGCAGGTCAGAAAGCTGAGGTCAAAGAACATTGCATCGGTAAAGGTTCAGTGGCAGGATCAGCCGGTCGAGGAGGCGACTTGGGAGACCGAGCAGGATATGCACAGCCGTTACCCTTATCTTTTCACTACTTCAGGTATGTCTCTATGCTTGTTCAAGGATGAACAAATGTTTAAGTGTAGGAGGATGTGACAACCCGGCCGGTCATTTTAAGAATTAACACCCCGATCCCCTATTAACTGCTTTCCCCAAGTTTAATTCTGCTATTTAGATTTACCGGGATGTTCGCTTTTGAGTTTCAAAGAGTTTTGGGACACTTAGTCCCTAACTGAGAGCTTAAGTGTTGTAAAGTTGACCATATTCTGAACAGCGTGAAGGCGGACTCGGAATGGAAATCCGATGGTTCCGTTAGCTCTGTTGGGTGATTTCGGGATCAGGAGCATGTTCGGAATGTGTTTTGGAGGTCCGTAGCTAATTTAGGCTTGAAATGTCGAAGGTTGATTTTTTAAAGTTTCCGGTTCGATAGCGTGATTTTGATCTGACGGTCAGAATGGAATTCCACGAGTTGTAGTAGTTCCGTTATATCATTTGGGATGTGTGCGCAAAATTTCAGGTCATTCAGAGGTGGTTTGGTTGGGTTTTTGATAAAAAAACGTAATTCGGAAGATTTTGGAAATCTTAGGCTTGAATCCGAAGTGTTTTGGTTGATTTTATGTCGTTTGAGGTGTTTTGAAGATTGGTACAAGTTTGAATAAGGTTTTAGGATATGTTGATGCCTTTGTTTGAGGTCCCGGGGGCCTCGGGTGTGTTTCGGATGCTCAATGGATCATTTTTAGCTGTTAAAAAGTTGCAGAATTGCAGGTTCAGTTGTTGTAGATATTTACTCTTCCCGTTCACGAGTGGACCCTCACGTTCGTGAAGACTCAATGGAGGTTAGTGAAATTTTAGCCTTCACTTTCGCGAAGGGCTGGATACTGGTGAACCGTGTTCGGGATTGGGCTTCGTGTTCGCGTAGGAGGAAAATTGGCCCAGTAGAATTTACTCATCGCGTTCGTGATGAGATGACCGCATTCGCGAAGGCTTGTCTGGGTAAATTATCACGTTCGCGACGGCCTTGTCGCGTTCGAGTAAGAGGACTTTTGGTCAACGTCATTTTTGTACTTCGCGAACGCGAGGCGTTGACCACGTTCGCGAAGAAGGAATTATATGCCTGAGCAGAATGTTTTAAAAGGTTTATTTCGTGAATGTTAGCCTAGTTTCCTCCATTTTTAGGCGATTTTGAAGCTTTTTGAAGAGGGATTCAAGGGAATCACTTGGAGGTAATATTTTTGACTTCATAACTCGTTTTTATGTGATTAAAGACTTAATTAGTGGTGAATTTTTTTGGAAAAATGAGTAATTAGGGCTTGAGTTTAAGAGACCTTTAAATGAGGATTTGAGGGGCATTTGGACTCCGATTTCAGTGTTCCAGTTGTGTATAGACTCTTGAGAGTACGAGGTTTCTGAAAATGTAGATTTCACCCAATTCCGAGATGTGGGCCCGAGGGGCATTTTGGTCATTTAACATAATTTCACATATTAGCTTAGACTTTAATTGTAGAATCAGTTACTTGAAGTATTATTTACATTATGCAATTGAATTGAATAGATTTGGGCCATTTGGAGTCGAGTACTCATGGCAAAGACGTGGTGTCGGGTTGATTTTGAGCTGGTTCGAGGTAAGTGGCTTGTCTAACCTTGTGTGGGGGACCTACCCCGTAGGATATAATATATTCAATAATTGAAATGCCTTGTACGTGAGGTGACGAGCGTGTACTTGAGCTAATTGTTGAAAATCCTATTTTTCCTTAAGTACTTCAATTGAGTTCTTTTTCCTGTTTTATTCTACTTGTGAATTTAGCATGTTGCTAGTTTAGAAAAGCATGTTTAGTTGACTTAATTGTCTATTTGCTTAAACTGCCTTAATTGCATTACGTGAAGCATCTTAGGCTAGGATTAACTGTTTACTTGGTATGAAATTTAGCTTAATTGGGTATTCTTGTGTTGCTGCTATGTGTTTTACTTTGGGACTACGGGACGGCATCCCGGGAAATCCTGAACGTATTTATGATCTGAACTGAGGTGCGGGAAACCAAGAGATCCCTAGAACGTATATTGAGGATACCAAGAGATCCTCAAAATACCGAGATATCCCTAGCATATATTGAGGATACCAAGAGATGCTCGGGATACCAAGAGATGCTCGGGATACCGAGAGATCCCAAGTTATCATCCTTGTTATGAGTGGTACTTCCTTGTGGTTTGCCTTCATCTCTATTTCCGTTATTGTACTCTTATTATCTTGTATAAATTCTTAATTGCACTGCTTATCTTATCCTGTCATCTTTATATTTTATTTAACCTCAGTAGGGCCCTGACCTTCCTCGTCACTACCCAACCGAGGTTAGGCTTGGCACTTTCTGAGTACCGCTGTGGTGTACTCATGCCCCTTTCTGCACATGTTTTTATGTGCAGATCCAGGTACCTCTACTCAGGCTTACCATTCTTGAGGCGAGGCGATTCTACGGGACTTCGAGGGATATCTGCCGCGTCCACAGACCGATGGGTCTCCTTCTATTCCTGCATTTTAGTATTTAGCCCTTCTGTACTTTTGTTCTTGTTAGACATTCCAGAGATTAGAGCTATGTAGTGTTTTATTTAATAGCTTATGGATCCGTGAGTTTCCGGGTTTTGGGATAGTGTATCTAATTTTGAGAATTTATGTGTATATGTCGGGCGGCATTTAAATATTGTTTTCTTTCAGTTGTTTTTAGCTTTTGATTATTTATTCTGCAAGTTATATCATTTTTTGCATTTGTTAGGCTTACCTAGTCGTCGAGACTAGGTGCCGTCACGATAGTTCACAGAGGGTGAACTGGGGTCGTGATAGTGTGCTAATTTGGGAGCCTCGTTGTGCCCGAGGTAGGCCTAGCGACATGTTAATTTGGAGAATTTTAGTGCCAATAATTGCCTAATTTCATTAATGTAAAAATAGATGAACCCAAAACGACACTAAATAAGATAAGTTACTAATGTCACTTGGCCTTATTAAATTTGAAAAAGCAAATAAAACTATTCTACTTGGTCCCAGAAGGACCTTTCCCAGGTTGGATGCTCTTGTTGATCAGATCTCCCAGTTTGCGCAGGTTCAGCAGTAAGTATGCCCTTGCTAAATGTCCTCCTTCGCTTCCCTCAGTGTTCTGGAAATCTGTAACTCTCTTCCTCATCTTTCCCTGTAATTCCATCTGACTGTACTCCAGATACTCCAACCTTTCACTGGATTTAATAGCCCTCTCTTTCCACTCATTGATCATTTCCATATTGGCCTTGTGTTGCTCTATATGCTCGGCTTCATACTCACGAACTCTTTTGCGTAGTTTGTTATATTTCACCTATGCTTTGGAAACTTCGTCTATGACCCTGTTTCCTGGACCAACCCTTGGTTCTAATATTCCCCCTATGTTATCATCCAAACATAAGAGGTAGAAGTACACGTGACCAGCATGATACCGATCCGGCTCGATGGTATCCTTTTCCATGATGATCTTCAAGTGACATATGTGTTATTCTTCATTTTTGTATGGAATGGTGTCACCCTAAAAATAGTCTATGAAATTACTTATTTTAGCGACTCGCGGTATGACCTGCTTTCTACATGCCTGTCTCATAACCCCTAGGAGAGCATAAGGGTATATGCCCCTTAACCCAATCAATACCAAGTGTGGAACATCCCCGGATCTGATGATTAACTCATCGGTAGGGAACCACTTGAACATCTATTGAACCTGGTCCTAGGTCAAATTGTTGAAAAACTACACCCATCCTACAACATCCTCTAGTTGAGCAAACCTGTCTGGGATATAGGTCATTTTCTTGGGATGATGGAAGGCTATATGATCATTCCATGGCCTTCGCAGAAATTCTCGACGATGTTGACCCTTTTGGAGATGTTCAAACCTCCAAGGCCCGGTATATGTCTGCTATGATCATAGGGACAATAGTATATGTCTACCCTTCGATTCCCTCCATCAAGGTTTTAGCTACCATGGCCAATCTGCTGTGGATTTTATCCCTTGGATCGGGAATACTAACATACTCGAGAAACAGACAATGAACACAAAAACTCTGCAGTGGATCCAACCCAAGGAAGTGATGGAGAATTCGTCATCAAAGATGCGATAAGATCTGTTGTGACCGTATCGTTCATAGAGGAAGTCGAAGGGTACATAGGAATTTTTCAGGCACTCTAAGTCATCGTTCTTCTTTAATTCCATCATCTTTAGAAACCCCATAGTAGTGCGATTTTCCAGTGCCAATAAACCAGGACTATCCCAAGGTAGCCCAGCGAATCCCCTTATTTTTTCCAAGAGAGTGGTCATTTCTATGTCTCCAAAGCGAAACACGACCTTTTCCTTGTCCCAGAATATTGTGGCAACTTCGATTAACATGTTGTTTGGCTGAAGGTTCAATAAAGAAGGAAAATTTTCTAAGACCCTTTTCATATGATTCTTCTCACTTGGCGGAAGATCCTCCCACCAATCTAGCAACAATGGTGGTATGTTACGAACCATGCCTTACATGGGGACCTCGTACCTCATTTTCTGCAAAACAAATATGGTTAGGCCCTTCCCCCACTAGATCGGACTATTTATACAACAATGATTATCATATTGACACTTATTTCTCCAAAATTAATGCACACAATCGTGGTTGCGTCCGTTGGGATTATGAAAAACCCGATGGGCTTTTGGACAAGGATTGTCATAAAAGGTTATTATGCAGACAACATATTAACCCGGCTAGGTTTGACCATGATACATGTGCAATTAATCAGAGTAAGGTTTCTAGAAAGGTCTAGACTGGTACCCTGAAGTGGACAACTTGAGGGGAAAGGCACGAAACCGACGACTGCACCGCTGATCGACTAATTTTATCGCAAATATGCCATTCCGAATTTAAAGGGTGATATATAGGAAGAGCGCAAACACTCATCAAGCGTTGCTATATGATTGATTAGCACGAGTGTAATATGATGTTGAGTATGATTTATGCAACAATAAATAGCATGCTGTCACGTATTTGCACGTTAAAATGATAAATGCGGTATTTAATAATTGAAAGACGTTAAGAAAGAAAACAAGGAGACAAGTTAGTTTTTGTAATAAAGGAAATCATGAATGCTTGAGAAATAGACAATTAAATCCAAATAAGGGGAAAGGGAAAGGGTGTACGTGTATTAACCAAATAAAGCATGCTTAATACTAATTCACAAAAACAAATTCATTATGGTAAGAGCCTAAAATATCCCCAACTGAGTCGCCATGCTGTCGCGCCCCCTTTTTCCTAGCTGAGTCCGGGTTTCGACATTTCTTTTGGATAACTCATTTCCTTTTGGGAATAGGGTATGGAATTTGAAGAGTCGCCACCTAATGGATTTAAGGTGCGTTAGGGCACCTAAAGC
This sequence comes from Nicotiana tabacum, assembly GCF_000715075.1. Classification (NCBI taxonomy): domain Eukaryota; kingdom Viridiplantae; phylum Streptophyta; class Magnoliopsida; order Solanales; family Solanaceae; genus Nicotiana; species Nicotiana tabacum. Next base: position 111,933,683 of record NC_134089.1, read on the forward strand.
AAATAACTCATAAACCGGTTTATATTACCAGAGATTGGGTAAGGGCTCAAAATAACTTCGAGGGGAAGGTGTTAGGCACCCCTCGAGGTCCACAACGGTGGGTACCGGCAAAACTTGAATTAGGTGAATTAGTCTTATAAGAAAACAAAGCAATTTAAACAAATAGAGATTATTTAAACGGGGATAAAAGGGGTCCTAGGTTTATTAGCCTATAAGATCACTTCTGTGCAATACTTGTTAATCGTCCCCAAGTTGGGGTGCTACACATAGAATTAGCGCACATGTCATCATATCCTTTACTACCCGATTACCCTCCCTTTAATTATTGTTATCTAAGAGCTCGAATAGTATCCAGTACGTGCCTTATGCGTGTATTATCCATCCCATGCCTGTGGCCCTGGAAGTGTTTAGGACCTCTATTTAAGGAAGTTCTAGACTTGCCTATATTGCTTTAAAAAAGATAAAACTAAGTGACAAAGAAAAATCCAAGTAGGACTATTACATAAAGATGCAATTAATGGCTCATATTTACCTCCACAAATAGACAAACAATTGCATGCCTCAAACAAACAGTTTTAAAACGAGTTGAAGTCCTATAGCAGGATATCTAGATGAGCACAAAATATGCAGCAGTTTCATTAAAGCGAGGCAGCAAATACCTAATCAATTTGCCTATTGATTTTATTACTTCCTGAATCTGAGCTAGTTTCAAACAAACCATCACAGTTTTAGACCGGGAATTTGATTAACCTATAGGCTTGCCTAAGTGATGATCGGGCAGAAACCTATGGACATGATATCTAAGATGTAAACCAGATGCTAGTTCTTAACAGGAAGATTTTATCTTTAACTCCTATAGGTATGGTTTCCTGGTGTTGAAACATGTTGAAATCCTATAGGCACGACTTCTAAGTGCAAAAACTGATTTTAAAACCTTATAGGCATGGTATTTAAATGTAGGAACTAATTAAAAACCTTATTGACATGGTATCTAAATGCAGGACCTGACTTAAAACCTTATAGGCATGATTTTTAGGCGAGTAAAGCATCAATCAATTGCCAAGCAGACTCAACACGGAAAATCCTGGAAATATGATTTCTAATGCACATAAGTAAACAAGCATTGCAGCAACCTATAGGCATGATTTCTACCCGTTCCCAACAAAGACATATATAAGAATCCCTCCCATGTTTACTAATAACCTCAATATCTGTTTACAAAGAAATATTATTATAAACCAAATATGAATGAATTACAGAATGAAATCACCATACTGTAAGGAGCCATGGATAGGCCCAAACGTAAACCTAGAAGCCAGGCCTTCAACCAAGTCTGAAACATGCCAATATTCTCATATTACACCCAATGGTCTTCTGGTGCGTCAAAGTTCCCAAGGGCCTCAGGGACCCTGAGCGATGCTTACACCAAAAAACCCTTTAAGGAAACATTTTTATGAGCAAGTTTTGGAAAAGCCAGACCTAGTGTGTCAGAGTTCAGAGAAATCTCAAGAACTCCTAGGCAGTGCTCATACTGGAGGGGAAGAACTCTAGATATTCTAAGAGTAGGAGTTGAAAATAGGAGGTAATTTTAAGAAAACAGTTTGGATTTTCTGGGGTGAATAGAAACAAACAGAGTCATTTCAACACTCGAAATTCAAACAAAGATTCCAGCAATCAAATAGTAGACAGAAACAGGATCACAACCACTTCAAATAAAATTTCACATTGCCTAGATTCGATTTAGTTCATTAATTACTACTAGATGGGCATATGGACATGTATTAAACAAAGAACAACAGGCTGGGATCAGATTATCATTCAGACTAACATGCAGGAAGGTAGCAGAAGTTGGAGGCATAGAAATCATGAACTAATCAGGAGCCTGCTAGTAGGTGAACACTTAAAACTGAACAGAAAGCATGCTAGATGAGAAACAAGTAGACATATGTCTAATTTACACAGAAGCAAATATGTAGACATGCTGAAAGCAGGAAACACATAGGTCAGATTAAACAGAAGTAGATATGCTGATTAGGATCAATAAGCATGAAGCATTGGATCTAATTAGATAGAAGTAGACCTGTTGACATACTAAAAATAGAAATTATCTAGGTTTAATCACATGGATGTAGGCATGCAGATTAAGAGTAATAACATGAAGTACATAGGTCTAATTAGATAGGAATAGACATACTGACGACAGGTAGCACACAGATTTGGTCACATAGAAGTTTAAATGGTAGCAGATGTGGAGACATACCAGTTAAAAGATAGCAACAGGAAAGTAAAGCAAACAGGATCCAAGAGTCTAGCCTTGGCTTTCAGCCGGCTAGACAGTGCAACAAACAAAGAATAGGAAGATTGTGATGGAGGATATTGTGTGAATAAGAGCAAGAACCTTTTTGTGCTTTTCTCTATATGTGTGCGTGTGTGTTTAAAAATAAAGTGAGGCTTATATAGCATTGAGTAGAGTAAATAAAATAAGGTAAATGAGGTTAAGAGTTCATAAATAACACGGAATTTCAGGTACTTTACAGTGAGCTGCAATCCATGTTACGATCCCCAGCATACAGAGTCTCCATAAGAGTTATTTGTATTCTCCTGTCTAACTTGTATTCCAGACGGATGTTGTATTATTATTGTACTCCTTAATACATGCTCATGAACTTGTGACACCAGGTTTTGGGGGGTTCTTACTGATTGTTTATTATTGTAGTTCATGTAATTATTAACATTTCACCTTAAAATTTATATTTTAATACAGGAATTGGAAAATAAAACCATGGGTTTTCTATGAATACCAACTTTTATACTCCTTAATAAATGGGAATTATGAATTCAAAGTAATAAAAATGATTAATTAAGTTGATCAATCACCATTGGCTTGTCTAACGACGACGTTAGGCGCCATCACAACCGATAGTGGATTTTGGTGGTGACATTTCATAATATTGATGTTGTATTTTGAGTTTTGTTCCACTTAATTCTCTATTACAACCTTCACGTTCATCATGCTGTATTTTGAATTTTGCTTCACTTGATGTTCTATTATAAGCCCTCATGACTCATCCTGTTATGTTCTCTTGAGTTCTATATTTAGGTTATGTCATAGTCATCATGTTTAGCATGCAACACCTTTATAAGTTCTGTTATCCTACCTAGGATTTTCTATTTATCATACCATATCCTTCGAGTTCTATCATGCAATACATAAGGTTGTTATTGCAGTCTCCATGTTTAACATGCCATGTCCTTTAGGGTTCTGTCAAACTTGGGATGTTCTTAGATGGCTTTAGCTAGGGTATATATGAAATACATAGGATAACCCTGCCTTACTAGGTTAGGGCTTATGAAACCCCGAGTGTTCAAAATGCTTTCGTAAATGTTTCTTAGCCCTTAAGTATCATTTGAATCTTTATTATGAGTGCTTTACATCTATGTCTAACTGTTAGCTTGTAAATAGTCCTACTGGGATAGATTTTCCTTTGAACATCAGTAGTATTAGTCATGATCAGCCTATCTCCGCTGAGTCAGACTATAGTTGTGCTATGTTGACCATTTCTATAATCTGAATATAACCCCATCATGTTTAGCTATTCAATCAAGCATGTGTATCTGATTTAAGTCTGTTAAGTGTGATGTATCCACTATCCTTATCCCCTAATGATACTTTTTACCTAATTCTTCAGTATTTGGGATTCATCATGTCTTGTGAAGTCAAAATCTTGATTGAAATCTCTGTGTGAGGGGGAGTTTGATATGAACTTTGTTTATCCTCCATGACCTCACATTTTGAATATTGTTTCAAACTTATACTCAGTATTTTCCTTCCTTTGTTATTCTGGATTGAATCTAGTGTAAGGGAAACCTTCTACTGTTATTGATTAGATGCAATACCCTGTTTGTATCTCCGTCTGAGTCTATGCTAAGGATCTCAAGGGATCCAAGTAATGTCATTAACCTAGGTGCATACTAATCTGTGATCAATGTTGAGTTATTAGTATCTACATCTTAAAGCTGCTACAATTCCAAACTATGTGCCTTATCTATCTACGAGATGTATGATTCTTGTATGTCTGATATTTAGCCATAACAACATAAATGTCCCTTTTATTATATGTGCCTTGAGATCTGAGTTTCTAAGCCTATCAAAATGTGTGCTCTACTCACTTAATGATGAAGTATAGGGACTATTTCTATGTGTATGTTCTCTGTGTTATTCTACTAAGGAAAGTAGGCTTATGTGGTGGGAAATGTCATAGTGGTTGATTTGCATTGAAAGGGCCTCATTTGCATTCAACCCTATAGGGAAGAGTTAGTCGTTAGTGGTTAAAGGTATTTGGGAGTAGAGTTTAACTCTAGGTTGGGCTACACTCCGCAGCGCAAGCATTTCCCTATGCCTTAAGACCCTTGGAAAATTTAAGTTGCCGGGGTATTCAAAAGGGAATCTGCCTTGAGTAGAACTCTCTCCTTAGCCTTTAACTCATTGACAATAATTACTCTCTTTTGGTTTGGTGTTTAATGCCAACGAAAGGTATTCAATGTGAATCATTCACTATACACAACCTCCACATTAGCATGATTCCCTTAGCATTTGGGTACTGATAGTAACTTCTTCTTTTTGTAATCTTTGCTTAGTATGATTCCTTAGTATTTAAACACTATTAATGATTTCTTTTAGTCTTTGTTTGACAATTTTATACACAGACATGTATGCAATACTGTTATTTAAATGACCTCCTCTTTTATTTTATTTTGGTATGTATAATGATTTGGGCTTGTTGAGTTCTTTAAGAACTCAGGTCCAAGTCCAGCTCCACTATGGTCCAAGAGTCTGCCATCGCTTGTGATTTTCTACTGATGGCCCTGTCCTTTGAAGCCCAGACCTCCCAGAGACACTCCTTTCCTTTTATCTCTTTACTTACTGTTTTGTGATTCTCCAATCACAATATGTCATTGCTCATTGCTGTTTTCCTGTTTGTTATCTCTCATTATATATATGACACGTGTATATTGACTAGAATGTTTATCCTTATATTTTAATTCATAAAATGACTTAGGCAAGCCTCAAAGAGCTTAAGATTTAAAAGAAGCCTTAGTTATCAATTAATTCTATAACTACTAATCACCAGCTTGTTATCAATTCATTATCCTTCGCTGACCTTCTGCTTAAAGATTTTGAAGCTCAAATGTTAACAAAGGTGGCAACCTTTTTTCAAAAAAAAAATCAAAATTATAGCGATTTAATATTCCAAAAAGAAATCAGCTATTTCGAAAAGATTAAAGTGCCGCTGCACTAAAACAAAGGGTTTTCAAACGGTTTTCTATTTTAAAACCAAAGTATGTCTTAGGATCATTTTATAACGCTTTCACCACGTTAGAATGATATGAAATTCCATGCAATAGAAACAAAGTGCACTAACTTAAGCTCCTTTTTTAAAAGCGCTTTCTTAACAAACGTTCCATCTTTCAAAGTTCTTTTTTTAGCTTATTTATACACTAATTTCCTAAAGGCCTTTATTTAATTTCATCCTCTTTAAACCTTACTCTCCGTTGTAGAAATAATGTCCTAATATATATGGTAAGCTATTCTTTGAACACTAGTTAAGGCATATTACAAATGAATTAATTCCGAATCTAGTCTAAGTCCTATGGAGCTACTTCAGGTAGATTTTAAGGGGTGCCTAACACCTTCCTCTTAGAAGAACAAGAACCCTTACCCAAAATCTCACCCGTTGGCAAACCAATAAAGAATATAACCTTTAGCAATTAAATAGGTACCATAGGGTACCGTTAAATATTAGGTGGCGACTCACTTTCATCAACAACAGAAAAACCACATGTTGAATCTTGTTTTGACTAGTGCAAAATAGGGTACAACACATGGTGAATATAATGGTTCATATTTTGTGCCTCCATCATTGTCCACTCCATTATCATCTCCATCATCATCTACTATTAGTATTTCTAGACTTGATATTGGAGGATCTCAGGCGGTTGGATCCCCATCTACTAGTGCTGCTTCAATAGCTCCTTCACAAAGACAGTATGCTGGTGAGATTGTAGAGTATGATCATATGCACCGATTGATTATTGTACCCTATAGGGACGGGTAAGTATTTTTTTTTAATTTTTAATTATTAGAATAAAGATTTACACATATTTACAAATATTTATTTTACATATAATGCAGGTTTTTACCATCCTTTCAGGCCACACATATGGTTGTGGAAGTTATGAAGCCATTTTTTCATGAACCGCGGAATTCCTGGAGAGAGATTCCATACCAAATTAGAGTTAAGATGTGTCTTCAATTTAAGATACGAATAAATATAATTTATATAACATTTATTATGTTCGTCTAACATTTATTTTAATTACAAACTGTGTGCGTATGTCATCCTCATCATAAAAACCAGGTGAATGAAAATTTCGAGAAGAGAGATTAGAAAAGAATTAAAGGTACTCACTTTGTTGCTCGGAAAGGTGGGAGCAAGTCTTTGTGATTTCATGAAGATGGTTGGTCTCAACTATTGGCGAAGTGGAATACCGATGAATGGAAGCAGAGGAGTGAAAAGGCGAAGGAAAATAGAGCTTCCAATAAGGGTGGCTCATTGCACACTGGAGGTTCAATCAGTTTTGTGGCCCATCAATTGAGATTGGTAATTTATTTATAAAATTTACTTAGTTTTACTTATATTAGATTCAAGTAATAAACTCATATTTTTTATTTTGAAAGGAAAAGGCACATGGAGGAGATGTGTCTCAAGCCACTGTCTTTGAGGAGACATATAGGAAGAAGAAGAAAGATGGAACAAGAAAAGCATGGGTCGAACCGCGTGCATCGGAGACATATGTAAGATTCTAATAGTACTACCTTTATTCTTGGTTAAGATTAATTCGTTTATATAATGTTTGTCAATAATATTTCAGGAAGGGTATAATAGAAGAATGGAAGAGTAGCAACAAACTCAAACTGATTCTCAGCCGATGCTTGAAGATATAACTTCGATATGGACACAGGTAGTCGGTGGAGTAAATAAATGTATAAAATATTTTAGTAATTTTTTAGATATGACTTCGTTTTAATATTATTTTGTACAAGTTGTATGTTTCTTCTCTTGCTCATTTAAAATTTCTTCTTATTTCTAATGAAAATAAATAAAGGTAGAGTCGACGAACTTGGAATGCTACCGTCATCCAGTCATCTAGCTGCATGATTTAGTAGTGCTTCTTCTTCACCCAAAGAAATTGAGACAATGCAGATGCAAATCAATGAATTGTCTTAAGAATGGAATAATGCTCAAGAAACAATAAGTATGATACGGACATTCACGGCAAACCATAGCAACGTACAATGGAAGAATATAATAATGAGGAGACTAAAACTGATGAGGATCGCTAGTAATTTTGAATTTAATATGATATTTAGACTTTATTAGTTTCGGCTTGGTTCGTTTTATACTTGGATTATGTATTTTAGACTTGACTATCATTTGGTTGAAGTTTTTATATTTTAATGCGTTTTAATATATGTGTTTACACTTGTTTGAAAGTATTGTATAGTTTCGCAGTTTGATATTTGATGTTTTGTGTTCAATTGCTTGAGCAATTGAGACACATATTAGTTGAATGATTGGTTTGAATTTCAGGTGGTGTAGCTTAAAATACAACAGTATTTTGCTAAAAAAAGTCAAATTTTATGACCGATTTCTTACTATTTTGATCGGTAAACTTAAATGGGTATTCCAAGATTTACGACTGAAGTGGTCGAAAAATTTAAATATTAATTAATTTAATTTTAATTTTTCTGACCGATTTGGTTGGAAATGATGAATTTAATTTAAATTTATTACTAAATGTACCGACCAAGTCGGTCGAAAACTATAAAAAAATATAATATGTATTTTTAAATGTGCGACAGATTCGGTGGCAAAGTTACCGACCAAATTGGTCGCAAAAGTTGAATTTATCCGGTCACCCAATTTTTTCTTCTTTGTGACTATTTTGGTCACAAATTTCCGACCATTTTGGTCGAAAATATTTTGCGACCATCTATATTCCAACCACTTCATTTCTGTCAGAAATGGTGGTCGGAATAATAACATTTTCTAGTGGTGCCAATTCTTATATTATTATCCATGTATAACTTGTTGCTCAACCAAACGATCCTCATGTTTTTTTCATAACTGATTACTGACTGCTATCATTTTATTAGATATATATTAAATATCTTCAATTATAAAAATACCTATTTCTTTTTTAAAAGATAAATTTTAAAAGTTCATTAAGAGCATTTCGTTGTTAAAATATGCCATTTTAGGGATCCACATGTGGAAGTCAAAGTAAATGGTGAGAATAAATGTAATGACCCGACCAATCATTTTGAGCTCTAGCGTGTCGTTTAGTGGTTTGAGGCCATGAGAAGCTTCACTTCAAGTATTATGACTTGGACGCGGGGTAGGAATTGAATTTTGGGAAGTTCGGAGTTGATTTGGAGAGAAAACTCTCACATCAGAAACTTTAAGTTGGAAGAATTGATTAAGGTTGGATTTTTTAGTAAACGACCTCGGAATTGGGATTTGAAGGTTCTAATAGGTTTGTATGATGATTTCAGACTTAGGTTTATATTCGGATCGGGTTTTGAATGATCCGAGAGCATTTCGGCGCATATTGTGGAAGTTAGCATTTTGGAAGAATTTCATGAATTTGGGGTGGAGGTGTATTTTCATGTTATCGTTCTCTATTTGGGATTCCAAGCATGGGAGTAGCTACGTAAGGTGATTATGGTATTGGGAGCGCGTCCGGAAGTGAATTCGGAGGTCCGTAGGTCATTTTGGAGTCATTTGACTAAAGTAAGAAATTGAAGGTTTTTGAAAAGTTTGACCGGAAGTGGACTTTTTGATATCGAGGTCGGATTCCGATTTCGGAAGTTGGAATAGGTCTGCAATGTAGAATGAGAATTGTGTGCAAAATTTGAGGTCAATTGGACGTGATATGATAGGTTTTAACATCGGATGTAGAAGTTTGAAATTTTAAAGTTCATAAAGCTTGAATTGGATTGTGATTCATAGTTTTAGCGTTGTTTGATGTGATTTGAGGCCTCGAGTAGGTCTACATCATATTTTGGAACTGGTTGGTATGATTGGATGGGGTCCCGGGGGCCTCGGATGGATTCCGGGTGGTTAACGGATTGAAATTTGAAGTTAAGGAAGAACTGAAGCAGCTGGGCATCTGACGTAACCACACCTACGTGAAGAGGGCCGCAGATGCGAGTCCGCAGGTGCGGGAGATGGCTCGCATGTGCGGGATGAGACAAGATCACTAGGAACTGCAGAAGCGGAAAAATGTGCACACCTACGATGGCGCAGGTGCGATGTCAGAAGCCGTAGAAGCGAAAAGGACCGCAGGTGCAGAAGGAGAGGCCGCAGAAGCGGAAGCACTGATGCGGCTGATTGACCGCAGGTGCGAGTGGTCGGGCTGGCAGTGTGTTTTATAAAAAACGAGTTTTGGCTCATTTTCCACACATTTTCACTTTGGTTGGGGAATTTTGGAGCCTTTGAAGAGGGGGATTTCATCATCAAACATGATGTAAGTTAATCCCACCTCTTGTAAGTTAAATATATGATTTTATTGTGGATTCAAGCATGAAAATTGGTAGAAATTCGAGATTTTGAAGAAAAACCTAGAAATTAGTATTCTTGGATTTTAACCACGATTTTGGACATAGAATTGAGAATAAATTATATATTTGAGTTTGTGAGGTTATGGATAAAGTTTATTTTCAAAAAATTTGGGAATCCGGGCACGTGGACCCGAGGATGATTTTATCGACTTTTTAAGTGGAGTTGGAAATTGTTGAAAACATTATTACAATAAGTATTTGAGTATGTATTAATTGGTTTGCATAATTATTGACTAGTTTTGGAACATTGGGCATCGGTTTGAGTCGTCGGAAGGTCTTGGGAGCCGGTTATGGAACTTCAGAGCGAGGTAAGTCTCCTTTCTAACCTTGTAATAGGGAATTAACCCCATAGGTGAACTAAATTATTGTGTGCTTTTATATGTGGGAGGCTACGTACACACGAGGTGACGAGAGTCCGTACGTAGTTACTAGATATGCCTATGTCCGATTAGTTTTAGGCTCACATCATGCCTTGTTGATATTGTTACTAATATATGTTTATTCCTTGCCTTGAGAGGGAGTGAGATTGAGTTTGCTTATTAGGTTTTTTGAAAGGAGTGAAATTAAAGAATATAAGATTTAAAAGGTTTCACTTGAACTTCGTAATTTCGAAAGGAATTGTGGAATATTATAATAGCGTAATAAATCAATGTGTAACCACGTCACATGTATGTTTTGCAAGCGGGGTAATTTCCTTAAAAAGCTACAAGCTGAATTTCCCTTATTTTGAAAAGAATCAAGAAAGAGATATGATTTAATGTTAAATTAATATTTGACCGCGTCGCAAGTATGATCTGCGAGCGGGGCGATTCCTTAAATTTATATTTGACTGTGTCACATGTATGATTCACGAACGGGGTATTTCCTTCTATTACTCTTATGGGATCGGGCCGTTTGCTTCTGCAATATTTATGTACCACATGCTCATGGTAGCGGGCCGTTCACCTCGGCAAGTTAATAGATGCATCTATGGTTCATGCCGTTCGATTCTCGGCAGTGCAAAATTTACTTTTATGTTAGATCGGGCCGTACGCCTCGACATTTCCTATATATATATATATATATATATATATATATGCATGCTCCGGTTACGGAGGGGACTTGCTAGTTGAGAGCTTGAGTAAAATTGTAAAGAGGAAAATTATACCACGTATTTTATACATGTTTATTTCATATATTTACCCCGTTTCTTATTTATTCACTTCTTTATTATATCTGATATTATTTGACCACTAGTTAGTGTCTAAGTCGACCTCTCGTCACTACTTCTTTGAGGTTAGACTGGATATTTACTAGGTATGCATTGTTTTTGTACTCCTACTACATTTGCTGTGCATTTTTTTTGTTGCACACGCACATGCCTAGTGGGCGCAACGACATGGTTGATACGGAGATCTAGGTGAGCTGCATCTCTCGAGACGACCCGCAGCAGCAGAGTCTCCTTCAGAGTATTATATTTTCTTTTCTATCCAAATTTGTATTCCGGACAGTTATTGTACTTCATTTTACTTCCTAGTGATTGATAATGCACTTGTGACTCCGGACTCTGGGTGATTATGGGATATGTGTTGAAATTGGAAAACAATAAATATATTTCTATTGTGCATAATAAGTTAAATAATAAAGAAGAGAAGCAATCGGAACAATTTCTCCACCTTCATAAAGTAGAGGTAAGGTTTGCGTACACCCAAACTTCACTTGTGGGATTCCATTAGTTGTTGTTTTATTCAGTACCATTAACTTAGCTTAAACAAAGCTCAATATACAGCTTGAAAACACGAGTAATTAGCTTTGTGTATTCTATAGGGTAAAATTAGTTTGTATTCAATACTCGTATAATAAAGCAACACGTGGAACTCGAGACTGATGAAAAGCGAGACAGGTGAAAATCAAGACTGGGGGCAGCAGTTTCGATTGGCACCGGGAAGCTCCCCAAGGAAATGTTGCTCAGGAAGACAAATGAATGCTTGCCTCTGTTGATACCCAATTTTGCCTTCATATTTTATAAAGTATTCCATATACTTTCAAAGTATCATTTTGCATCATTACTTAATTTACAAGGGTCCTTTAAAATTAATTTTATTGTATTTAAATTGTTCAAATATCTATTAATTATCCCTTCAAATTATTTTGGGATGATTTAACCATCCAAATTTATTATTTATCTCCATATGCATAACAACTTTCTTTATTTGTATACAATTATAATTGCATTTTATATCATTTTATAATAGTCACTATTTTCCAACGATTGCCTTTATTATGCTATTTGGGTCAAAATAATTTTTTGCAATTATAATATATTATTTTTAAAAGTGTTAATTTCAGAAAATAGAATTTTTTATCATTTCATTAACCATTTATAATTTATTTTATTTAATTTTTTTTGTATTTTTAATTGTAGCCCAACAAGAGGTGCAAATTTTTGACCAATATACCGACCCCAGGCCCAAAGACCCCAGACCCTAAGCCCAACAATACCTGGACCAAACCAAACAACCCCTTAGTGAGACTCGGTCGGAACCCGTTTAAATAATTGGCCCCGCTTTCACCTTAAATCGTGGTTGTTGATCTCAGATGATCAACGTCCCATAAACCACCCCTCTATTTTAATTACCCAAGCCCTGAATCCTAATCTCCTTCCCCCATCTCCGCCACCCCCAACACACTCTCAACCTTCCCTCCTCTCTCTATAAAACCCTATTAACTGCCTTACCAATCTCTCTCTGATTCGTAACGGGGAGATGGAATCATCTCATACTTTACTTACGTTACTTGTAATACCTCGCTATTGTGAACGCGCACGTGGAACTACTTGAGTATTTATTCGATTTTGGAAAGTATGGCTTTCTGGGATCGGAGTAGATCAACTTTGATCTTAGAGATTTGGACTGTATTTCATCCATATACATGAAGAGGGGCTTGATTCCTCACACCGGCTGGCCGATTTTCAAACATTGAACCCTAATTATGGTTTGGCACTCGATTTCTCCCTTTACCGGTTCTGTTACTGATTGCACGTGAGATTTTCTTTCCTTATTTGTGCTTAATTGGTTGTTTTCCATGTTTGTTCATCCTAGTCTGTCACTATATGAACCTCTTTCCCTGTTTCCCCTAACAAACCTTAATCACTACTATTAATCTCACTCTCGCTCACTCTACTGTTCTAAAACTTGAGACCTTGGCTGGCTGAAAACCAATGCTACCAGAATTCGATTGTTGCCCTTTTCTTAGTGAGAGCGCTGCTTGAGGTTCACTTGAAACCATTGGAAAATTTGACGCACTGGGATATTGAGAATCTTGTTGTTCTTTCTTTACTAATGCTAGTTGAGCTGCTACTGGAACTTAATTTTCTCGTCTACTTCTTCGCTAAGTTGCAACTGGTGAGTACTTAGACTCCGTAATTCCATTCTTTTGCCTGTGTTCATGCTCTACACTCATGTCACTTAGGCCTTTATGAATCAATATGTTGTTGTTTGCCTCTGTTCGCATTCATGTTTGCCTTAGAACTACTCTATCCTTCCGTGCTTCTCTAGTATTTAAATCTGCCTGAATTCTAAGCTTCGATGCATGCCTATTTTGTGTGTGCAACTTGAATAGTTCTAATAACCCTAAGCCTGCTCTGCTATTCTGATCACTTGTTGTTTTTCATGAGTCCCTCACCTTGGATTCTTGTACTGAAACTTTTAGGGGATCATCCTCTGCTGGTATTTGCCCGAATGAACTTCCTTCCCCTAAAACTATATATGTTATGTACCGTTTCTCTGCAAACTGACCATGATCATTGAATCTTATGTTGCAATATTGTCTTAAATTTGTTTCTCTATTATTTGTGGCTCTGATAATTGTAGATGTACTTGTTAACCATATGTCTTTATCATTGCTTCTAGGGTACTTTCCATGTTAGCTTCTTCTCTTATGTATGGGTAACCGGAATAAGTTATAAAGCTTGTCTGTCCTATTCTACTTAAGTTGATATGCTTGCATGAATTCTTTGGATTTTGACTTTTTATATGTTAAGCATGGTAGTCTATTTGTAGTATGTTGTAGACTATACCACTAGCATGTTGTTGAACTGCTTTTGATCATGTTAAGCCCCCATGTTAGAAATCCTTATGTGAAATTGATATCCCTCTGACTATAACTTCTATGATTAAAATTCTTATGTCTAAAGTCCATTTTGACTAATTCTGGGTCATATCTTGTGCTAACTTTGTTTCTGGAAAACTTGGCATGTGTGTGTGTTAATCCTGTTAACCCAATAGACCTTCTTATTAAGTCCTCCTAATGTGTGACTATGTCCAGCATGCTATACTCTTGCCTTTGTTTAATAATTGCTCAATCTTGAACTTATGGTATTAGTTTTCTGTGTCAAACTTGCCATATTAAACTGAGTGTAGTTGGTCCACCTAGTTGTCATGTTCAAGCCCTCTTGTTTGACCAATCTTGTTCCCTTAGCTTCTAAATACAACTTCTAATATGTTTCTGTAATCGTGTATTACTGTTAAAAGACTTCAGAGCTGTTAATTTGTTGTCATGTGTGGTTTGTTAACTTATGTGGTTGAGTGGTTAATCTGCAATTGCTGGGTAAATGGGTCCTCCATTTAGGCCTGGTATGAGTTCATGTGTGGCCCCGAGCTGTGCAATTTATACATTCTTCTATTTAAAATGTGTTGGGATTTGGGTCTGTTATTTGTGTGAAAAGCGAGCATGTCGAAGGCACAGACAGTACTGCGTTATTTTTTCTTTGGGCCTGCTCTATTTATTGGGCCTACAGTCTTTCAGTTTGTAATATTTGCACTTGTATTCATTATTTTGGGCCTGTAATAATTTGTAAACAAAATAGATGGCGAAATTAGTGAAACGAGGGGAGGGGGTAGGGTACTTTAATTCTCACATGAATGAGTAGAAAAATATGCCTATAGGGTCTACATGTTTGTCTGCTACTTTGTTTGACATGCTCTATTTCTATATGCTAATAGAAAGCATGCCTATATGTCTTACTCATGTATAGTACCAGAAACATGTGTATAAGAACCTAAGTGTTTCACTTGTTCACATGCTTACTTCTATACGATATTAGATAACATGTCTATAGAATTCAAACATCACTCATTACTTACTCAACTTGTGCTATTGTTGTGATTGTTAGATACTATACTAATAGGATCTTGTTAAGTAATTAAGATATACTTCCACCGATATTAATCTAGTGTAACGACCCGATCGATTATTTTTCTTTTTAGGTCCATGTTCCCCTAATTAAGACTCCCTTTATGCGCCTTTAATGTTTTATGACTTGCGGGGATGTTTGACTTGGGTTCGGAAGGGTTTGGGTTGAAATCAGAACACTTGGTTCCTTAATAGTGGCCTAAGATGACCAAGTTTGACTTGAGTCAATGTTTTGAGTAAATGACCTCAGAACCGCGATTTGATGGTTCCAACAGGTTCGTTGATGATTCTGGACTTGGGCGTATGCCGAAATTGAATTCAGAGTTCCGTATGTTGATTTGTGTTTTTTGCCGAAAGTTGAAACTTTAAAGGCTTACAATTTTGATATGTTTGACCATAGGTTGACTTTATAGCTATCATGTTTGGATTTCTATTTCGGGACTTGGAATAGGTCAATTTTGTCATTTGGAACTTTTTCGCAGTTTGGCATCGTTCCGAGTTGATTTGATAGGAATCACACGCGTGGTTGTGTTTTTTAAAGTTCTTGAGTTTCATATTGAATTCGGGTGTTATGGAGGTCAGATTCATGGTTTCGGATGTTATTTTGATGATTTGATCGCGCGAGCGAGTTCATATTATTTTTTTAGACTTGTATTGATGTTTGGTTTGGAGCCCCGAGGGCTCGGATGAGTTTCTGACATGTTCCGGAATGGTTTTGAAAAAAATATTGAATGTTGTTATTGCTGGTACTCAGGTATCGCAATTGTAAAAGGTGATAGTGAGGCTCAGTTATCGCAATTGCGACGTCCCCTTCACATTTGCAAAGTTTGCCAGATTGGCCTTGGTTCGCAATTGCGAACATTTGTTCGCATTTGCCAAACTCATAGCTTTGCAATTGAGAAGATTTTTCTCATAAATGCAAGGTGTCATGAGGTTTTCAGGGTTCGTAAATGCGAACACTCGTCTACAATTGCGAGCATTCGCATTTGCAAACCATATGTCGCAAATATGATATCTGCAACTGGTAAAAGGGCTGGGAGACGGGATTTTTGAGACATTCTCTCATTTTTGGAACCCTAGGCTTGGTACGAGGCAATTTTGAAGAGGGATTTTCATCTACAATCTTTGGGCAAGTGATTTTGTTTAATTTCCAACTATTTTATACATGAGATTTAACATCAAAATTATGAGAATCAAAGTGAAATTTTGAGAAACTTTGGCTATGTTTTGAGAAATGAGAATTTGAGTGTTGAGAGTCGATTTGGACTCGGGTTTTGAAACAAAATACATGTATGGATTCATGAGGCTATGGATAACATTTATTTACAAAACAAATTCCGAAATCCGGGCACACAGGCCCGGGTTGAGTTTTAGGGATCTTCCAATTTGGGTTGGGTGATTACTCTAATTGTTAAATTATAATATTTTTAACATATATTGATTAATTTATACAATATTTGGCTAGTTTCGGATTGCGTGGCATCGATTTGATGCTTTAGGGTGAATTGTGGACCGGGAATAGGACTTGGGACGAGGTATGTCTCTTGCCTAACCTTGTATGAGGGAATTAACACCATAGGCATTTAAAATTGTTATCTTCTACTAATTGTGGGTGCTACATATGCACGAAGTGATGAGAGTCCGTGCGTAGCTAAAATTCATGTTATGTTCGTGTAAACATAGGCCTTCATTATGCTATTACTTGCACTATTTGAACTCAATTTTCTAATTTAATTTCTTGAATAAATAAGTATGATCTGGTTAAAGCTGATGTTACATCATGCTTCATTACTTAGAGATTTGGCGGAATGTTTAGTCATTGATAGAAATTTATGTTCTTTTATGAGCTTACTTTGAAGTTTTAAATACATAATTCGTAATTCGAAGAGTTTCCCTATTCCAATGGATCGGGCCGAACGCCTCGGCAATATTTATATATATTATGGGATGCATCCATGGATCGGACCATATGACCTCGTAGTGTATGTACACAATTATTATGGATCGGGTCGTACGACCTCAGCATAACTTATGCGTGTTGTCACTCGGAGTCTGATTACACTTAATATGTCTTTCATGACTTGAGGATTTATAAATACACTTTGAGCCCTTACTTGTTTAGATTAGCATGTGATATTTGGGGATTTTAAATGGTTACTTTGCTAAAGGGTCAAGGTGTTGTATTTCATGACTAGTAAATATTCTTGTACATCATGTATATTTCCCACTAGTAAGTGTCGATGTCGACCCCTTGTCACTACATCTTCGAGGTTAGACTAGATACTTACTAGGTACATGTTGTATATGTACTAATGCTATACTTCTGCACATATTGTACAGGTTCTGAGGTAGGGGCATCTAGAATTCTTCCGGGTGCATATCCACACTACCTGGAGGCTTAGTGGTGAGCTGCTTCTCATGCTCCGTTCTGCAGCATCCGGAGCCTTCTCTCGTTATGTTTTATCATTTCTGTCTATTTTGTTTCAGACAGTAGTTCTTAGAGAGTTGTGTATACTCTACTAGATGCTCATGCACTTGTGAGATCGGGTGTCGCGCCCCCTTTTTTCCCTTTTTGAGAACGGGGAAGTCTGGGTTTCGACATTCATGGGGGTAATAGCTCATTTCCTTTTTGGGAATTTGGGTATTTTGAAGAGTCGCCACCTAACGAATTATGGTGTGTTAGGGCACCTAGAATTATTAACTCTTAGATTGGTTGCATTACCAGAGATTAGGGTAAGGGCTCGGATTTACCTTGAGGGGAAGGTGTTAGGCACCCCTCTCGGTCCACAACGATGGGTCCCGACCGAACTAATACTTATGAACTAGTCCTTTAACAAATAAATAGTTGAAACAAATAATTGCAAATAAAAGTATGTTGGACATTGTATGACTCAAATAATAAGACAAAGAATTTGAACAAGTTGCATATAAAAGAGTAAAGTTTAAACATCAGGAGTTGTGAAAAGGGGTCCTAGGTTAGTTAGCCTACAAGGTCGCCCCTCACAATGCCTGGTAAACACTCCTCAATGAGGGGCTACATGTGACATCAGCGCGTAGTCATCATATCCCTTTCTATCCAATTCCCTCCCCTTGGTCATAGCCTAAAGCGTTCTAGCAACCTTAAAAATGTCCTATGCGTGCACTACCCGTCCCTTCCTCGTGGCCCTGGAGGTATTTTACGACCTCTATTTTTGGACAGTTCTATACCATCCTAAGGATTTAAAAGTATAAAAGTCTCGGCGTCAATCAAGAACAACTAGGACTCTATTTAAAAGGAACAAGTTATAGGCCCACGGTTATCTCCAAAAATATAACAAGTAAATGCACGCCTTCAAACAATAGTCATGTACTTTATGAGAAAATCCTAGAACATGATATCTGGGTGAGCAGGGATTACACAGTATTGAATTAGGACAATGTGTCAAAACCCTATTTGGCTTACCTACTGATTAAACCTATTAAATCTGGACAATTTTATATAACAAAAGAACAGTTTCAGAGTTGAAGAATTTAAATCGCCCTATAGGCTTGCCTAAACGCAGAACAGTGGTGTCCTAAGAGCATGATATCTACATTGATGCAGTCAAAAAACGGATACTTGAGATCCTATAAACATGTTTTCTAGCGGTAGTAAATTAAGGCAGTGTTTGAAAACTCATTAAAGAAGCGGACAGTTGATTAAACCAATTCAATAGGAACTAACATGGATTAAACTAATTGGTTTAACTAAATTGATTTTAAGTTATATAGGAAAGATTTCTGATTTTAATTCCTACAAGCATGGTATCTAATTGTTAAAAGCTGATTTTCGAACTTATAGGCATGACTTCTAGTGAGACGAATGTAGATACATGCAGTAGCAGAAATTGAACTCAATTACTTTATACTCTACAGGCATGGTATCTAATTATAAAGTTGATTTTAACCCTATAGATATGGTTTCTATTATTCACTCCATTTAGATCCTATAGTCATGATTTCTAATATCGTGAAAGCAAAGCAAACATAGCAAAGTATTAACATTATTCTATAGGCATGGTATCTAGCCGAGTTACCCAACAGATATGTAGCTACCCAACCCTTTTCACTAAACACCCCAATGTTGTTTACAAATAATTATTCAGACTAGCTGAATAAATTAAATAAAAAATAAAGAAAAAGAAGAAGTTAACTATAGGGAGCCTGAAATAGGCCCAAATGACTTCCCCAGGCCTCCAATAGCCTCAAATGCCAAGGTTCCATAGACAGTATCTTGTCTAGGTATGTCAGAGTTCCCTAAGGACCTCAAGGATCCCGGGCAGTGCTCACACCTAGTCTTTTCTCAAACAAGAACTGATTTAAGTGCAGTGTGGAAAGGTCAGCTCTGACATGCCAGAGTTCAGAGAAATCTCAAGGATCTCAAGGCAGTACACATGCCAGAGGGGTAGAACCTAATATTCTAAGAGTAGTGTGAGAGCGCTTGATATAGTTTTGTTTTGAAAATAGTACAGAGATGACTTCAGAAGTTGGAAAGTTTTTTCAGAAAACAGGAAATAACTTAGTGGTAAAAGACAGTTTGAGAAGAGTATCAAGCAGCAGACAATCAATTGGTCATATTCATATCACTTAACAACAAAACTTCACATGGGAATAAAAGGATTGTGGCACATAAGAATCACTTCAGGGTACAGGGATAGGGACAGTAGAAACATACAGTCACAAACTGCATACACACTTAGGATCTTAGAGACTTAGTAAATAGTTTAGAACATAAATAATAGTTGGCCTGTCTTGAATAGGATTTAAGCATATAGTTTGGACATGCTAAGTAAAGAAGTAAGCAGAGTCTAAAACATGCATTGAACAGGATAGAATTTTAGAAATATTAAGCAAAAGAGTAAGCAGGAGAGAGGGCAGAATGTATAATATACATTGAACAAGACAAAACTTTATACATGCCGAGCAAAGAGATGAACAGGAATACAAGTTGAAATCACAATTGATGGACTAATGCGGAATGAAACACATAGGGTTTGATTTTCAAAACTTAATTAGGGACATACCAGTTAAGGAGAGCAGACACAAAGCATAGAGCAGTATAGTGCAATAACTAGACTTGGCTTACAGCCGGCTAGTTCAATAGAACTAGCAAGTAACAGAAAAGAGCAGAAAGCTTAAGTATAAGAGAGATTTTTTGAACTAGTGTTCGTTGTTATTGTTTTTTGAACTTAAAAAAAGATGAGGTTTATATAATAATCAAAATCTTGACACACAAGGTAAGAGATCAATCAAGCAGTAAATCAGCAAGATCCTCCCTTAATCAAGGAACAATTCAGTTAACGGTAAAACATACTAAGTATTTAAGGAAAAGAATAAAGTAAAGTTTAGGTACAGAATAGGTAATTAGGGGTAAATGCACAACAATTTAATTAAGGAAGCAAATTAGTAATAATCAATAGAATACCAACAAGGTAGGGGAAAAAATTAAGGCAGGAAAATTCAATCAAATTGAGTAAAAAGGTAAGAATCAAACGTTTAAAGGAAAGTATTCAAATTAAACCAGGGATTAAGGGATTCAGAATAATCAAGGGTTCAGTAAAAGAGAAAGTCATGGAAGAATTAGCATGCTTAGCATATAAAATGAGGTAAAGCATGAGTAGTCAGGAATCGATACATAATTTTAACCAAACAAAATTTAAACAACACTGATTCAAGGAGAAGTATACAAGTCTTGCACGAATGGTTAGTATAAACACAAGTACATAATATCAGTGAAAGTTCGAACTAGGAAAATTCAGTAGAAGCATATTAGGACAAGAAAATCACGAGAAGTCACAAGAACCCAAGACAAGAACAAAATCAGATGTACCAATATCTAGAAATCAAACGAAGAACCCCAAAAAATTAGGGTTTTCAGTACAAACGGGCTAGAGTTGTAGCAGGTTCATAAAGTCAGTCAAAAAATGTATGAGAAACGGATGTTTAAACACAAAGAATCGTCGAACAAATTTTAAAAAGAAATTCCGGAAACCCTAATTTTAGAAAAAGATGAAAATCACTTGAAATCATACGATTCTTGTAAAGAATCTCAAGGCTATTGTAAAACTCACAGGAAACAAACTCAAACCACCTTAGATCTGTACAAATCTAGGAGGTTCTTAGAAAAGAAATTAGGGTTTCGAAGAGAACCATATAGAGATGAAGAAACCTGTTTAGAAAACTATAGATCGTGGCTAATATAGGACGATCTCACTCAAAATCACACCGGAATGGCCTGGAACAGGTGAGAGATGAACCCTAGATGCAAGTCGACATAGCTCTAGTCCCTTGAGGGCCTTAGAGATGGCAAGCATGACAGGAGAAAGGCCATTGGAGGCTTGAGAGGTGGTGAGAGGTTACCGGAGATAGCCATAGATGGGGGTCAGTGAGATTGGGGATTAGGGATAGGGTGATAGCATTTGAGAGCAGAGAGGATTTTAGGGTGGCGGTGTAAGGTGGGAAATGGTTAGGGTTTGGGGGGGGGGGTATAGGTTAGTTTATTTTAGGTAATGGGAGATCTAGACCGTTGATCAAAATGATCAACGGCCAGGATCTAACAAAAGCCGGGTCGGGTAGGTTTGTTAGGGTCAGACGGGTATTGGCCTTGGGTAATTTAATCAACAATTAGGCTGGGTATTTGGGCTGAAATTGAAATGAAATTAGGCTAGATTTTAAATAGTCATTTTAACACTATATAATTTATAAGAAATAATAAATGATTTCTGAAAAATAATTTTCTATACTAAAATAATTATTTAACACTTTAAAAATATAAAAGATTATTTTATGAATTAACAATATAATTATGAATTGATAGGGCTAGTATTCCAAATATATGCAAATTAGCTTTAAAATGCAAATGCAATTGCAAAAAATGCACTAAAATATTTAAACAATATTTTAGCATAAAATAACGAATTTAGATGGCTGAATCACCACAAAAATAATTTGAAGGATAAATATTGAAAATTTTATAAGTAAAAGGGAAGAAATAAATCAATTTGAAGCCTTTAAAATTATAGAAAAATTATAAAAAATGCTTATGCATGCTTATATATGCATATATGCTATTTTGAAAGTATATATACGTATTAAAAATATATATAAAAAATTGGGTATCAACAGCTACCCCTCTTTACCTAGGAAGGATGAAAGAGTTTTCGGGTAAAAAAATGATGGCCAATTTTGACTGGGCGGGATGCTTTGAAAGACAGAGGCCAGACTCTGGTCTTTGAGTTGCTTACATATCCTTGGTTTTACAAGAATCAGGTCATGTGTAGTTCTAGATTCATTGGCGGAATATACAGATGAAGTCATTGCAAGAACGGGTACGGGATGCAAAAGCGGTTATGGTGAGCGGTTAAGGTTCGAGACAATTGAAGAAACTGGAGCGAGATCGCTCCTGCTAGGATAGCAGTTGCTTACTGGTTACCTGCAGATAAAAGATGCTACAAACATGTATTGCAAAAATTTAAACATGATGCAGATTCCCTTTTGGACCATGAATGTTGTCTTTGAATGGTTAAAGATGACATCCTTGGCCATGAATTATTTAGTGAGGGATTTGCAGTCCATGAAATGGTATTCTCAGGCCATGAAGATGGTGCCTCCGAACCATGTTGCCTTTGAATAATGATATGCAAATTTGAGGGATCCTCAGGACATGACATAGTGTCTTCCGAATATGAGGATGATGCCTTTTATACTATGTCACATTTGGATAGATTGGCGATATTTCAGCCCATGATATTCAATAATCATGATGTTAACAAGACAAGACTTAGTCTTATGAAATGAAGGGAAGAGCTTAGCCCGATTGAAAAGCAAATAAATAGTACTAGAAATAGAGACATATTCGTGCAAAGATGGATAGTGATTAGTCCGATGTGGATGGAGGTAAGGATTAGCCTCATGCAAATATGGAGGCAAGGATTAGCCTCATACAAATAGGGAGGCATGGATTAGCTTCATGCAGATAGGGCGGCAAGGATTAGCCTCGTGCAAATAGGAGGAAAGGATTATCCTCATGCAAATATGGAGGCAAGGATTAGCCTCATGCAAATAGGGAGGCAGACATTAGCCTCATGCAGATATGGAGGCAGGGATTAGCCTTCTGCAAATAGGGAGGCAGGGATTAGCCTTATGCAGATATGGAGGAAGGGATTAGCCTCGTGCAGATATGGAGGAAGGGATTAGCCTCACGCAAAGAGGGAGGCAAGGATTAGCCTCATGCAAGTATGGAGGCAGAGTTAGCCTAATGTAGATTTGGAGGCAGGGATTAGCCTCATGCAGGTAGGGAGTCAAGGATTAGCCTTATGCAAATATGGAGGCATGGATTAGCCTCATGCCAATGTGGAGGCAGGGATTAACCTCATGCAGATATGGAGGCATGGATTAGCCTCATGCAAATATGGAGGCAGGGATTAGCCTCATGTAGGATGGAGGCAGGGATTAGCCTCATGTAGATATGGAGGTAGGGATTAGCCTCATGCCAATATGAAGGCAAGGATTAACCTCATGCAGATGTGGAGGTAGGGATTAGCCTCATGCAGATAGGGAGGCAGGGATTAGCCTCATGCAGGTGTGGAGGCAAGGATTAGCCTCATGCAAATATGGAGGCAGGGATTAGCCTTATGCAATTAGGGAGGCAAGGATTAGTCTCATGCAAATAGGGAGGCAAGGATTAGACTCATGAAATAACAAGTAGAAAATAAAAGTAGTATATTTCTTAGCTGGAGATATATTCAGTGTCTGATGGCCTGATTGATAGTGATCTCTTTGTGTATACATGTTTGCGAATGCTATTGTTACGTCAAATGCGCCTGCATTCAAAGAAAAATTGTAAGTTTTGTCAGGGGAATGTTGGTTCATGCTTTTGTCGGCTGGCTTTGCTTTGCTCCGCTCTGAAAGCCTTTTCGAGTTTCCTTGGGTGACACCTGACTGTTATGGAAATAGAGTTTTCGAAAAATTGCAATTATTGATAAAAATAGAGTTGTTTTAGAAACGTATTGATATATCAAGTAATTTTTTACAAACTAGTGACTGTAACACATCTCAAAGGCATTGCAGCTCTCTTATATTGGAATTTTGAGGGTCCTCCTCAAAATTCTACCCCAGTTTGGTGGATGATCTTTTGACCGTTTGCGGATAATGGGTCTTGTTGAACCTTCTTCGGAATTTTGAGCCCCAGTTTCTTAACCAATTTCGGACTTTCTGGCATGTGATGGCGTTGGATGGACTTGCTCTGGAATTTTGAGGGTCCTCCTCAAAATTCTGCCCCATTTTCTGATCTTGGAAAAATGGAAATTTTATTATGATATGACCGAACCCATAAGGCTGCCTACGTATCCCCTCTTAAATGGGAATCAGGTCAAGCGTAGTTCAATTACATCAAATGAGGAAATGTAAATAATCTAAGCATAGTATTTCTTAATTGCATCTGGATTTATTGGTTTTGGCCAGATTTTTCTATCTATTTCTACGAGTATGAGTGCTCCTTCTGTCAGCACCCTGTGAACTATGTACGGACCTTGCCAGTTGGGAGAGAATTTCCATTTGGCTTCATCTTGATGTGGGAAGGTCTTCTTCAACACCAACTAACCTGGTGCAAATTGCCTTGGTTTGAATCTTTTATTGAAAGCTCTGGACATTCTGTTCTGATAAAGTTGGTTGTGACACACTGCGTTCATCCTCTTTCCATTTATAAGGGCGATTGTTCATAGCGACTCCTTATCCACTCTGCATCGCTAAGTTCAGCTTCCTGTATGACTCTTAAAGAAGGAATATCTACCTTGGCTGGGATGACAGCCTCGGTACCGTAAAACAGCATGGTGGGAGTTGCCCCAGTTGATGTGCAAACCATAGTGCGGTATCCCAATAAAGCAAAAAGTAACTTCTCATGCCATTGTTTGTTGTTCCCTACCATCTTCCTTAGTATCTTCTTGATTTTTTTGTTGGCGGCTTCTACGACTCCATTCATTTGAGGTTTGTAGGTTATGGAATTCATGTTCTTGATTTTGAAAGTTTCACACATAGCTTTCATTAGATCACTGTTGTGATTGGCGGCATTATCAGTAAAAATGGACTCGGGAACTCCGAAACGGCAAACAATATGATCCTTGACAAAATTTGTAATGACTTTCTTGGTTGCTTTGTAAGATGCGGCATCTACCCATTTCGTGAAGTAATCAATGGCTACCAGAATAAACCTGTGTCCTTTTGAAGCGGTGGGATCAATCGCACCAATAACATCCATTCCCCAGGCGGCAAATGGCCAAGGTGAGCTTGTTGCATTGAGCTCATTTGGCGGCACTTTTATCATATCGGCAAGCACCTAGCATTGAAAGCACCTGCTGACATACTGGATGCAATCTGTCTCCATGGTCATCCAAAAATAACTGGCCTTGAATATCTTCTTAGCCAAGACAAAGCCATTCATGCGTGGGCCGCAGTTCCCGGCATGTACCTCCTCATGTAGCTTAGAAGCTTCCTTTGCGTCGACACATCTTAGCAAACCCAAATCAGGAGTTCTTTTGTACAAGTTTCCTCCGCTGTGGAAGAAGTGATTGGACAATCTCCGGTTGTTTCTTCTTCAACATGAGCATAATATGCCGATTGATTATGGATCTCACCAAAATGGTATCAATATAATCCTTATCTGGATGTTGTATCATAGACGACAAGGTGGCCAACACATCGGCAAACTCATTCTAAATTCTAAGCACATGTCAGAATTCTATCTTCGTGAACCTTTTCCTCAATTCCTACACATGGTGCAGATATGGAAATATCTTATAATTCTTGGTGGCCCACTCTCCTTGTACCCGATGCACAAGCAAATCTGAATCACCGATTACCACTAACTCCTGAATGTTCATGTCGACTGCCATATTGAGCCCTAATATGCAGGCTTATACTCTGCCATGTTGTTGGTGCAGGGAAATCTGAGTTTAGCAGAATGTTGACCTGTTTCTGATACCAAGATTGCTCCAATGCCCCCTCCTTTGAAATTTGCACCTCCATCAAAGAACATCCTCCACCCGTCGTATGCTTCGGTAATGCCTTCTCCTATGAACGATACTTCTTCATCAGGAAAATATGTTTTCAAAGGTTAATATGCTCCTCCCACTGGATTTTTAGCAAATGGTCCACCAATGCTTGTCCTTTGACCGCCTTTTGAGTTACATAGATGATATCGAACTCACATAATAGTATCTTCCATTTGGCCAACTTTCCAGTCGGCATGGGTTTTTGGAATATGTACTTCAGAGGGCCCATCCTGGATATGAGGTATGTAGTGTAGGCATAGAAGTAGTGCCTCAATTTCTGAGCTATCCACGTCAAAGCACAGCAAGTGCATTCCAGCAGAGAGTACTGTGCTTCGTAAGGTGTGAACTTCTTACTCAGGTAGTATATGGCATGCTCTTTCCTTCATGTCTCGTCATGTTATCCCAAAACACATTCGAAGTCTTCATCCAATACAGATAGATAGAGTAACAAAGGTCGTCCTGGTTCTGGCGGGACCAGAACTGGCGGTGTGGACAGGTACTCCTTGATCTTGTCAAAAGCTTTATAACAATCCACTGTCCAACTTGTTTCGACATCTTTCCTCAGCATCTTGAAGATGAGTTCACATATGACTACGGATTGCGCTATGAAGCGACTGATGTAGTTAAGACGTCTTAGGAAGCTCATCACATCCATTTTGCTCTTAGATGGTGGTAACTCCTAAATAGCCTTGACTTTAGACGGATCCGGCTCGATCCCTTGACAACTGACGATGAATCACAATAACTTTCCTACGAGAACCCCGATGCACACTTTGCGGGGCTCAGTTTCAAGTTGTACCTCCTTAGATTGTCAAAGAACTTTCTTAGGTTTGCTTTGTGATCTGCGGCCCTCTTGGATTTGATAATGACGTCATCCACATATACCTCTATTTCCTTCTGTATCATATCATGGAAGATGGTTGTCATGGCTCTTATGTAAGTAGACCCAACATTCTTTAGACCAAATGGCATATTCTTGTAGCGGTATACCCCCAAGATGTGATAAAAGCTGTTTCCTCTGCATCTTTTTCATCCATCTAGATCTGGTGATAACCCGCGAAGCAATACACAAAGGATTGAAGTTCATGCTTGGCGCAGTTGTCGATCAAAATATGTATGTTTTGTAGTGGGAAGTCGTACTTGGGACTTGCTCTGTTTAAATCCTGATAGTCAACACATACTCTAACATTCCCATCCTTTTTCAGAACCAGCACGATGTTGGCTAACCAAGTTGGGTACTCAACCACCCTGAGAACTTTGGCTTTGATCTGCTTAGTAACTTCCTCCTTGATTTTCAAGCTCATATGTGGTTTGAACTTTCTGAGTTTTTGCTTCACTGGCAGACACATGGGATTAGTAGGCAACTTGTGAGCCACTATGGACGTGCTCAAACCGGTCATATCATCATATGACCATACGAAAATGTCCTCATATTCTTTTAAGAAACAGATGTACTCTTCCTTCTCTGTTGGTGACAAGTGAACGCTGATGCGAGTTTCCTTGATGGTCTCAGCGTCCCCCAAATTTACTGCTTTAGTTTCGTCTAGATTGGACTTAGGCTTATTCTCAATGTTTTCAACCTCCTTAACAATATCCTCGGGTATCTCATCTTCTTCATCTGAATCACTATACTTATGTTGCATTGCCTCATTACATGTCACAGTCACTGGTTCATCAGGAAAAGTAATAATAATGATGTAGAAAGAAAAAGTGTAGAAATAGTAATGAATAATGAAGAGCAAATGCATTTGATTAAAACCAAAAAATCATTCAGACTAGTACGGCTCGATGAATCGAGCATTTATTTTGAAACAAGTAAATCTTAAAACAAAATTACTGGAAGTCTTAAATGCCTAGAATGGCTATAGAAGTAAAATCTGCCAAGATACCCAGGGACTCGGTGGGCTCAGGATAGTGTGGCGGTCCAGTCCTGAGAACAACTCCCTTCTTTACGGTCTAAATAGTGAGGCCTTCTTCCTCCTCCTCCTCAATTATGGCACAACAATCCATGTCTTCGTCCTCCAAGAATAAATTCTTCAGCCCGGCTAGTGCCTCCTCTTCTGTAGTCCCCCATATTGTATCAGCTTGGTGAAAAGCTTGTTCTAAGCATGGCACTGGTTGCTCGAGAGGGTAATATGGTCCGCGCCATGGAGTCGACCAATCATTGTATTTTTGCCATGTGTACTAATATTCGAGCCCAAAAGTGGTACCATGATATTTTAGCCGTATCGGTTTAGTGATACCCTGGAGGTTCTTTCCCAGCCCTTTGCCAGGTTCATATCCAGACCAGGCCAATTTTCTTTCTATTTTACTATTCCACCATTTATCCTTTTTGATAGCGTTGACCCGTTCAATGTTATAATAGGTTTTCCCTCTTAGCCTTCTTCTATGTCCAATGGTCGGGATAGTTTGAATGGTGTAGATGGGATTACTTCCATCTCTGTGAATGGTCACCTTCTGACGATTCCCATTCAAACTTCACGGCTTGCTGTAGTGTGGAGGGCACGACTCCAGCAGCATGGATCCATGGTCGGCCCAACAGAAGATTATATGAGGCTGGTATGTCAAGCACTTGAAATTCGACGTCAAACCAAGTTGGCCCCATCTGTAAGAAAATGTTGATTTCCCTAATTGTGGCCCTTTGGGACCCATCGGAAGCTTTCACGTTCATGCTTCCTACCCGTATTTCATGGAAACCTTTGTCCAACCTTTTCAGAGTGTCCAATGGATAAATTTTTAGGCTTGAACCTCCATAAACCAAGACCCTGGCAATGAATTTATCTTCAAATTGCACAGTAATATGCAACGCTTGATTGTGATTCAACCCCTCAAGCGGTAGCTCATCTTCGTGGAAGATAATCTTTTGACTTTCCAATAATTACCCTACCATATTGGCTATTTCTCCACCAGTGATGTTATTGGGTACATAAGCTTCACTCGGCACCTTCATTAAAGCATTCTTATGTGCCTTTGAGTTTTGCAACAGTGAGAGAATAGTTTTCTGAGCAAGGGTTTTGTTCAAATGATCAACAATAGAATACTCATTCGCTTATACTTTCCTCCATAGGTCATCTTGCCATGTCTCAATGACAGGCTGCCTGGTAGTAGCATCCTTACTCGATCCTCCCAAGTGTTCAGGTGTATAGACTTTTCCAGTCCTAGTCATTCCTTGTGCAGCGTCAGATTCTTCTACCTTGGCCTTTCCTATCTGCCGAGCTTCGGCAACATAATCCTAGGGTATTGCTTTTGAATCGATGGGAGGTGTGGTTGATACTGTCACTATAAAATGCGTGACCACTTCTACTTCAAATGGAGCGGGAGTGGCCGCAGGCGGAACCACCTCTACCTCAAATGGAACTGATTCAACTATCTCAACTTTGATTGGTGACTAAGTCTGTACCACTATAATGGCCCGACAGGCTGTTTTAAGAATTTATGCCCCGATCCCCTATTAACTACTTTTCCTCATGTTTGTTTATGCTATTGTGAGTTGCAGGGAGGAATTATTTAGAGTTTCGAAGAGTTTGGGACACTTAGACCCTAAATGAGAGCTTAAGTTCTAAAAAATTTGACCATATTCGGAACAGTGTGAAGACAACCTCGGAATGGAATTATGTTGGTTCCGTTAGCTTCGTTGGGTTATTTCGGATTTAAGAGCGTGTTCGGACTGTGTTTTGGAGGTCCGTAGCTAATTTAGACTTGAAATGCCGAAAGTTTAAGTTTTGAAGTTTCCGGTTCGATAGTGAGATTTTGATCCGAGGGTTGAAATGAAATTCCAAAAGTTGGAGTAGCTCTATAGTGTTGAATGTGACGTGTGTGAAAAATTTCAAGTCATTCGGACGACGTTTGATAGACTCTTTGATCGAAAGCATATTTTGAGAGTTTTTAAAATTCTTAGGTTTGAATCCGATGCTAAATTGATGTTTTGATGTTGTTTTGAGCATTCTAAAGATTGGGACATGTTTGAATGATGTTTTAGGATTGGTTGGCATGTTTGGTTGGGGTCCCAGGGGCCTCGGGTGTGTTTCGGGTGCTCAATGGGGCATTTTAAAACTTGTTGGAATTGCAAAAAAATTGCAGCATCCCAGTTCTAGTTTCCTTCTTCGTGTTCGTGAGTAGGGTGTCGCATTCGCGAAGAGGAGCTGGGGCTTGGGGAGGTTTAAATCTTCATATACGCGAGGGTTCTCCCGTGTTCGCGAAGCTGGGCGGTTTTATACCTACACGTTCACGATGTTGTTCCCGCGTTCGCGTAGGAGGAGGAAGTGTTGCATCGTGTTTGTGACCTGGGCATCGCATTCACGATGAAGGAATCTGGACACAAGCAAATTTGTGCTTCGTGAACGTGAGGGGCCTTCCGCGTTCGCGAAGAAGGAATATCTGGGCAGTATTTAAATAGCCCATCCGCGACCCTTCTTCATTTTTCCACCATATTTTAACAGGATTGAAGATTTTGAAGGTGATTTTTGAGGAAAACCAAAGGGATATCACTTGGAGGTAATATTTTTGACTTCATAACTCATTTATATGTTATTAATGGTCTAATTAGTGGTGAAACTTTTGGAAAAATGGGTAATTAGGGCTTGAGATTAAGAGACATTAAAATGGGTATTTGAGGGGTCAATTGAACTCCGATTTTAGTGTTCTTGTTACGTATAGACTCGTGAGAGTATGAGGATTCTGAAAATATAAATTTCACCCGATTTCGAGATGTGGGACCGAGGGACATTTTGGTCATTTTACCTAATTTCGCGTATTAGCTTAGAATTTCTTTGTGGAATCAATTACTTGAAGTGTTATTTACATTATGCAATTGAATTGAATAGATTTGGGCCATTTGGAGTCAAGTACCGTGGCAAGAGCGTGGTTTCCGGTTGATTTTGAGCTTGTTCGAGGTAAGTGGCTTGCCTAACCTTGTGTGTGGGACATTCCCCTTAGGATTTGGTATTGTGGTAACTGAAATGCCTTGTACGTGAGGTGAGCAGTGCGTACTTGTGCTAATTGTTGAAAATCTTGTTTTCACTAAAGTAGATTTAATTGTGTTTTCACTTTCCTGCTTATTCTACTTGAAATTTAAGTCTGCTATTAGCTTAGAGAATCATGTTTAATTGACTTAATTGCCTTATTGCTTGAACTACCTTATTTATTTTGTGTGAAGTATGTTAGGTTAGAATTACCTATTTTACTTGGTACGAAATTGAGTTTAGTTGAGTATTCCTTGTGTTATTGCTGTGTGTTTTAGTTTGGGACTACGAGACGGCATCCCGGGAGATCCCCTGTACGTATTTTATGACTTGAGCTGAGGTCCAGGATACCGAGAGATCTCCAACATGTATATTGAGGATACTAAGAGATCCTCGGGATACCAAGAGATCTCTGGTATATATTGAGGGTACTAAGAGATCATCGGGATATTGAGAGATCCCCGGTTATTACCTTTGTGAAAAGTGGTATTCCTGGTGATTGTTTCTGTTTCTGTTTTAGTTGTAGTTATCCTTATTATCATGTATTGATTCTTATTGTTATCTTTCAATTGTACTGCTTTATCTTATATTGTCGCATCTTATATTTCATTTAAATCTCAGTAGGGCCCTGACCTTCCTCGTCACTACCCGACCGAGGTTAGGCTTGGCACTTACTGAGTACTGATGTGGTGTACTCATGCACTTTCTGTGCATGTTTTTCATGTGCATATCCAGGTACCTCCACTCAGACACATCACGCTTGATACGAGGCGCTTGTAGAGACTCCGAGGTATATCTTCCATGTTCGCAGACCGAAGAGTCCCTTTCTACTCCTCTTTTAAGTATTAGCCCTTCTGTATTTTCCTTTCCTTTGTTTGATATTCTGGAGTTATATACTTGTAGATATTCAAAGGCTTGTGATCATAATATTTCCGGTTTTGGGAAATGTATTCAGATTTCGAGAATTGTTATTATGGATGCCGAGCGACACTTTTAAACACTATTTTATTTCACTATTTTGTTTTTATTGTTTCTTTCACAAATGGGTTTATTTTCCGCATTGTTAGGCTTACCTAGTCATAGAGACTAGGTGTCGTCATGATGGTTCATGGAGACGAACCAGGTCGTGACAAGTTGGTATCAGAGCTCTAGGTTCATAGGAGTCATGAATCACAAGCTAGTTTATTAGAGTCTCGCAGATCGGTACGGAGATGTCTGTACTTATCTAAAAGAGGCTATGTAACTGTTAGGAGAATTCCACTTCATTTGATTTCTTTGTCGTGCGAGATTTGATGTCACAATTCTAAATTTCTGTCTACTATTCTCTTACAGATGGTGAGGACATATGCTACCCGAGACGATCAGGCACCCGCGCCCCCAACTGCAGCCGTTAGAGGCCAGTGCCGAGGTTGAGGCTGAGGACGCGCATGTGGTGCAACAGAGCACCTATGCAAGCTTCCACCGAGGTACCAGCAGCAGTTTCAGCCGGAATCCAGGCATTTGACACGCCTACTGCTACTACCACTCCAGCACTTCATGAGACTCTGGCACAGTTCATGAGAATGTACACCACTTTGGCTCAGGCAGGGTTGCTTCGCCTTGCTGCAGCTATATCTCAGGACGGGGGAGGAGCACAGACTCCCGCTGCCTGCACTCCTGATCAGTGAGTGCGCGTGGATCAGGTTCCCGAGGTTATTTCTGTACCGTCTGCAGCCCCAGGTCAGCCCAAGGACAGGCAGCAGTTTCAGAGGATGAGCAGTGGAGGCTTGAGAGGTTCAAGAAGTGTGATCCTCCTGTATTCAGTGGGTTAGCTTCAGATGATGCCCTAGGATTTCTGGATGAGTGTTATAGTATCCTCCACACTATGGGTATATCAGGATCGAGTGGGGTTTCTTTCACTGCCTTCCATCTTCGAGGAGCCGCCTATGTGTGGTGGCGCACCTATGAGTTAGATAGTCCGGATGAGGTAGCTTCACTAACTTGGACTCGGTTTTCATATATGTTCCTGAGGGAGTTTGTTCCTCAGAGGCTCAGGGACGCATGGCACGCAGAGTTTGAGCATTTGCGCCAGGGTGCTATGACCGTCTTGGAGTATGCTGTCCGTTACACCAGTTTGGCTAGACATGCCCCAACCTTGGTTTTTACTATTAGCGAGAGGGTTCACCGGTTTATTGAGGGGCTTATTCCTAGCATCATTTCTAGCATGGATCATGAGTTAGAGATGGATATTTCTTATCAGCAGGTGGTGAGCTTGCTAGGAGGATTCAGGGTATGCATGCTAGGGAGAGAGAGGAGAGGGAGGCCAAAAG
The DNA here is from genome assembly GCF_000715075.1 of Nicotiana tabacum. Taxonomy (NCBI): domain Eukaryota; kingdom Viridiplantae; phylum Streptophyta; class Magnoliopsida; order Solanales; family Solanaceae; genus Nicotiana; species Nicotiana tabacum. Next base: position 111,966,876 of record NC_134089.1, read on the forward strand.
GTCTCGAGAATCGGGCCATTATTCAGGTTCCCGTGCCCCAACTTCAGGTAGTCATGGTAGGAGTTATATGAGTCGCCCTATTCATTCAGCTCTTCTAGTAATTAGTGGTATTCCAGCTCCTCCTAGGCCTTAGGATCCTTATTATGCATCTCTGGTATCTAGCGTGCCTCTTGCGCGGGGTGCTTTCAGAGGTCAGTCCAGTAGACCTGGCCCGAGCCAGTCACAGCCGTGACGTCCTCCCAAAGCTTATTTTGAGTGTGGTTACACACGCTATGTGGTGAGGGATTTCCTTAGAATTGGGAAGAGTGCGCCTCCATAGACTTCTCAGCCCCAGCGTGCCCGTAGAGTTCTCAGGCTATGGTTACAACTCCAATTGCTACTCCACCTACTCAACCAGCTAGAGGTGGAGGTCGGGGAGGTAGAGGTCACCCTAGAGGGGGAGTCTAGGCCCGATACTATGCCCGTACCGAGGTTGTTGCCTACAATTCTGTCATCACAGGTATTATACTGGTTTGTCACAATGATGCATCGGTTCTATTCGATCCAGGCTCCACTTACTCTTATATGTCTTCTTATTTTGCTCCGCATTTAGGTATACCTCGGGATTCTTTGAGTTCCCTTATTTATGTTTCTACTCATGTGGGAGATTCTCTTATTGTGGACCGTATTTATCGGTCGTGTTTTGTTGCACTTAGTGGTTTTGAGACCAGAGCCGATTTTTTATTGCTCAGCATGGTAGATTTTGATATTATCTTGGGCATGGACTAGTTGTCGCCCTATTATGCTATTCTTGATTGTCATGCCAAAACCGTAAAGTTGGTTATACCAGGTGTACCACGTGTTGAGTGGAGGGGTACTTTAGATCACACTCCCAGTAGGGTTATTTCTTTCCTTAAGGCTTAGTGAATGGTTGAGAAAGGGTGTGGCAGGTATTTTGCTTATGTGAGAGATGTAAGTATTGATACCTCTTCAGTTGATTCTATCCCAGTAGTACGGGATTTTCCTGATGTGTTTCCAGCTGATCTTTCGGGCATGTCGCCTGATAGAGATATTGATTTTGGTATTGATCTATTTTCGGGAACTCAGCCCATTTCTATTCCTCCGTATCGTATGGCTCCTCCTGAGTTGAAGGAGTTGAAGGATCAGTTACAAGAATTGCTTGATAATAGTTTTATTAAGCCCAGTGTATCACTTTGGGGTGTTCCTATCTTGTTTGTGAAGAAAAAGGATGGTTCTATGCGTATGTTTATTGATTATCGCCACTTGAACAAAGTTACAGTGAAGAACCATTATCCCTTGCCTCGTATCGATGATTTGTTTGACCAGCTTCAAGGCGCACGAGTGTTTTCTAAGATTGACTTGCACTTAGGTTACCATCAGTTGAAGATTCGGGAGCCAGATATCTCGAAGATTGCCTTCAGGACTCGGTATGGTCATTACGAGTTCCTTGTTATGTTATTTGGGCTGACCAATGCCCCAGAAGCCTTTATGCATTTGATGCACAGTGTGTTCATGCCGTATCTTGACTCGTTCATCATTGTCTTTATTGATGATATTCTGGTGTATTCCTGGAGTCAGGAAGATCATGAGCAGCACCTGTGGATAGTGCTTCAGACCTTGAGAGAAAAGAAGTTATATGCTAAGCTCTCGAAATATGAGTTTTGGTTGGATTCTGTGGCATTCTTAGGCCACGTGGTATCGAGTGAAGGTATTCAAGTGGGATCCAAAGAAAGTAGAGGCAGTGCAGAGTTGTCCCAGACCATCCTCAGCTACAGAGATCCGCAGTTCTCTTGGCTTGGCGGGTTACTACCGTCATTTCGTAGAGGGTTTTTCATCAGTTGTAGCCCCTATGACTAGACTTACCCAGAAGGGTGCTCTGTTCCAGCGGATGAAAGAGTGTGAGGCGAGCTTTCAGAAGCTCAAGACAGCTTTGACTACAGCCCCAAGTTTGATATTGTCTACAGGTTCGGGGTATTACACTGTCTATTGTGATGCCTCGAGGATTGGCCTTGGAGCGGTCCTGGTGCAGGATGGTAGGGTGATTGCCTATGTGTCCAGACAGTTGAAGGTTCACGAGAAGAATTTTCTTGTCCACGACCTTGAGTTAGCTGCCATTCTTCATGCCCTGAAGATCTGGCGTCAATATTTGTACGGAGTCCCTTGTGAGATTTATACTGATCATTGGAGCTTGCAGCACCTGTTCAAGCAAAAAAATCTAAATTTGCGCCAGAGGAGGTGGTTAGAGTTGCTGAAGGACTATGATATCACCATTTTGTATCACCTAGGCAAGGTCAATGTGGTGGTAGATGCCTTGAGTCACCGAGCAGAGAGTTTGGGGAGTTTGGCTTATTTACCAGCATCGGGGAGGCCTATGGCAATGATGTTCAGGCCTTAGCTATCTAGTTTGTGCGATTGGATCTTCCGGAGCCCAGTCGAGTTCTAGCTTACGTGGTTCTCGATCTTCCTGATTTGATCGTATTAGGGAGCGTCAATATGATGACCCTCATTTGCTTGTCCTCAAGGACAAGGTTCAACATGGTGATGCCAGAGATGTGACTATTGGTGATGACGGGGTATTGACGATGCAGGGTCGGATTTGTCTACCAAATGTTTATGGGCTTCGGGAGTTAATTCTCGAGAAGGCCCATAGTTTGCGGTATTCCATTCATCTAGGTGTCGCGAAGATGTATCAGGATTTGAGGCAGCACTATTGGTGGAGGTAGATGAAGAAAGATATAGTTGGATTTGTAGCTCGATGCCTCAACTATCAACAGGTGAATTATGAGCACCAGAGACCGGGTGGGTTACTTCAACAGATACAAATTCCGGAGTGGAAGTGGGAGCAGATCACCATGGACTTTGTAGGTGGGCTCCCACGGACTTTGAGAAAGCTCGATGCTATTTGGGTGATTGTGGATCGGCTGACCAAGTCTACACACTTCATTCCTATGTGTACTACCTATTCTTCGGAGTGGTTGGTGGAGATTTATTTCTGGGAGATTGTTCGACTGCATGGTATTCTAGTGTCCATCATTTCAGATAGAGGTACTCAGAGTACATCACGATTTTGGAGGGCCGTTCAGCATAAGTTGGGCACTCGGGTGGAGTTAAGTACAACATTTCACCCTCGGATGAACGGACAGTCCGAGTGCACTATTCATATTCTAGAGGATATGCTCCGTGTGTGTGTGATTGAGTTTGGAGGGTCTTGGGATCAGTTCTTGCCATTGGTGGAGTTTGCCTACAACAATAGCTGTTAGTCCAGCATTCAGATGGCACCGTATGAAGTTTTATATGGTAGGCGGTGCAGATCCTTGGTGGGTTGGTTTGAGCCGGGTGAGGCTAGATTATTGGGCACAGACTTGGTTCAGGATAGAAGGTCAAGGTGATTCAGGATAGACTTCGTATAGCCCAGTCCAGACAGAAGAGTTACGCGGACCGGAAGGTTTGTGATGTTTCCTATAAGGTTGGAGAGCGGGTTCTGCTTCGAGTTTTGCCTATGAAGGGCGTTATGAGATTTGGGAAGAAGGGGAAGTTGAGTGCAAGGTTTATTGGCCCTTTTGAGATATTAAAGCGTGTTGGAGAGGTTGCTTATGAGCTTGCCTTACCTCCCATCCTGGCAGGAGTTCATCCGATATTTCATGTTTCGATGCTCCGGAGGTATCACGGTGATCCATCGCAGATGTTGGATTTTAGTTCAGTCCAGTTAGACAAGTATCTATCTTATGTTGAGGAGCCAGTGACAATATTGGACAGGCGGGTTAGAAAGCTGAGGTCAAAGAACATCGCATCAGTAAAGGTTTACTGGTGGAGTCAGCCGGTCGAGGAGGCGACCTGGGAGACCAAGCAGGATATGCGCAGCCGTTACCCTCATCTTTTCACTACATCAGATATGTCTGTATGCTCGTTCGAGGACGAATAAATGTTTAAGTGTAGGAGGATGTAACAATCCGGCCAGTCATTTTAAGAATTTATGCCCCGATCCCCTATTAACTGCTTTTCCTGTGTTTGTTTCTGCTATTGTGAGTTGCCAGGAGGAATTATTTGGAGTTTCGGAGAGTTTTGGGACACTTAGTCCCTAAATGAGAGCTTAAATTCTAGAAATTTGACCCTAGTCGGAATAGTGTGAAGACGGCCTCCGAATGGAATTTCGGTGGTTCTGTTAGCTCCGTTGGGTAATTTCAGGTTTAGGATCGTGTTCGGATTGTGTTTTGGAGGTCCGTAGTTAATTTAGGCTTGAAATGCCGAAAGTTGAATTTTTAATGTTTCCAGTTCGATAGTGAGATTTTGATCCGAGGGTCGGAATGAAATTCCGGAAGTTGGAGTAGCTCCGTAGTGTTGAATGTGACGTGTGTGCAAAATTTCAGGTCATTTGGACGAGGTTTGATAGACTTTTTGATCGGAAGCGCATTTTGAGAGTTTTTTAAATTCTTAGGCTTGAATCCATAGCTAAATTGGTGTTTTGATCTTGTTTTGAGCATTCCGAAGATTGGGACAAGTTTGAATGATGTTTTAGGATTGGTTGACATGTTTGGTTGAGCTCCCGAGGCCTCGGGTGTGTTTTGGGTGCTCAACGGGGCATTTTGGAACTTGTTGGAATTGCAGAAAAATTGCAGCAGCCTAGTTCTTGTTTCCCTCTTCGCGATCGCGAGTAGGATCTCGCGTTCGCAAAGAGGAGTTGGGGCTGGGGGAGGTTAAAAGCTTCGTGTTCACGAAGGTTCTCTCGTGTTCGCGAACCTGGGAAGTTTTATACCTACGCGTTCGCAATGTTGTTCCCGCGTTCGCATAGGAGGAAGATGTGTTGCATCGCGTTCGTGACCTAGACATCGTGTATGCGATGAAGGAATCTGGACCCAAGCGAATTTGTGCTTCGCGAATGCGAGAGGCCTTCCGCGTTCGCGAAGAAGGAATATCTGGGCAGTATTTAAATAGCCCATCTGCGACTCTTCTTCATTTTCCCACCATTTTTGAACGGTATTGAAGATTTTGAGGGTGATTTTTGAGGAAACCCAAAGTGGAATCACTTGGAGGTAACATTTTTGACTTCATAACTTTTTTATATGTGATTAAAGGTCTAATTAGTGGTGAAATATATGGGAAAATGGGTAATTAGGGCTTGAGATTAAGAGACCTTAAAATGGGTATTTGAGAGGTCAATTGATCTCCGATTTCAGAGTTCTTATTATGTATAGACTCGTGAGAGTATGAGGATTTTGAAAATATAAAGTTCACCTGATTCTAAGATGTGGGCCCGAGGGGCGTTTTGGTCATTTTACCTAATTTCGCGTATTAGCTTAGAATTTCTTTGTGGAATTAATTACTTGAAGTTTTATTTACATTATGCAATTGAATTGAATAGATTTGGGCCATTTAGAGTCGAGTACTCGTGGCAAGAGCGTGATTTCAGGTTGATTTTGAGCTTGTTCGAGGTAAGTGGCTTGCCTAACCTTGTGTGAGGGACATTCCCCTTAGGATTTGGTATTGTGGTAACTGAAATGCCTTGTACATGAGGTGACGAGTGCGTACTTGTACTAATTGTTGAAAATCTTGTTTTCACTAAAGTAGCTTTAATTATGTTTTCACTTTCCTGCTTATTCTACTTGAAATTTAAGCCTGCTATTAGCTTAGAGAATCATGTTTAATTGACTTAATAGCCTTATTGCTTGAACTGCCTTATTTGTATTATGTGAAGCATGTTAGGTTAGAATTACCTATTTTACTTGGTATGGAATTGAGTTTAGTTGAGTATTCCTTGTGTTATTGTTGTCTGTTTTACTTTGGGACTACGGGACGACATCCCGGGAGATCCCCTGTATGTATTTGATGATTTGAGCTGAGGTGCGGGATACTGAGATATCTCCAGCATTTATATTGAGGATACCAAGAGATCCTCGGGATACCAAGAGATCTCTGGTATATATTGAGGGTACTAAGAGATTCTCGGGATACTGAGAGATCCCCGGTTATTATCTTTATGAAAAGTGGTATTCCTGGTTATTGTTTCTGTTTCTATTTCAGTGGTAGTTATCCTTATTATCATGTATTGATTCTTATTGTTATCTTTCAACTGTACTGCTTTATCTTTTACTGTCGCATCTTAAATTGCATTTAAATCTCAATAGGGCCCTGACCTTCCTTGTCACTACCCAACCGAGGTTAGGCTTGGCACTTACTGAGTACCACTATGGTGTACTCATGCCCTTTCTGTGTATGTTTTTCACGTGCAGATCTAGGTACCTCCACTCAAACTCATCACGCTTGAGACGAGGTGCTTGTAGAGACTCCGAGGTATATCTACCGCGTCCACAGACCGAAGAGTCCCTTTCTACTCCCCTTTTAAGTATTAGCCCTTTTGTATTTTCCTTTCCTTTGTTAGATATTCTAGAGTTAGATACTTGTAGACATTCAAAGGCTTGTGATCATGAGATTCTGGGTTTTGGGAAATGTATTCAAATTTCGAGAGTTGTTATTGTGTATGTCGAGCGGCACTTTTAAACACTGTTTTATTTCACTATTTCATTTTTATTATTTCTTTCGCAAATGGGTTTATTTTCCACATTGTTAGGCTTACCTAGTCGTAAAGAGTAGGTTCTGTCACGATGGTTCACGGAGGGCAAATCGGGGTCATGACAACCACGATAGGAGTAAGTGTGACTGCAACTTTAAAGTCATCGCCTTCTCGAATAAGCCCAATCGACCCCTCAGGTTCCCATTCTTCGTTCGTCTCTATCATATGTATTCCACCACCTCTATGATCAGGGAGGGGGTTGTTGCGGACATTAGGTGAGGCTTCCTTGGCCTGTATGACCTTGTTGTCGATTAGCATATGGATCTTATCCTTTAATGTTCGGCACTAATCAATGGTGTGCCCCATCATAGCAAAGTGGTACGCACAAGTTTTGTCGGATTGACCCATCGGGATGGATTTTCTAATGCCACAGCTGGAATAGGAGTGACGTAATCCGCGACTTTCAGCCTTTCATACAACTTGTCAATGGGCTCAGCAATGGCAGTATATTGTCTAGGTGGCTTTCGGTCGAAGTTGGGTCTTGGTCTTGGGAAGTTTTAGCGAGTTGGGGGTGATTGAAAATGGGATGGTTGGGAGTTATAGGTGTGATGAACAGTGGCTAGTTGGGAATATTTAGGAGATGAGGGTTGGTATATGGGTGGTGATTCTTGGTACGTGGGTGGGGGTGTTTTATATGTGGGTGGTGGTGTTTGATACGTGGGTGGAGGTGTTTGATATGTAAGTAGAGAATTCGGACCTTAAGCCACCATTACTGCCCCAACATCTCTCTTCTTCGATATGCCACCTGATTGTAATGCCTTATTTATGGCCTGTAGTGCCTCAAAACTCGTTACCATCCCGCTCTTGATTCCTTCTTCGATTCTTTCTCCAAGTTTGATGATATCAGAGAATTTATGATTTTCAATAACCATCAACCTTTCATAATATTGCGGATCCTATGCTCTGACAAAAAACTTGTTCATCTGTTCCTCGTCCAAATATGGCCTGACATTGGCTGCTTCCGACCTCCAATGAGTAGCATACTCGCAAAAATTCTCAGTAGGTTTCTTCTTAAGATTTTGAATGTAGAAAACATCCGGTGCGTTCTCTGTATTGAACCTGAATGGGTCCATGAAATCCGACGCCATACTCACCCAATTGGACCATTTCTTGGGATCTTGGCTAATGTACCAAGACAAAGCATCCACACTAAGACCCCTTATAAAGATTTTCATTCAGATCTTTTCGTCTTTCCCGACCACAACAAGCTTGTCACAGTAGGTCCTCAAATGAACCTTGGGATAACTTTTATCGTCGAACATCTCGAACTTGAGAGGTTTGTATCCCTCTGGCAATTCTATATCTGGCTATATGAATAGGTCTTCATAGTTCAAACCTTCTATTCTGTTGTCACCTTCAACACCCTGAACTCGGCTCGTCAACTTCTTGAGTTTTTCAGCCATGTTTTTAATGAGCATGTCCTTCTTGGAGGATTCCATTGTATAGGAGATTGGTTGGATAGAGTGAGGTATAGTTTCCACATATATAGGGTTTCTTTGATGGGTGCCAGGGACTTGGGTGTAATGATGGTCATTGGTGGAGTTTTGGGGATCGAGAATGGGTTGTGGTGTGTTTTGGGGAGTGTGGTAAGTGGTGGTTGGTGGGTACTGAATTGGTTGATGGTGATGTTGTGGCTGAGTTGGGATTTGCAATGGATTGAGATTTTGGGGTGGAGTTGCGTATTAATTTGGTACGAGAGGATTTTGTGGATGTAGGTTTTGTGTGTTTTGGGGAGGTGTTGGGTTCTTTGTGTTCTGTAGGTTGATGTCAGGGACATTTAGGGTGAGTGACAAGTTTGCTAAGTTGCGAACCTTCTCAAGTTCTCCTTGTAGTGCCAATATCTTTTGTTCCAATCTCAAGACTAGGTCATTCGGTGCCGAAGTACTTCATCTATCTGAAGTTTCTGCGTTCTCAACATTCTCCTTTCGGATACCACTTAAGTCATCCATTCTTGCTTTTTCTTTGCCTTTTGTATTTCTTGAAGGAGGAGGAGGAGGTAGATGGCCTTTAGATCTGGTATGATATGTTGATGAGGCCAGTATGAGTGAACCAACCTAAGGGATAGGAATAATCAAAATAAGGTAAAACAAAAAGGTAACAAGTCAGTGAGGATTCTGAAATGTTTGCAGTAGTTAAACACATATTGCGGAAATGTAAATTCGTGTATTAATTTAGGAGCCTCGTTGTACCCGAGGTAGGGTTAGCGACAAATAAATTTGGAGAACTTTAGATGCCAATAAATGCTTCATTTCATAATGTAAAAATAGACGAATCCCAAACGATACTAAGATAAAAGAAAAATATGTCACTATTGGCACTTGACCTTATTACATTTTCGGAAAGCAAATAAATCTAGCCTATTTGGTCCCAGAAGGTCCGTCCCCAGATTCAATCTTCCTAACTCCATCATACAAGTCCCCCAGCTCGCGCAGACCCTGCAGCAAGTAGGCTCTGGCCAGATGTCCTCCTTCAGCTCCTTCAACGTTCTGGCAATCCTCGATCTTCTTTATGACTTTGCCTTCCAGATCTACTATTCCTAGCTCCAGATATTCCAATTTCCTATTGGAAGTGACTGCCATTTCTTTCCATTCTTTGATAAACCTTACATTCCTCTCATGTATTTCACGGTGCTCATTCTCAAAGTTGTGGACCCTCTTGCGCATCCTATTGTATTTGACTTGAGCCTCAACTTTTTCGTCTTTGATCCTATTCCCTCGACCAGCTCCTGGCATCACCATTCCTTTTAGATTGTCCTCTAACCATGCTGGGTAGAGAGGCTCACACCCCGCATGATACCTGTCTGGCTCAACGGTGTTCTTTTCCACAATGATTTTGCAGTGCCACATGTGGTGCGTTTGGCACTTGTAAGGGACGTCGTCGTTTTGAAAATCTGCCCTGAAATGACTCATCTTTGCAACCCTTGTACAACCTGTTTCCTTCCTGCTTGCCTCATAACTCAGATAGGGACATAAGGGTATATCCTCTCAACCCAATCAGCACCAAGTGTGGAGCGTCCGTGGATCTGATGATGAATTCCTCTGTTGCGAACCATTCAAACATCCATTGCACCTATTTCTCGGTCAGATTGTCAAAGAACTCTACCCATTCTTTGGCACTTTCCGGATGAGCAAACCTATCTGGAATGTAATCATCCTTTTAGGGTGATGGAAGGCAATATGTTCGTTCCAAGCCCTTCGTGGAAATTCTTGGCGATAGTGACCCTTTTGAAAATGTTCTAACAACCACAATTGCAGCAACAAATTACAACCCTCGAAATGTTTAACCCTTCTTTGGCAGTGCTCCAGAGCCCTGTAGATGTCGGCTATGATCATGGGAACTATAGTGTATGTCTGTCCATTGATCCCTTCCATCAAAGTCTTGGCAACCATGGCCAACCTAGTGTGAATTATTTCCTTTTTCATTTGAAATACCATCAGGCCTAAGAAGCATACAATGAATACAAACACTCTGCGGTGGATGTGGCCCAGAGAAGTGAGAGAGAACTCATCATGCTAGGTATGGTAGGACTTGCTATGGTCATACCTCTCATACAGATATTCGAAGGGTATGTAAGATTCCTTCAGGCATACCAGATCAGCATTTTTCTTCAGCCCCATCATCTGTAAGAACCCTTTACCGGTACGGTTCTCTGACACCAATAACCCGGGACTATCCCAAGTCAACCTCGTAAGCCCTCCAATTTCTTCTAGAAGTGGTGTCATTTCTATGTCGCCGAAACGGAACACAGACCTCTCACTGTCCCAAAACAAAGTGGCAGCCTCGATCAACTTGTTATTTAGCTCAATGTCTAGCAGGGAAGGCAAGTTACCCAAGTACTTTCTTACATGTTTCTTGTCACTTGAGGAAAGATCCTCCCACCAATCTAGAAGAAATGGTGGAATGTTGCTAACCATACCGAATCTGGGGACCTCGTGCCTCATTTTCTACAAAACAAAAGGGTTAGGCCTTTCTCTCCCACTAGACTTGACTATTTATACATTCATGATCAGCATATCGACATTTAGTTCTCCAAATTAATGCACAGAACATGGTTGTGTCCGTTAGGATTATGGAAACCCCGATGGACTTTTGGATAAGGCTTATCTTAAAGGATCATTGTGGACAACATATTGATCTGACTAGGTTTGACCATGATGCATGCACAATTTTGACCAGAGTAAGGTTACTATGAGAGTTTAGACTGGTACCCTCAAGCGGACAACTTTAGGGGGAAAGGCACGGAACCGTCGACTGCACCGCTGATCGACTAGTTTTATCGCAAATAAGCCTTTCCGAATTTAAGGGTAATAAATAGGAAGAGCGCAACCACTCATCAAGAGTTGCTATAGTATTTGATACGCACGAGTGGAAGATGATGTGGAGCATGATTTATGCAACAATTAATAGCATGTAGTCAAGTATTTGCACGTGGAAAAATTAATGCAGTATTTAAATAATTGAAACACAGTTACGGAAAAAAATAAAGAGACAAGTCAGTTTCAGGAATAAAGAATCATAAAGGCTTAAAAGAAAATAGTCAGTTAAATTCAAATAAGGAAAAAGGATACGGAATAAAGCATGCTTGTACTAACTCATCAAAGATAAGTTCGTTATGGTAAGAGCCTAAAAGTATCCCCAGCAGAGTCGGCATGCTGTCTCTCCCCCTTTTTTCCCTTTTTGAGAACAGAGATGTCCGGGTTTCGATATTCATGGGGGTAATAACTCATTTCCTTATTGGGAATTTGAATATTTTGAAGAGTCGCCACCTAACGAATTATGGTGCGTTAGGGCACCTAGAGTGATTAACTCTTAGATTGGTTGCATTACCAGAGATTTAGGGTAAGGGCTCAGAATAACCTTAAGGGGAAGATGTTAGGCACCCCTCTCGGTCCACAACGATGGGTCCTGGCCGAACTTATACTTATGAACTAGTCCTTTAACAAATAAATAGTTGAAACACGTAATTGCAAATAAAAGCATGTTGGACATTGTATGACTCAAATAATGAGACAAAGAATTTGAACAAGTTGCATATAAAAGAGTAAATTTTAAACATCGGGAGTTGGGAAAAGGGGTCCTAGGTTGGTTAGCCTATAGGATCACCCCGCACAATGCCCGGTAAACACTCCTAATGAGGGGCTACACTTGACATTAGCGTGTACTCATCATATCCCTTTCTACCCAGTTCCCTCCCCTTGGTCATAGCCTAAAGTGTTCTAGCAACCTTAAAAATGTCATATGCGTGCACTACCCGTCCCTTCCTCGTGGCCCTGGAGGTGTTTTAGGACCTCTATTTTTGGACAGTTCTAGACCATCCTAAGGTTTTAAAAGGATAAAAGTCTAGGCGTCAATCAAGAATAGTTAGGACTGCATTTAAAGGGAATAAGTTATAGGCCCACTGTTACCTCCAGAAATATAACAAGTAAATGCACGCCTACAAACAATAGTCAGGTACTTTAAGAGAAAATCCTAGAACATGATATCTAGGTGAGCAGGGATTATATAGTATTGAATTAGGACAAAGTGTCAAACCCCTATTTGGCTTGCCTACTGATTTAAACCTGTTAAATCTGGACAGTTTTAAATAACAAAAGCACAGTTTCAGAGTAGCAGAATTTAAATCACCATATAGGCTTGCCTAAACGCAGAATAGTGATGTCCTAAGAACATGATATCTACATTGATGCAGTAAAACAACGAACAGTTTTAAACGTATACTTGAGATCCTATAGACATAATTTTTAGCAGTAGTAAATTAAGGCAGTGTTTGAAAACGCATTAAAGAAGCGGACAGTTGATTAAACCAATTCAAAAGGAACTAAATTGATTTTAAGTTCTATAGGTAGGATTTCTGATTTTAATTCCTATTGGCATGGTATTTAATTGTTAAGAGCTGATTTTCGAACTTATATGCATGATTTCTAGTGAGACGGATGTAGATACATGCAGTAACAGAAATTGAACCCAATCACTTTACACTCTACAGGCATGGTATCTAATTATAAAGTTGATTTTAACCCTATAGACATGGTTTCTATAATTGAATCCATTTAGATCCTAAAGGCATGATTTCTAATATCGTGAAAGCAAAGCAAATATAGCAAAGTATTAACATTATCCTATAGGCATGGTATCTACTCGAGTTACCCAACAGATATGTAGCTACCCAATGCTTTTCACTAATCACCCTAATATTGTTTACAAATAATTATTACAGACCAGCTGAATAAATTACACAAACAATAAAGAAAAAGAAGAAGTTAACTATAGGGAGCCTGAAGTAGGCCCAAATGACTTCCCCAGGCCTCCAATAGCCTCAAATGCCAAGGTTCCATAGACAGTATCTTGTCTAGGTATGTCAGAGTTCCCTAAGGACCTCAAGGATCCCGGGCAGTGCCCACACCTAGTCTTTTCTCAAAAAAGAACTGATTTAAGTGCAGTGTGAAAAGGTCAGCTCTGACATGCCAGAGTTCAGAGAAATCTCAAGGATCTCAAGGCAGTACACATGCCAGAGGGGCAGAACCTAATATTTTTAAGAGTAGTGTGAGAGCGCTTGACATAGTTTTGTTTTGAAAATAGTACAGAGATGACTTCAGAAGTAGGAAAGTTTTTTCAGAAAACAGGAAATAACTTAGTGGTAAAAGACAGTTTGAGAAGAGTACCAAGCAGCACACAATCAATTGGTCATATTCATATCACTTAACAACAAAACTTCACATGGGAATAAAAGGATTGTGGCACATAAGAATCACTTCAGGGTACAGGGATAGGGATAGTAGAAACATACAGTCACAAACTGCATACACACTTAGGATCTTAGAGACTTAGTAAATAGTTTAGAACATAAATAATAGTTGGCCTGTCTTGAATAGGATTTAAGCATATAGTTTGGACATGCTAAGTAAAGAAGTAAGCAGAGTGTAAAACATGCATTGAACAGGATAGAATTTTCGAAATATTAAGCAAAGGAGTAAGCAGGAGAGAGGGCAGAATGTAAAATATACATTGAACAAGACAAAACTTTAGACATGTTGAGCAAAGAAATGAACAGGAATACAAGTTGAAATCACAATTGATGGACTAATGCAGGAATGAAACACATAGGATTTGATTTTCAAAACTTAATTAGGGACATACCAGTTAAGGAGAGCAGACACAAAGTATAGAGCAGTGTAGTACAATAATTAGCCTTGGCTTATAGCCGGCTAGTTCAATAGAAGTAGCAAGTAACAGAAAAGAGCAAAAAGCTTAAGTATAAGAGAGAGCTTTTGAACTAGTGTTCATTGTTATTGTTTTTTGAAATTAAAAGAAGAGGAGGTTTATATAATAATCAAAAGCTTGACACACAAGGTAAGAGATCGAAAGTAGTAAATCAGCAAGATCCTCAATCAACGGTAAAACATACTAAGTATTTAAGGAAAAGAATAAAGTAAAGTTTAGGTACATAATAGGTAACTAGGAATAAATGCACAATAGTTTAATTAAGGAAGCAAATCAGTAATAATCAGTAAAATACAAACAAGGAAGAGAAAAACAATTAAGGTAAGCAAATTCAATCAAATTGAGTAAAGAGGTAAGAATCAAATGTTTAAAGGAAAGTATTCAAATTAAACCAGGGATTAAGGGATTTAGAATAATCAAGGGTTCAGTCAAAGAGAAAGTCATGGAAGAATTAGCATGCTTAGCATATAAAATGAGGTAAAGCATGAGTAGTCAGGAATCGATACATAATTTTAACCAAAAAAAATTTAAACAACATTGATTCAAGGAGAAGTATACAAGTCTTGCACGAATGGTCAGTATGAACACAAGTACATAATATCAGTGAAGTTCGAACTAGGAAAATTCAGTAGAAGCATATTAGGACAAGAAAATCACGAGAAGTCACAAGAACCCAAGACAAGAACACAATCAGATGTACCAATATCTAGAAATCAAACGAAGAACCCCCAAAAAATAGGGTTTTCAGTACAAACGTGCTAGAGTTGTAGCAGGTTCATAAAGTCAGTCAAAAAATGTATGAGAAGCGGATGTTTAAACACAAAGAATCATTTTACAAATTTTAAAAAGAAATTCCGGAAACCCTAATTTTAGAAAAAGATGAAAATCACTTGAAATCATACGATTCTTGTAAAGAATCTCAAGGCTATTGTAAAACTCACAGGAAACAAACTCAAATCACCTTAGATCTGTACAAATCTAGGAGGTTCTTAGAAAAGAAATTAGGGTTTCGAAGAGAACCATACAGAGATGAAGAAACCTGTTTTGAAAACTATAGATCGTGGCTAATATAGGACGATCTCACTCAAAATCACACCAGAATAGCCTGGAACAGGCAAGAGATGAATCCTAGATACAAGTCGACATAGCCCTGGTTTCTTGAGGGCCTTAGAGATGGCAATCATGACAGGAGAGAGGCCATTGGAGGCCTGAGAGGTGGTGAGAGATTACCGGAGATAACCATAGATGGGGGTCAGTGAGATTGGGGATTAGGGTTAGGGTGAGAGCGTTTGAGAGCAGAGAGGATTTTAGGGTGGCAGTGTAATGTGGGAAATGGTTAGGGTTTGGGGGGGGTATAAGTTAGTTTATTTTAGGTAATGAGAGATCTGGACCGTTGATCAAAATGACCAACGGCCAGGATCTAACAAGAGTCGGGTCGGGTAGGTTTGTTAGGGTCAGACGGTTATTGCGCTTGGGTAATGTAATAAAAAATTGGGCTGGGTATTGGGGCTGAAATTGAAATGAAATTAGGTTAGATTTTAAATAGCCATTTTAAAACTATATAATTTATAAGAAATAATAAATGATTTCTGAAAAATAATTTTGTGTACTAAAATGATTTAAAATAGTTATTTAACATTTTAAAAATATAAAAGATCATTTTATGCATCAACAATGTAATTATGCATTGATAGGGCTAGTATTGCAAATATATGAAAATTAGCTTAAAAATGCAAATGCAATTGTAAAAAAATGCACTAAAATACTTAAACAATATTTTGGCATAAAATAACAAATTTAGATGGTTGAAGCACCACAAAAAATAATTTGAAGGATAATTATTGGAAATTTTATGAGTAAAAGGGAAGAAATAAATCAATTTAAAGTCTTTAAAATTATAGAAAAATTATAAAAAAAATGCTTATGCATGCTTATATATGCATATATGCTATTTTGAAAGTATATATACGTAATAAAAATATATAGAAAAAAATTGGGTATCAACACCGGGTTTTGAGAGATTCTAGTAGATATTTTACGATTTTGATTATAAACTTCACTACTTCACTCTTTCTTAATTTTATGATTTACATTATTACAATCATTTATTAATCATTCTCTTATTAAATAAAAATCAATGGTTTTAAAAATATTAAAATGAACAATTACATGGATAGTTCACCATTGGCTTGCCTAGCGGCGACGTTGGGCGCATCATGACCTATAGTGGGAAATCGGGTCGTGACATCTTGGTATTAGAGCTATAGGTTTCACATGTCATGAGCGGTCCTAATGGAGTCTTCCGGATCAGTGCGGAGACGTCCATACTTATCTTCGAGAGGCTATAGGGTGTTAGGAAACTTCTCTTTATATTAATCTCCTATCGTGCAGCTGACGTTGTCCTAAGTATCTTTCTCTTATTCTCCCACAGATGGTGAGAACGCGCACAGATGTACCCGATGGTGGAGGAGCTTCTCCCCTTATTGCTAGAGGCCGAGGCAGAGGCCAGGGGAGAGCTCCAGCTACTGCCAGAGGACGAGGGCGTCCTAGAGTTGCTCTTATTGTTCCACCAGCGGATCCAGTGAAGGATCCTACCATTGAAGAGCAGTGAGGTGCCTACATCTGAGCCGGCCCCAACAGATTTCACGTTCGCATCAGGATTTCAGGAGGTCATGCGATGTATGCTCCTGTTCATGGATTCTATGATGTAGGCTGGTTTATTTCCAGCGGACCCAGCCACATATCAGGTGGGAGGGGGAGCACAAACCCCTACCGCTCAGGCTCCAGTGCATGTTCTACCGTATATTAGACTCCAAGTGCATTACTCCACACAACCAGTTGTAGCGGCTATACTAGAGCCCAGACCAGATATGGTTGTCGAGCCGCATAAGTTGTTGGATAGATGGACCAGACTGTATCCTCCTGCCTTTGGCAGTGAGTGACATGAGGACCCCCAAGATTTTATTGACCAGTGTAGAGATAGGTTGCACAACATGAGGGTATTGGAATCCAACAGGGTGGAGTTCACCACATTTTAGCTGGAGGGCAAGGCCCGTAGATGGTGGCAGTCCTATCTTCTTAGCAAACTAGCGGGTTTGCCTCCCTTGACTTAGGATCAGTTCACACATCTCTTTCCGGAGAGATATATTCCACCCTCTCAGAGGGAAGAGCTACGAGGTCAGTTCGAGCGGATCCAGCAAGGTCAGATGTTTGTGACCGATTATGAAGCGAGATTCTCTAAGTTGCCTTGCCAAGCACTTATGCTATCCACCGATGCAGAGAGAGTGCAGACGTTTATTGGGGCTTGCATTATGGTATTCAGGTTACTATGTCTTGAGATGTTGAGATGGAGATTTCTTATAAGCAGGTTGTAGAGATAGCTCGGCGTATTGAGGGGGTATTTGCACCCAGGGCTGATTGTATACAACATGGGAGAAGAGGAATCAGCATTCTGAAGGATTCAGCAGTGCCCTGTTTGGGGGCAGAGTACAGTTCATGAGGGTTCAGTCCAACAGATCCACTTATTTAGCACCACCGCCTTCTCGGGGTGTACTAGTGCGGCCCTATTTTAGTGCCATTACAGAGAGCTCCTACCATCCACCGGCTATTCAGGGCCCTTTAGAAGGTATTCAGGTCCCTATGTTCAAACTCAGGGTCAGTCGTCCTTCTCACCTAGAGGTTGCTATGAGTGCGGGGATCTTGGTCACATAAGGAGATCTGGCCCCAAGTTTCAAGGTAAGGTAGTGTAGTAGGGCCATCAGCCTATTATTTCTGCACCAGATGTCGCGCCGGCCGTTTAGCCTGCCAGAGGCAGAATGTAGGCAGGTAGGGGTCACTCTAGAAATGGAGGCTAGACAAGTGTTGCTCCAACTAGATTCTATGCTTTTCCAGCTAGACTAGATGTAGTAGCCTCAGATGCTATGATCACAAGTATTATCTCTGTCTGTGGTAGGGATGCTTCCGTATTATTTGAACCATGGTCTACATATTCATATGTTTCTTCTCTATTTTCTCATCATTTGGATGTCTCTCATGAGTCCTTGGGTGCTCTTGTATATGTGTCCACGCCTGTGGGTGATTTTGTTGTTGTGGATCGGGTCTACCAATAATGCATTGTGACTTTCTGTGGTTTTGAGACTAGAGTGGACCTATTGTTGCTCGGCTTGACCGACTTAGAGGTCATCCTAGGCATGGATTGGTTGTCTTTGTATCATGCCATTATTAATTGCCATACCAAGACTATTACCTTGGCGATGCAGAGTTGCCTAGATTGGAGTGGAGAGGTTCATCTATTAGTGCATCTAGTCGTGTTATCTCTTTCTTAAAGGCTCAACACATGGTCGAGAAGGGTTGTTTGGCTTATCTAGCTTATGTTTGAGATAGTCCTGCAGAGACTCCTACGATTGATTCAGTGCCCATGGTGTGGGAGTTCTCCGATGGCTTTTCTTTTTGATTTACTAGGCATGCCACTAGATCGTGATATCGATTTCTGTATTGATTTGGCGCCAGGTACCCAACCTATCTCTTTTCCACTATACTGCATGGCTCCAAAAGAGTTGAAGGAGTTGAAAGACCAGTTTGAGGAGTTGCTAGCAAAGGAGTTCGTTATGCCGAGTGTGTCGCATTGGGGTGCGCCAGTATTGTTTGTGAAAAGGAAGAATGGGACTATACAGATGTGTATTGACTATTGCCAGTGGAACAAAATCACCATAAAAAAAAGTACTCGTTGCCGCGTATTGATGATTTGTTTAACCAGTTATAGTGTGTCAGGGTGTTCTCTAAGATCTACTTAATATTTGGGTATCATCAGCTGAAGATTCATGCTTCGGATATTTTGAAGACGACTTTCTAGACTAGATATGGTCATTATGAGTTTTTGGTGATGTCCTACGGCTTGACCAATGCCCCGGTGGTGTTTATGGATTTGATGAACCGGGTACTCAAGCCATATCTTGACTCATTTGTCATTGTATTCATTGATGACATTTTGATGTACACATGTAGTATGGAGGAGCATGAGCATCATATGAGAGTTGTGCTTCAGAGCTTGGATTTTGTAGCATTCCCGGTGCATATTGTATCATGTGAGGGTATTAAGGTGGACCCTAGGAAGATCGAGGAAGTCCAGAGTTGGTCTCGTCCTACCACAGCAATCGACACCAGGAGTTTCTTGGGGTTAGCAGGTTATTATCGTTGGTTCGTGGAGGGCTTCTCATCTATTATGGAACCTTTGAGTAGATTGACCCAGAAGAGTGCCCCGTTCTGATGATTGCGAGCGAGCTTATAGAATCTCAAGACCGCATTGACTATGACACTGGTTTTAGTGTTTCCTTCCGGATCTAGGATGTATACTGTGTATTGCGATGCTTCACGTATTGGCCAGGGTTGTGTATTGATGCAGGAGGGGCGAGTTATTGCATATGATTCGCGTCAGTTGAAGCCCTACGAGAAGAATTACCTCGTACATGATTTGGAGTTGGCCGCGATAGTTCATGCTCTCAAGATCTGGAGGCATTATTTTTATGGGGTGTCTGGTGAGGTTTATACCGATCAAAATAGCTTGCTGCATTTGTTTAAGCAGAGGGATCTTAATTTGAGGCAATGCAGGTGGGTTGAGTTACTAAGGGACTATGATATTACCATCCTTTACCATTCGGGGCGAATGTGGTTGCGGATGCCTTGAGCAGAAAGGCCAAGGGTATGTGTAGTTTGGCATTTATTTCAGCAGAAGAGAGGCCACTGGATTTGGACATCCGGTCCTTAGCTAACAAACTTGTGAGATTGGATATTTTAGAGCCTAGTCGAGTTCTTGTATATGTTGCGGATCCATCTTTATTATTTTAGCGGATCTAGGCTCGTTAGTACGATGATCCGCACCTTCTAGTTCTTAGAGAAACGGTAGTACGGGGTGGTGCCAAGGAGGTTATTATCAGGAAGGATGGTGTTCTATGACTCCAGGGTCACCTATATGTTCCTAATGTTGATGGATTGAAGGAGAACATTCTAGAAGAGGCATACAGTTCTTGGTATTCTATTCATTCAGGTTCTACGAAGATGTATCGCGACCTAAAGCAACATTATTAGTGACAGCGGATGAAGAAGGACATAGTTGAGTATGTAGCGAGGTGTCTAAATTGTTAACAGGTTAAGTATAAGCACCAGAGGCCAGGTGGCCTACTCCAACGGATTGTTATACTGGAGTGGAAGTGAGAGTGGATCACTATGTAATTTTTAGTTGGGTTGCCGTCGACGTTGAGGAAGTTTGATGTCGTTTGGGTCATTGTCAACAGGCTAACCAAGTCGGCACACTTTATTCCGATTGTGACTACGTACTCTTCAGAGAGGTTGGCCCAAATTTACATTTAAGAGAGTGTCCGGTTGCATGGTGAGCATGTTTCTATCATCAACAGAGGTGTAGGATCAGAGCGGACAATTCAGATTCTGGAGCATATGCTCAGAGCGTGTGTGATTGACTTTGGATGGCAGTGGGATCACTTCTTGACTTTGGCCAAGCTTGCTTATAATCACAGTTATCAGTCCATTATCGAGATGTCTCCATTTGAGGCTTTATATGGTCCATGATGTCGTTTGCCCATTGGATGGTTTGAGCCCGGCGAGGCTAGGTTATATGGCACTAATTTAGTGTAGGATGCCTTGGAGAACGTAAAGTTAATTCAAGAGCAACTTTGCATAGTACAGTCCAGACAGAAGAGTTACACGGATCAGAAGGCACATGACTTATCATTTATGGTGGGCGAAGAGGTTCTCTTGAAAGTCTCACTGATGAAGGGTAGTACGATGTTCGGGAAGAAGGGAAAGTTGAGCCCAAGATTTAGTGGCCCATTTGAGGTGTTGAGGCGAGTTGGGGGGGTTGCTTATGAACTTGCTTTGCCTCCCAGTCAATCAGGAGTTCATCCGGTCTTCCATGTGTCTATGCTCTGGAAGTACCATGCCGACAAGTCGCATATGTTATACTACAACATGGTTCAGCTAGATGAGAGCCTAGGTTATGAAGAGGAGCTAGTTGCCATTGTTGATATGCAGGTTCTCCAGTTGAGGTCTAAGAAGATTTCTGTGGTAAAGGTCTGGTGGAGGGGTCAACTAGTCGAGGAGGAAAGTGGGAAGACCGAGGAGGACATGCGGAGTAGATATCCATACCTATTCAGCACTCCAAATCTGATTCTAGACCCGTTCGAGGATGAACGTTTGTTTAAGAGGTAGAGAATATAACGATCCGATCAGTTGTTTTTCATTTTAGGTCCCTCGTTCCCCCCAATTAAGACTCCTTGTTTGTGCCTTTAATATTTTATGACTTGCGAGGATGGTTGACTTGGGTTCGGAAAGGTTCGGGTTGAAATCGGAACACTTGGTTCTTAAATAGTGGCCTAAGATGACCAAGTATGCCTTGAGTAAACATATTGAGTAAACGATCTCGGAACCTGGATTTGATAGTTTCAATAGGTTTGCATGATGATTCTGGACTTGGGCATATGCCAGAAATTGAATTTGGAGGTCCGTAGGTTGATTTGTGTTATTTTGCCAAAAGTTGGAAATTTAAAGACTTAAAATTTTGATATGTTTGACCGTAGGTTGACTTCATATCTATTGTGTTTTGATTTCCATTTCAGGACTTGGAATAGGTCTATTTTGTCATTTAGAACTTATCCCCAAAGTTTGGCGTCGTTACGAGTTGATTTGATTGGAATCGGACGCGCAGTTGTGTTTTTTAAAAGTTCTTGAGTTTCTTGTAGAATTCATGTGTTTTAGAGGTTTGATTCATGGTTTCAGATGTTATTTGATAATTTGATCGCAAGAGCGAGTTCATGTTATGTTTTAGACTTGATTTGATGTTTGTTTTGGAGCCTCTAGGGCTCAGATGAGTTTCGGACATGTTCTAGAATGGTTTTGAACAAAAATATGACTATTGGTGTTGCTGGTGCTCAGGTATCGCAATTGTGAGCACCAGTGTCGCAATTGCGAAGATGACGATGGGGCTCAGTTATCGCAATCACAACGTCCCCTTTGTATTTGCGAAGTCTGCCAGATTTCCCTTGGTTCGCAATTGCGAACAATTGTTCACATTTGCCAAACTCCCAGCTTTGCAATTGCGAACCCTTTTCTCGCAAATGCAAAGTGTCATGAGGCTGTTAGAGTTTGCAAATGTGAACCCTTGTCCGCAATTGTGAGGGTTCGCAAATGTCGCAAATGCGATATCTGCAACTGGTAAACGGGTTGGGAGACGGGAATTTTGAGACATTCTCTCATTTTTGAAACTCTAGGCTCGGCAAGAGGCGATTTTGAAAAGTGATTTTCATGTACAATCTTTGGGTAAGTGATTTTGTTCAATTTCCAACTATTTTACATGACTATACATGAGATTTAACATAAAAATTATGAGAATCAAAGTGAAATTTTGAGAAACTTTGGCTATGTTTTGAGAAATGAGAATTTGAGTGTCGAGAGTCGATTTTGGACTCGGACTTTGAAACAAAACACATGTATGGACTCATCAAGTTATGGGTAACATTTATTTATGAAAAGAATTTTGAAATCCATGCACGCGAGCCAGGGGTAAAATTTAGGGATCTTTCAATTTGGATTGGGTGATTACTCTAATAGTAAAATTATAAACTTTCAAACTTATATTGATTAATTCATAAATATTTGGCTAGTTTTGGATTGGGCATTGCATAGATTTGAGGCTTTAGGGTGAATTGTGGACCGGGAAGAGGACTTAGGAACAAGGTAAGTCTCTTGACTAACCTTGTAAGAGAGAATTAACCCCATAGGTGTTTAAAATTATTATTTGCTACTAATTGTGGGTGCTACATACGCACGAAGTGACGAGAGTTTGTGCGTAGCTAAAATTCATATTATGTCTGGGTAAACATGGGCCTTCGTTATGCTATTACTTGCACTATTTGAACTCAGCTTGCTAATTTATTTGCTTGAATTAATAAGTACGATTTGGTTAAAGATGATGTTACATCAAGCTTCATTACTTAGAGATTTGGCAGAATGTTTAGTCATTGATGGAAATTTATATTCTTTTATGGGCTTACCTTGAGTTGTAAATACATACTTCGTAATTCGAAGAGTTTCCCTATTCCCGTGAAGCGGGCCGAACGCCTCGGCAATAGTTATTTATATATTATGGGATGCATCCATGGATCAGGCCATACGACCTCGGTAGTGTATGTACATGATTATTATGGATTGGGCCGTACGACCTCAGCATAACTCGTGTGTGTTTTCACTCGGAGTCCGATTATACTTGATATGTCTTTCATGACTTGAGGATTTATAAATACATGTTGAGCCCTTACTTGTTGAGATAAGCATGTGATGTTTAGGGATTTTAAATTGTTACTTTGCTAAAGGATCAATTAATTACTGCCTCTTATTCCATTATTGATGTTAAATTTCATGCCTAGTAAATATTCTTTTACATCATGTATATTGACCACTAGTAATATCGATGTCGACCTCTCGTCACTACTTCTTTGAGGTTAGACTAGATACTTACTGGGTACATGTTGTTTACGTACTAATGTTATACTTCTGCACGTATTGTGCAGGTTCTGAGGCGGGGCATCTGGAGTTAGTACGGGCGCATATCCGTATTACCCTGAGGCTTAGTGGCGAGCTGCTTCTCATGCTCTGTTCTGCAGCATCTAGAGCCTTCTCTTGGTATGTTTTATCATTTCTTGCGTATTTTGTTTGAGACAGTAGTTCTTAAAGAGTTTTGTATATTCTACTAGATGCTCATGCACTTGTGAGACCGAGTTTTAGGAGATTCTAGTAGATATTTTACGGTTTTGATTATAAACTTCACTACTTCACTCTTTCTTAATTTTATGATTTACATTATTACAATCATTTATTAATCATTCTCTTATTAAATAAAAATCAATGGTTTTAAAAATATTAAAATAAACAATTACATGGATAGTTCACCATTGGCTTGCCTAGCGGCGAAATTGGGCGCAATCACAACCTATAGTAGTAAATTAGGTCGTAACATCTAAATACCATGTCTATATGGCCTTAATTGATTAACTAATTGGCTGTTTTGTTGTTCTTATCACACCACCCGCTTAGAAAACATGCCTATAGGAATAAGCATGGCGAATTCGTGTTCAAATACCAACTATTTAGAGAGCATGCCTATAAGATATAGCTACTCGCTTAGAAATCATGCCTATAGGACTAAAGATGAATAATTCAGACTTTTCCAACGGCTTCACTGCCCAAGAGCGAATCACCTAGAGATCATAGGCTCTTAATAACAGTTCTAATATACAACTTCGATAATCTGAATAGCAGCACTGCCCACGAGATTTTGATAAACCATGTGGTCACATAGAAGCCCTGCCTATAGGTTTTGAACGACTTTAATGCATCTCAAATCTAAAACTGCCTATGACACCTTATTGCATAACCTGAAATCTGTTCGCGTGCCTTTGTTGCTATGTGTGGAGGCTAACATGAGCCACTAATTTCTATTATGTGCAGTCCTGCTTCTTTTGAATGTGCGACTAGTTTTATCATTTTGAGCACCCTAAGTAAAGTCTAGAACCACCCAAATAATAGGTCCAAAGCCTCCTGGACCATAGGCATGGGACGGGTAATGCACACAAAGGATACGGTTTAGAATTGAACTAGAGCGCTTTAGGTAAGCAACTTTAACATAGTAATTAGGTAGCATGAGATGATAGTCTATGCCCGCTGAATAATATGAGCAACCCCTACCTTAAGCCTTTAAGGGAGTTGTCACATGTTAAAACCCGCTTTCGCGAGAAAATGTTGCGTGACAGCCACCCGATAGCATTCAATAAAGAATATTCTGTAGTATTAAATACATAGTCCGTTATAGAGAATTTGACATTCATAGCCTGCCTTTACACATTCTTCAATGGCCCTCATAATTGTCATATAAGAGGGGCTTGATTCTAGGACCCTGTTCCCTAGGTGAAACTATAAACAATGACTTCAACAACCATTAAGCGACAAGAATTTTTTGGCAAACTTATTCCATATACTATTCAAGAGCCCAATAACATTTCATTTCTTACTTTTTAAGATTCATATTGCTGCCTTCGGATGCTTTGTTCCCAGAACCAGGCTATCTACTGTTTTATCTCAATTTTAATGCTAAGTCTTGCATTTTGTTTAATTTATTTATGTCACACCCCGAGCCTGGGGGTGAGACCGGCACCTAGTGCCTCACCTATCCATGTGTATCACTTGCGACTAAATGACTTTGAACATGTAATATCTAGTTTGGCCATGGGACACATTACAAGATAATGTGCGACACAAAATATAAAACTGAATAGAGACTAACGTTGACTAAATGTCAACATAAATCTGGGCCGGCAAGGCCATCATAACAACTGACAAGCCAACAAAATATATGTACAGGGCCTATAAGCCCAACATACTGCACTAACTGACAGAATATGTCTACAAGCCTCTACTGATAGATTTATTATGATCGGAACAGGGCCCCGACCTACCCATAACCTATCTACATATATACACAAGATGTACACCAAAATGCTAGACCCGACAACTCTGAAAGAAGGGGAGCTTACCCATAAAGCTGAACTCGGGCAACACCTACTGAGGATGTCTACCTGTCTGTCTGTCTAAACCTACATGCATGAAATGCAGCGCCCCCAGAAAGGGACGTCAGTACGAAATAATGTACCGAGTATGTAAGGCAATATACTGAAAGATGAAACTGAACTGATAATATAATAACAGAAAGCAACTAGGGATTAAGGAAAACCTAAAGATATGCTCATATGCTGATAGTGACTCAACTCTCTCAATATAATAAGTAAAATAGTTGTCCGGCCTTATAAGGCTTAGTGTATATATATATTCTCTACCGTAGTAGGCTCTCTCATAGGTTCTCAGCCATACTAGGTTTTGTATCTCGACCAACTAGGCTCGCTCATAGGCGCTCGGCCACAGTACGCTCGATATATAACTTACCACCTGATCAGAGGTCACCCAATAGGGGTCTGCCCATCAATTATAGCTCGATGGTAATAAAAATACTTTAATACTGTATATATAAACTCTTTTCTCTCTTGACTCGAAGAAGAAAATACTCAATTTATAAAATACTCGTCGTTTGGTTAAAAGAAGGATGGTCGGTACCATAACAATGATAAAAAAATCGGTAGGAGTAACAAAATTAGGGGAAATAAGGTAAGTATTTCAACATCTCCTATATTCAATAACTAATCAATAATACTCCGAAAAGAGCTTTACTTCAATATTCGTCAAAAAATCAAAACCAAAAAGTGATTTGCTTATCTAATTATTTGCTTAAGGTCCAAACTTTCGTTTCCTCCAAAGTAAAATTTCCAAGTCCTTTTCCTTTTCACCTAATTTCCAACCTTTCTAAGGATGCTTAAAGTGAGAAGTTGGTGACTGATTACTTTTATTTTCTCTCATGCCAAAAGAAGAAAAGAAGAAATATTCAACAAGGCAATCCTCTTTACAACACGTATATAATAGTCTTGCAATTCAGAAAGTTGTATTCATGCTTTTGTTCCAGTAGAGGTTCATGCTTGTAGAGGGCGACCTCCAAAAATACATGGTATTAACTTACAAAACTAGGAAAATATACGTAACTTGCGAGACTAGCAAAATATACGTAAACTCTGAGATGAATTTTTCTTTATGCCTCGTTATCAAACTTGTGTAATGACAAGATCATGCCAAAATGAAAAAAGAGCTTAGCCTTAATATACCTGGAGTAGGAAAAAATTTGTATGATGTTCTTAGAAAAAATTACACCGTACTCCCTTAGAACCACAAAATTTTACCTTGCTAAATCTTGTTGGAATCATTGAAACGTGTAGGAAATCATGTTGCTTAATGAAATATGTAGTTCTAGTTTCAAAGTCTTCAGGAATGAAATTTGAAAGTGTTTAAGAATGACTAACGTTTTTGTGTCTTAGTACTGAAACTTTTGAAATGAAATTGGCATGGTTGTTTTGAATGTTTTAAAGTAGGAGCTGTCTTGCACTAAGGCATTAAGATACCACCTCATATAAAATAACTAATAGTCATTTTATTAGTAAGGGTTTGCTGGCACGTTTTGAGATTTATTTAATAATTAGGTAATATCCCGTTACTCGGTAATTAACCATTTACCCGCATAATTAAAAATTGCCTCAAATTACTTAAAATTCTACTTATTTTTAATATACTTTATACAACATACTATCGTGGTCATATATTACCTTGCATGGTACTAGTCCATAAGTAACAGGTATTATTGCGCGACCCGTAGTTTATCACAATTCGACAACCTTCAACGAAACTCATTTTCTTTAATTCGTGTACTCTTTCCTTCCGGTCACTTACTTATTGCTTGGTATAAATAGAATAAATATGCTAATATCAAGGTAATCTCATCCCCGAGTTTATGTCAATTTACTGAAGATGAAACTTTAACGTACGAAAAATGCGAGATGTAACATCCTCACCCCCTTAGAAACATTCATCCTAGAATGTCTACTCTTGGATACTTTGTGATATTTTTCGTACAGTAGACTAAAACCACCCTGCACGCAGCCAAAAAACATACTATATATTCCATACTTGGCCTCACACAGCTGTCTATTATAAATTCGGAAGGTAAAAAATAAGAGCTTACTGGAGAACCTACTGGCCTGAATAGGATTGTGCTGAGGTATCCCATCTCGAGCCATACTTCCAGTTTGAAATAGTTGGGGGTATTTAGATTTCATTACTTCCTCCACTTCCCACGTCATCTCTTCCACATTCTTGCTTCTTCATAAAACCTTCACGGAGGCTACCTCCTTAGTTTGTAGCTTGCGGATTTGTCGGTCTAGGATGGCAACCGAAACTTACTCGTATGACAAGTCCTCTATAATCTATACATCATCTGTTGGCTCTATTCGGGTAGGATCACCAATGCAATTCCATAACATAGATATATGAAAAACCGGATGGACAGACTCCAATTCCAAGGGCAATTCTAACTCATAAGCTACTTGGCCCACTCTCTAAATGATCCTATAAGGCCCAATATACTGAGGGCTAAGTTTGCCTTTCTTGCCAAACCTCATCATACCCTTCATAGGTGACACCTTTAAGAATGCCTAGTCATCAACTTCGAACTCTAAATCTCATCGCTGCACGTAAGAATATGACTTCTGACGACTCTGAGCTATCAACAGTCACTCCCGAATAAGCTTTACTTTTTATATCGCCTGTTGAACCAGGTCTGGCCCATTGAACCCAAATTCTCTAACATCAAACCACCTTATAGGAGATTTGCACTTACGCCCATACAAAGCCTCGTATGGAGCCATCTGGACACTGGACTGGTAGCTGTTATTATATACAAACTTGATAAGAGGTAGATGTTCATCCCAACTTCTTTTAAAATCCAGCAGACATGCTTGTAATATATCTTCGAGCGTCTGAATTATGAGCTCGACTTGTCGATCAGTTTGTGAATGAAAAGTTGTGCTGAGATTCACCTGAGTCCCTAGAGCTTTCTGAAATGACCTCCAAAAATGTGTTGTGAACTGGGGCCCACTGTGAGATATAATAGATACTGCCACTCCGTGTAGTTGCAATTTCTCTTTAATATATAACTTTGCATAATCTTCTACTATATATACGAATCTAACCGGTAGGAAATGAGCTGATTTAGTGAGCCTATCGACTATCACTCATATGGAATTGAACTTACTATAAGAACGAGGTAAACCTGTGATAAAGTCCATGTTTATCGCCTCCCATTTCCATGTTGGGATCTCTATAGTCTGCATTAGCCCTTCAGGATTCTGGTGCTCTATCTTCACCTGTTGGAAACTAGGACACTGAGCGACATACTCAGCAATGTTCTTCTCCATATCGTTCCACCAATACACCTTCTTAATGTCATGATACATCTTCATCGACCCAGGGTGAATAGAGTACCACGAATAATGTGCCTCTGACATAATCGTGTCTTGTAGCCCTGCTACATCTAGAACACATAAACAAAACCTATATCTAAGAACCCTATCTATATCTAAGAACCCCATGTCTTGTTCTAACAATGGCTTCTTCTGTTATGGAACCCGCTCTCTCAACTCGACCAACTCTGGGTCCTCGTACTGCCTCTCCTTTACTTCAATTATGAGAGATGATTTTGCGGTATTTTGGAGTACAACTCCTCCATTGCCAGAGTCTACTAACTGAACCCCCAAACAAGTCAATTGATGAATCTCTCTGGTTAATTGTCTTTTTTCGGCCTCTACATGTGCTAAGCTACCCATAGATCGGCGACTTAAGGCGTCTTCTACAACATTAGCTTTCCCTGGATGGTAGAGAATGTTAACATTGTAATCTTTCAATAATTCAAGTCATCGCCTCTATCGCAAATTCAACTCTTTTTGCTTGAAGATATATTGCAGGCTTTAATGATCTGTGAACACATCAACATGAACCCTATATAAATAATGCCACCATATCTTAAGTGCATGGACAACCACAGCTAATTCGAGGTCATGGGTCGGATAGTTTCGCTCATGCTTCCTTAACTGCCTTGAAGCATACGCGGTTAATTTCCTATGTTGCATCAAGACACGTCCTAACCCGATACCTGAGGCATCAGAATACATGGCATAACCATCTGGACCCTCTAGAAGTGCTAGAACTGGTGCTGAGGTCACCTTGTTCTTAAGCTCTTGAAAACTCTGCCCGCAGGCCTCTGTCCACTGAAACTTAGTCACTTTCTGCGTCAGCTTCATTAATGGTGCTGAAAGAGAAGAAAAACCCTCTACGAACCTCCAGTAGTATCCTGCTAAGCCTATAAAGCTACGAATCTCTGTCAGAGTGGCAGGTCTAGGCCAAGATTTCACAGCCTCAATCTTCTGAGTGTCTGCCTTTATACGTCCATCAAATATAATGTACCCCAAGAATGCTACAGACTTCAACCATAACTCACACTTAGAAAACTTAGCATACAATTTATTATCACATGGGGGTTTGGAGTACCGCTCGCAGGTGGCCCACATGCTCAACCTCTAAACGTGAATAAACCAAAATATCATCAATAAAGACTATCACGAACAGATCCAGTTATGGTCGGAATAGGCTATTCATCAAGTCCATAAATATGGCAGGTGCATTCGTCAACCCGAAGGACATGACAAGGAACTCGAAGTGGCCATATCGGGTCCTGAAGGCTGTCTTGGGAATATCTTTCTCCCTAACTCTGACCTGGTGGTACCCCGACCTCAAATCTATTTTTGAAAAGCATCTAGCTCCATGTAACTGATCAAACAAGTCATCTATCCTTGGTAGTGGATACTTGTTCTTAAGAGTTACCTTGTTCAGTTGCCTATAATCGATACACATCCTCAGCGAGCCGTCTTTCTTCCATACAAACAGTACCGGTGCACCCCAAGGTGAAGTACTGGGCCTGATGAAACCTTTCTCCAGCAAATATTTTATCTGCTCCTGCAACTCCTTTAATTCGGTAAGTGTCATTCTATACGGAGGGATAGATATTGGTTGCATTCTCGGAAGCAAATCGATGCCAAAACCAATCTCTCGCTCTGGAGGAATACCTGGAAGTTCATCCGAAAATACATTTGTGTACTCTTTGACTATTTGAATAGACTGAAGTGAAGGTATCTCAGCATTCACATCTTTAACTCGCACAATATGATAAATGCACCCTTTTACGATTATTTTCCTCGCTTTCAGATAGGAAATAAACATACCTCTGGGTGTCGCTGTATTACTTGCCCATTAAAGGACAGGCCCACCCGAAAAATGAAATCTGGATGTTTTTGCTCGACAATCAACTGTGGCATAACATGCTGCCAACTAGTCCATGCCCATGATAGCATCAAAATCCAACATCTCTAGCTCAACTAGGTTGGCTGAGGTCTGACAACTACAAATTGTCACCGTACAACCTCGGTAAACTCGTCTAACGATAATCGATTCACCGACTGGTGTAGATACCGCAAAAGGATCACTTAGTATTTTAGGCACTATACCAAATTTCCTCGCAACAAATGGGGTAATACATGATAAAGTAGATCCTGGGTCTATCAAGGCATAAACATCGTGAGAACAAATGGTCAACATACCTGTCACAATATCTGGTGAGGACTCTTGGTCCTGTCGACCCACTAAGGCATAGATATGATTCTGGTTACCACCTGAACTGGACCCTTTACCTCTGCCTCGACCTCTACCAGTCGAAGACTGAGACTCGCACCCCGAAGAATGCACGGAAATAGCTGATCCTGTTGCTGAATTTGTTGGTTTCGTCGTACCCCCAGAATCTCTATTTGGGCAAGCTCGCATCATATGCCTTGAACGTCCACATGTATAACAAGCATTAGAACTGGCTCGGCATATACCCAAGTGTCCTCTGCCGGAGATGGCACACCACGGTGGGAATGGCCATGTCTGCCTCGAACCTTGTTGTCGCTGCAAACTTGACACCTGGGAGCTCTCACCTGGTCCTGACTAAGTATAACGGTCATACCTATAACCTTGTGACTAAGGTAGTGGAGGTCTAGGTGGCCATTCAAAGTACTAGGTCCTGTAACTACCCTGATACTGCTCCTGAGACTTGGCGAATCTCATCCTTTTACGCTGCCCTGACTCAGTCCTCTCCGCACCCTACTGGTGACGCCTACCCCTTTCTATATTTTAGGCAAATGCTTGAATCCGGGAGATATCCATACTATCTTGTAATGCAGCGGTGGCACATGCTTCAGTCAACTCTGTGGCCAACCCTGCTATAAACCTGTGGATCCTGTCCCACATAGTAGCAATTATGGATGGTGCATATCTGGCCAATGAGTCAAAATGGAGACTACACTCTCGAACACTCATATTGCCCTGCTTGAGGGCTAGAAACTGATCAACTCGGGCCTGTCGGCTCTTTCGCGATAAGTACTGGTCAAGGAAGGCATCTGAAAAATTCTCCCAATTAGCTAGAGGTGCATCACGTCCCCTGGACCTTTCCCATCCCTCATACCAAATGATGGCTATATCTCGGAGCCAAAAAGCTGCTAGCTCAACTACCTCTTTTTCTATGGCATGCATAACCTGAAAAATCCTGTAAAGCTGATATATAAAATCATGTGGGTCCTCCCTCTGATCTGTCCCCGTGAACTCTAGGAGACCCAAAGCAATAAACTCTCGGACCCTTAAACTACCAGATCCCTCGGAAGGTCCTATACTATCGAATGCCCTAGTTTGTTGTTGGGTAGCTTCCAATTGTGCAAACAAATGCACCGCACTCCTTAAGTCCTGGTCTGATGGAAGTGGAGGGGGAGCTAGATGTGCGGTCTCCCTAGGAATTTCCTCAGGTGGAAGAAGAGCCGGTAATTGCTGGGTAGGGGTCTCTCCCTATGACTCCAATTGGGCCGCATATGCTGGGGGTATCCTACAAATCCCCTCACATACTACTGTTTCTCTCCTCTGGCTAGCGTAGTCTTCCTAGTTGCCATCATTTGTGCATACAAACGTCAACACGTAAGTTTAACTCAAATTTCCTATAACTCAGTGCTACAACACGATTTATATTTGAAATAAGGGTAACCAACTCCTAACTGCCCTGTAGTCCCATGCTCATATAATGTGGTGCACCACACATCTATAAACAAGACCCTACTAGACACAGCTTGTAGACTCCCTAAGATAGAACTGCTCTGATACCACTTTTGTCATGCCCCGAGCCTGGGGGCGAGACCGGCACCCAGTGTCTCACCTATCCTTGTGTATCACTTGCGACTAAGAGACTCTAAACATGTAATGTCATAGTTTGGCCATGGGCCACATTACAAGATAATTTGCAATGCAAAATATAAAACTGAATAGTGACTAACGCTGACTAAATGTCAATATAAAGCTGGGCCGGGAAGACAGTCATAATAACTACAACTGACAAACCAACAAAATATACGTACAGGGCCTACAAGCCCAACATACTGCACTAACTGATAGGATATGTTTACAAGCCTCTACTGATAGATGTACTTTGATCGGAACAGGGCCCCGACCTACCCATAACCTATCTACATATATACACAAGATGTACACCAAATGCTAGATCTGGCAACTTCGAAAGAAGGGGAGCTTACCGATAAAGTTGTACTCGGGCAACACCTACTGAGGAGATCTACCCGTCTGTCTGTCTGAACTTGCACGCATGAAATGCAGCGCCCCCAAAAAGAGACGTCAGTACGAAATAATGTACCGAGTATGTAAGGTAATATTTTGAAAGCTGAAACTGAACTGATAATATAATAACAGAAAGCAACTGGGGGTTAAGGAAAACCTAAAGATATGCTCATATGCTGATACTGACTCAACTCTCTCAATATAGTAATTAAAATAGCGGTTCAGCCTTATATATATATATATATATATATATATATATATATATATATATATATATATATATATATATATATCTGCTCTGCCGTAGTAGGCTCATAGTTACTCGGCCATACTAGGCTTTGTATCTCGACCAATTAGGCTCGCTCATAGGCGCTTGGCCACTGTAGGCTCGGTATATAACTTAATATCTTATCAGAGGTTGCCCAATAGGGGCCTATTCATCGATTATAGCTCGATGGTAATAAAAATACTTTAATACTGTATATATAAACTCTCTGCTCTCTTGACTCGAAGAAGGAAATACTCGTCGTTTGGTTAAAAGAAGGATGGTTGGTACCATAACAATGATAAAAAAAAATCAGTAGGCGTAAAAAAATTAGGGGCAATAAGGTAAGTATTTCAACATCTCAATATTCAACAACTAATCACTAATACTCCGAAAAAAGCTTTACTTCAATATTAGTCAAAAATTCAAAACCAAAAAGTGATTTGCTTATCTAATTATTTGCTTAAGGTACAAACTTTCTTTGCCTCCTGAGTAAAATTTACACTTCCTTTTTATTTTCACTTAATTTCCAACCTTTGTAAGGATGCTTAAAGTGAGAAGTTGGTGACTGATTACTTTTCTTTTCTCTCATGCCAAAAGAAGAAAAGAAGAAATATTCAACTAGACAATCCTTTTTACAACACGTATATAATAGTCTTGCAATTCAGAAAGCTGCATTCATGCTTTTGTTCCAGTAGAGGTTCATGCTTGTAGAGGGTGACCTCCAAAAATACATGGTATTAACTTACAAAACTAGGAAAATATACATAACTTGCGAGACTAGCAAAATATACGTAAATTCCGAGATATGAATTTTTCTTTATGCCTCGTTATCAAACCTTATGTAATGATGAGATCATGCCAGAATGAAGCAAGAGATTTGAATTAACATACTTGGAGTAGCGAAAAATCTGTATAATGTTCTTGGAAAAAGTTACATTGTACTCCCTTAGAACCGCAAAATTTTACGTCGCTAAATCTTGTTGGAATCATCGAAACGTGTAGGAAATCATGTTGCTTAATGAAATATGTATATTCTGGTTTAAAAGTCTTCAGGAATGAAATTTGAAAGAGTTTAAGAATGACTAACGTTTTTGTGTCTTAGTATTGAAACTTTTGAAATGAAATTGGAATGGT
The DNA here is from genome assembly GCF_000715075.1 of Nicotiana tabacum. Lineage (NCBI taxonomy): Eukaryota > Viridiplantae > Streptophyta > Magnoliopsida > Solanales > Solanaceae > Nicotiana > Nicotiana tabacum. The sequence goes on from NC_134089.1 coordinate 112,001,264, forward strand.
TGTTTTGAATATTTTAAAGTAGGAGGTGTCTTGCACTAAAGCATTACGATGCCACCTTATATAAAATGACCAATAGTCATTTTATTAATAAGGGTTTGCTACCACGTTTTGTGATTTATTTATTAACTAGGTAATATCCCGTTACCCGGTAATTCAATTACCCGCATAATTAAGAATAACCTCAAATTACTTAAAATTCTACTTATTTTTAATATACTTTATACAGCATACTATCGTGGTCATATAGTACCTTTCATGGTACTAGTCCATAAGCATCGGGTATTATTGCTCGACCCGTAGTTTATCCCAATTCGACAACCTTCAACGAAACTCATTTTCTTTAATTCGTGTACCCTTTCCTTCATGGCACTTACTTATTGCTTGGTGTAAATAGCATAAATATGCTAACATCAAGGTAATCTCATCCCCGAGTTTATGTTAATTTACTGAAGATGAAACTTTAATGTACGAAAAATGCGAGATGTAACAATTTATCATTTTGGGATCAAATTAATTCCCTTCTCTATAAACCACGATATAATCAAACATACCATTTTACGAGTAAACAGTTTGGAGTCTACCATAGGGCTTAGCCAGTTACGTAATTGGGTTGATCCTTGCATCTGTTACTAACATGTTTAATTTTTTGTTTCTTAGAGATAATCATAAAAATGCCAAATAACAATGTCAACATCACGCACAACATTGAGGCCCAAGGAAATCAGCCTCAACACGAAGATTCGATCAGTGATACCCGCAACGAGGGCGATGAGGCCACGCCGGCCCGTGGCAGGCAATATCCACGACATATTCGGGAGGTGACTCCTTATGATGATGAAGACAATCATGTTGCACAAACAGTGAGAATCTTGAGGGAACAACAAAAGGCTATTATAGGCCATCTCTCGAAATAGGATCAGGTCATGATGTATTTGAGGGAGGCGTTGTCAAGTGCTTCCATCAATGTGAATGGAAGAGGTCTAGTTCCTCCTAGTGCTCCCGCAAACCAAATAACACAAAAGGATGATAACAACACCCCAAGGGGTAAAGTCAGCTTTGATAGGGATGGGAAGAAGGGCAGCAGATCTGGTAACAATAACGAGAACAATCCCTTTAAAACTGAACTCATGCGGTTTATGAGGGAAATAAATGCCCGAATGGATCAAATCCCAGGCGCGCCGCTAGTATTGAAAGGACTGGACTCAAATAAATATACCTAGTTGCCATTCAAACTAAGCACATCACCAGAGTTGATCCCGAAGCGGTTTAAAATGGCCAACATACCAAAATATGATGGGATTTCAGATCCTTAAGAGCATATCACCACCTATACAACGACGGTGAAGGGAAATGACTTAGCTCCGCACGAGATTGAGTCAGTCTTGTTGAAGAAGTTTGGGGAGACCCTCATGAAAGGGGACCTGGCATGTTATTCACTTTCACCCGAGCACTCAATAGATTCCTTCGAGATGCTCGCGGATTCTTTTATCAAGGCCTATGTCGGGCACATGAAGGTACATACCTAGAAGGCCAACATATTCGGGATTGTGCAAGGAGAGTCTTAATTGCTGCGGGAGTTTGTCACTAGATTTTAAAAGGAAAGGATGTTGCTATCGGCCATGTTGGATAAATGGGCATCTTATGCAATTACTAAAGGGCTGGATTCGAGGAGTTCGAAAGCTTCCCGTAACTGAAAGAAAGTTTGCTCGAGTTTGAGGAAACAACATGGGCAGATGTACACAACCGCTACTAGTCGAAGATAAGAATAAAGGATGACCAACTCAGTGTCCTGGAATCAACCAAGGGTCGGGGCCGAGAAAAAAATACAGAAAAGGTGAAAGATGATTTCGATGTAGATTAATGGTCTTCTAGATGTCAGGGTTTTCCCTACGAAAAGGCTGAAGGACACTACGGAGGTTTTCGGTCGGCGGATAAATTTGCTACCTGTAGAAGAGCTGATCATAGTGGAACTAGTATCGGCAAAGAGGTATTGGGCTCTTGGGATTCCACCTACCTCAGGTTGTCCGAATATAACTTCAATGCCAGCATAGTGGAACTAGTATCGGCGATGAGGAACATTAAGGAAGCATAATTCCCAAGGCCGATGAGATCCAACCCCAGTCAAAGGTGTCTCACCTCCTATTTACCGCGCACGCGGGGCGCGTGGGGAGTTTTCTCCAATTAAAGGACAGTCGAAACGGGATTTGTTTGTTTGTTTCAGAGTCGCCACCTGTGAATTTTAAGGCGTCCCAAGTCACCAATTTTAATCCCTGAATCGAGGAGAATATGACTCTGTTTATTATTCTGCGAACCAGAAATCCTGAGTAAGGAATTCTGTTAATCCGGAAGAAGGTGTTAGGCATTTCCGAATTCCGTGGTTCTAGTACGGTCGCTTAACTGTTTTTATTATTGGCTTAATTATCTTGATTTTATTAAATATATTTTTGTTACGTGATTTTACTACCGCTTTTACTTATTGTGATTAAGGATCCTTCTTTGAATCGAATTACGCGTACGTATATTCGTGTTATAAATTTAAAAATGCGGAATTGTGTCACGCGTACGTGTACACGATAACTTTTGATAATATATTTATTAAACAATCATTTTTTCGAAATTGTGTCGAATCAAGAATATTTGTTTTTCTTAAATAGTGAACCGCACATCTCGGGTTTTTATGAAATTAATTTAACATCCTTGGAAAAATCCTTTTATTAAACATTCGCTCGAAATTGCGCGTACGCATAATCCGAATTTTTTTTAATATAATCAGGGTGCGCGAACGCATCCCTAATTGCGCAAAATCTTTGTAATAATATTATGGATTTTTCACAAATTGTTTATTATATCTACACATTTTATATGAAAATCCTGAGAAATTCACATTTAAGGGAGCTTTGAATTCTTTTAAAAGAATTCACAATTTATTAAATATAGACCGTCGATTATAATTTCCGGATATAAATTATATTCAGCCCAACTATTCAAGTTCAAAGAAAAGAATAAAAATATGATTCAAACAAATACAACATATATATGCCAAAGGATGAATTGTATATGAAACTAACAAACATGATTTATGAAGGGAAGAAGTATTTTTGAACAATTTTTCATTATTTAATTAGTGCAAATCCTATTTCTAATTGTCATTGATATAAAGTGTTGCAATTTGTATATCTCATCTTATTCTCATATACTTGCTTTTAATCTAATAGGCCTAATTATTTATTTAAGATGGTAAATAGGCATCAAATTGATAAGAAAGGGAATTATAAATCGATTAATAATATTGCCTTACATGCAACATAGTTTGTATGTCTAAAACATTCATAGCATTTTAACATCATAATGAGATACATCAACTCATCATCCCTTAATGGTTATATATATACCTATTATCACGCCATATATGAACGTATAACTCACATCATTCAATCCATAACTAAATCAGGTAAAACTAGCAATATGGTTTTTTTTTTGACATTTTTATACTACTCTTTATTCAACTAACAACATCTAACCTTAATCCACAACCAAACAATCGAAATACACTAACCATGCATTTTCTTGACATTTCAGAATACTCTATACCTGACTAACAATGTCATAGGACTTAACTAATAGCCAACTTCATGCCATGTTCCCTATATTAACAATTCAATCATAACTATACTTTAATGAAAATTTAGAATGGAAAACATTATTACAAAGTTTTATATGAATTTCAAATAAAGACAATTAACTCATAACTATCAAATTGAATTCACTACTAGTTAACTAACATGAAACAAAAAAAATGAAATTTGAACTAATGAACTTGGACAAAATGAAAAATAGAATTTTGCAATTCAAGCTTCATTGATTTGTCATGCTGAATCTTTTTTCCAACATAGAATTTAAGAGATAAGTACCTGGACGCCTGACTTCTCCAGGTGGACGCCTGACTTCTTTAATTCTCATCCTCATTCTCCAGGTGGACGCCTGACTTCTTCTTTCCTTATCCTCATTCTCCAGGTGGACGCCTGACTTCTTTAATTCTCATCCTCATTCTTCAGGTGGACGCCTGATTTCTTTAATTCTCATCCTCATTCTCCAGGTGGACGCCTGACTTCTTTAATTCTCATCCTCATTCTCCAGGTGGACGCCTGACTTCTTTAATCCTCATTCTCCAGGTGGACGCCTGACTTCTTTAATTCTCATCCTCATTCTCCAGGTGGACGCCTGACTTCTTCTTTTCTCATCCTCATTCTCAAGGTGGACGCCTGACTTCTTTAATTCTCATCCTCATTCTCCAGGTGGACGCCTGACTTCTTTAATTCTCATCCTCATTCTCCAGGTGGACGCCTGACTTCTTTAATTCTCATCCTCATTCTCCAGGTGGACGCCTGACTTCTTTAATCCTCATTCTCCAGGTGGACGCCTGACTTCTTTAATTGTCATCCTCATTCTCCAGGTGGACGCCTGACTTCTTCTTTCCTCATCCTCATTCTCTAGGTGGACGCCTGACTTCTTTAATTCTCATCCTAATTCTCCAGGTGGACGCCTGACTTCTTTAATTCTCATCCTCATTCTCCAGGTGGACACCTGACTTCTTCTTTTCTCATCCTTATTCTCCAGGTGGACGCCTGACTTCTTTAATTCTCATCCTCATTCTCCAGGTGGATGTCTGACTTCTTCTTTTCTCATCCTCATTCTCCAGGTGGACGCCTGATTTCTTTAATTCTCATCCTCATTCTCCAGGTGGACGCCTGACTTCTTTAATTCTCATCCTCATTCTCCAGGTGGACGCCTGACTTCTTCTTTTCTCATCCTCATTCTCCAGGTGGACGCCTGATTTCTTTAATTCTCATCCTCATTCTCCAGGTGGACGCCTGACTTCTTTAATTCTCATCCTCATTCTCCAGGTGGACGCCTGACTTCTTCTTTTCTCATCCTCATTCTCCAGGTGGACGCCTGATTTCTTTAATTCTCATCCTCATTCTCCAGGTGGACGCCTGACTTCTTTAATTCTCATCCTCATTCTCCAGGTGGACGCCTGACTTCTTTAATTCTCATCCTCATTCTCCAGGTGGACGCCTGACTTCTTTAATCCTCATTCTCCAGGTGGACGCCTGACTTCTTTAATTCTCATCCTCATTCTCCAGGTGGACGCCTGACTTCTTCTTTCCTCATCCTCATTCTCCAGGTGGACGCCTGACTTCTTTAATTCTCATCCTCATTCTCCAGGTGGACGCCTGACTTCTTCTTTTCTCATCCTCATTCTCCAGGTGGACGCCTGACTTCTTTAATTCTCATCCTCATTCTCCAGGTGGACGCCTGACTTCTTTAATTCTCATCCTCATTCTCCAAGTGGACGCCTGACTTCTTTAATTCTCCTATCCTCTACCAAGTGTTTCCTGACACCAATGTTGTTTTTGCCCCTGTTTTAAATCAAAGAAAACTTCGTTAGTTTAAAACAGGGTGGATAACTGGGGTATTCCTGCCGATGGTGGGGCTTCTTCTTCGTCTTGTTTTATTGCCTTGGAATGGTTAAAAAAGACTGTTTTGTCTTTGTGATTGATCCTTGACTATAGGATTCCCCTCTGTATGTTTTCCTTCAAACCCTTTTAGCTGTAATCATATGTCCCTCCTGACATTGCCGATCCACTTTTGATTTCACTTTTCTTACACCCATATCCTATTATTTTATCTCCCGCCTTTCATGGCCGTATTATGTATCATGTAACCTTGAATCTTGGTAGTATACCTTGACATTACTTCTTATTTGTTTGGAATAAAACTTATCTCAAAGATTTAGAAAAGTAAGATTATTAGTGACGAAACGCGCTGATTTCGACAATTATAGAATGAAAAGAAAAATCCAAATTTGGATGACTGTCGGAGAAGGAATAAAACTTATCTGATTGGAGTTACTGACGCCAATGATCAGGGTATGCATTTCGGATTAATCAACCCAGTCTTTTAATCAATCTCCTCTCAATTGTCTTATTTTCGTTTTCCCCAAAATTTCCATAATCCAACTTCATTTTTCATTTCACAGACCTGTTGGACTTGCAATATCTCAAAGAGTTTTCACCGATAAACCTTCCTCATTTGTTCATTTCTCACTTCCTTTTCGCCTTATGGTGCCTACGAAGGTTTTCACCAATAAGACTCTCTCATTTTTACTTTTCTCTCAACTTCCGTCGTCTTATGGTGCCCGTGTGGGTTTTCACCTATAAGACTCTCCCATTTTTACTTTCTTTTCTTGTTTGTACCAGAGTGTTATGAACCATCTTCATTTGCTTGTCTCAGCATTTTTCTAAGATTGATCGAAAGGTCTTTTTGGTATGGGGTTAGAAATGGAAAAGGTATTAAAAGCTAAACAGTTCTTGGTATGGGTTAAAAATTACAACTCTTGGAATCTTTTTCTTATTTGCAATACAGTTTCTTTGCCCCAGTTTTTGATTGGGGTCGCTTGACATAACTTTTTGTGCACATTATGTATATTGTGCACCCTATGACCGAGCCGTGAGGCGCCTACGTATCCTTCTTTGAGGAATCAGGTCAAACGTAGTTCACTAGATAATAGTGATGATTTTTTTTATTATTATTATTTTTTTTTTATTGATTCCAAGAGAGGGTAAGAAAGAAACAAATATGGCTCGAAGGGGAAACAAATGGTATAGTGTTTGGATAGCAGAATAAATTGCCTTTGTCATTCCAATCTTCGAAATAATACTAAATACAAACATTCAAAAAGTTATGCATAATATCTCTTTACCGCGTCAGAATTGATTGCCATGTCTATGCATTTGCCTTCAATGTCTGTTAAGCATAGTGCACCATTTGATAATACTCTGGTCACAATGAATGGTCCTTGCCAATTCGGGGCAAATTTGCCTTTTGCCTCAACCTGATGTGGAAGAATACGTTTCAGCACATGCTGACCCACTTCAAACTTCCGTGGACGCACCTTTTGTTGTATGCTCTTTCTATTCTTCTTTGATATAATTGACCATGACATACTGCGGCCAATCGTTTTTCATCAATCAAGTTTAATTGTTCCAGACGGGTTTTGACCCATTCATCATCATCAATCTTTGCTTCAGCGATGATCCGAAGGGAAGGAATCTCAATTTCTGCAGGAATTACTGCTTCAGTGCCATATACCAACAAATAAGGAGTTGCTCCTACTGAAGTGCGAACAGTAGTGCGGTATCCCAATAATGCAAATGGTAATTTTTCATGCCATTGTTTTGAACCTTCTACCATTTTCCGAAGTATCTTCTTTATGTTTTTGTTGGCTGCCTCCACTGCTCCATTCGCCTTGGGCCGATATGGGGTAGAGTTGCGATGTGTAATCTTAAACTGTTGACATACTTCCTTCATTAAGTTGCTGTTAAGATTAGCACCGTTATCTGTGATGATCACCTTTGGGATTCCGAATCGACATATGATATTTGAGTGGACAAAATCGACCACAGATTTTTTGGTCACTGATTTGAATGTCTTGGCCTCAACCCATTTGGTAAAATAATCAATAGCTACCAGAATGAACCTGTGCCCATTGGATGCTGCTAGCTCAATCGGTCCAATCACATCCATGCCCCAAGCAACGAAGGGCCATGGTGCCGACATTGTGTGCAATTCGGATGGTGGAGAATGAATCAAATCTCCGTCTATTTGGCATTGATGACACTTGCGCACAAAACTGATACAATCTCGCTCCATGGTAAGCCAATAGTAACCAGCTCGGAGGATTTTCTTTGCCAATACATATCCACTCATGTGGGGTCCGCAAACTCCCGAATGTACTTCAGATATGACAGTTGTAGCTTGTCTGGCATCTATGCATCTTAATAATCCAAGATCTGGTGTTCTTTTATACAAAACTCCTCCGCTTAAGAAGAATCCATTTGTCAATCGCCTAATAGTCCTCTTTTGATCTCCTGTGGCTTGTGCGGGATATATCCCCATCCTGATATACTCCTTGATTTCGTGGAACCATGGCTCACCATCAAATTCTTCTTCGACCATATTGCAATAAGCGTGCTGGTTGTGGACTCGAATATGTAGTGGATCCACATAAGCTTTGTCTGGATGGTGAAACATTGATGCCAAAGTAGCCAATGCATCGGCAACCTCATTACGGATCCTCGGAATATGCCGGAATTCCACTGATTGAAACCGCTGACAAAGATCATGTAGACATTGTCGGTATGGTATGAGCTTCAAGTCTCGGGTTTCCCATTCTCCTTGAATTTGATGTACCAAAAGATCCGAATCTCCCATGACTAAGATTTCTTAGATACCCATATTTGCGGCTAGCCTTAACCCCAAAATGCAAGCTTCATATTCAGCCATATTATTGGTGCAATAAAATCGCAATTGAGCCGTAACAGGATAGTGATGCCTTGTTTCAGAAATGATTACGGCTCCTATCCCGACTCCTTTCATGTTAGCGGCTCCATCAAAGAAAAGTTTCCAGCCAGGTTTTTCAATTCGCTCCACCTCGTCGATATGCATTGTTTCTTCATCAGGAAAATAGGTTTTCAACGGCTCGTATTCCTCATCGATCGGGTTTTCGGCTAAATGATCGGTCAGTGCTTGGGCTTTCATTGCAGTCCGAGTCACATAGATGATGTCAAATTCTGTGAGCAATATCTGCCACTTTGCAAGTCTTCCCGTTGGCATAGGCTTTTGAAAAATATATTTCAATGGATCCAGACGAGAAATGAGGTAAGTAGTATAGGACGACAAATAGTGTTTCAACTTTTAAGCTACCCAAGTCAGGGCGCAACATGTCTTTTCCAGATGAGTATACTTAACCTCATAGGGTGTGAATTTCTTGCTAAGGTAATAGATGGCCTGTTCTTTTCTGCCAGTGAGGTCATGTTGCACCAATACACAACCAAATGAATTTTCCAAGACTGTCAAGTAAAGAATCAAAGGTCTTCCTGGCTCTGGAGGGACCAACACGGGTGGGTTTGACAAGTACCCTTTTATCTTATCGAACGCTTCTTGACACTCATCGGTCCATTTGACTGCAGCATCCTTTTTCAACAATTTGAAAATTGGTTCACAGGTTGTTGTGAGCTGAGCAATAAACCTGCTGATGTAATTTAACCTTCTCAACAAACTCATTACTTCAGTTTTGTTCTTTGGAGGTGGCAATTCTTGGATGGCTTTGATTTTTGATGGGTCTAGCTCGATGCCTCGCCGACTGACTATGAATCCCAGCAACTTTCCAGATGGAACTCCAAATGCGCATTTGGCAGGGTTAAGCTTGAGGTTGTACCTGCGAAGTCTTAAGAAGAACTTCCTCAAATCCCCAACGTGGTCGGCTTGATGCTTTGATTTTATGATCACATCGTCCACGTATACCTCAATCTCCTTGTGTATCATATCATGAAACACTGTGGTCATCGCTCTCATGTAGGTTGCTCCGGCGTTCTTCAAACCGAATGGCATTACCCGGTAGCAATAAGTTCCCCATGGTGTGATGAATGTCGTCTTTTCTGCATCTTCTTCATTCATTAGAATTTGATGATACCCAGCATAACAATCCACGAAAGATCCTATATCATGCTTGGCACAATTATCGATCAAAATATGGATATTGGGTAATGGGAAATTATCCTTCGGACTAGCTTTGTTGAGATTGCGGTAGTCGACGCATACTCTAATTTTGCCGTCTTTCTTTGGCACAGGAACGATATTAGCTAACCAAACAGGATATCGAGTGACTCGAATGACCTTTGCTTCCAATTGTTTGGTGATTTCTTCCTTAATTCTCACACTTATATCAGACTTGAATTTTCTCAGCCTTTGCTTGACAGGAGGCAACGTTGGATCGATGGGCAATTTGTGAACCACTAAATCAGTGCTCAGGCCCGGCATGTCGTCATATGACCATGCAAAAACATCTTTGAATTCTATGAGTGCTTTAATTAACTCCTCTCGGATCTTTGGTTCCAGATGGACACTTATTTTAGTTTCTCGGATATTACTCGTGTCCCCTATATTGATGTCCTCGGTATCACTCAAGTTAGGTTTGATTTTTTCCTCAAAGTGAATTAACTCTTTACTAATCTCTTCAAAAACCTCATCTTCATCATATTCTAATTCATAATCACAATATATTTCTTGAATTAATATTTCGGAACTAGATTGATTTTTAAGACTGGGCTGAGGATTCCTCATGCATGCCATATCACTAGAGCCAGCGTAAAAAGAACTGTACAGGAAAAAGAAAAGAAAACTATCAGGAATGATAATAAAAAGGAAACTGCTTTTTATTGGATGATGAAAGATAACAAGGTTTGCACTCTTCAAACAAACTGTAAGATAAGCTTTGGGATTACAACCCTAAAGTAACCCAAACAAACTTGAATGAAAATCAAAATAAACTACCAAGACTCCTTTCGAATGGGGAGAGGAGTGGCTTTCCAATTATTAAGCTTTGTTTCTGGCCCAACGAATTGAACTTCTGCGTTGCTACACCCTTCTCCGCTTTCCAACATATTCACATCATTAAACAATTTCGCGAATCTTTCAATTAATTCCTCCTCAGGATTGACCCGGGATTTAGGAATTGTTGTTATCGGGCGGTTTTTAACGCCGATCTTGACAAAAGATTTTGACAGATGTGGGACTGGTTTTGGAAGAACCCATGCTTGGTGTTTCAACTTTCTGGCTTTTATCACGTCATTTACGGTGGGTATGAACCCCAAACCGAATGTTCCCCAGTTCTCGGGGAGAGATACTGGTTGTATAATTCCTTGCAAAGATAAGCCCAGACCTTTGCCGGGTATAAAACCATTCTTTAACATTTCATAAGCTACCATGACTGATGCAGAGGATATCTTTGGATTCGGAAGGTATTTCCCTTCTGGAATTTTCTCCACCGACATTGTGTTGGACACTTGGTATACCCATGGTCCCTGGTCATTTTCTGTTCCCTCGACTGGTACAATGGTACTGCTGCGAGCATTTAAACTTTCTTCCCCATGCACAACTATTTCTTGATGATCCCATTCAAACTTGACAACCTGATGTAGTGTTGACGGGACTGCTTTAGCAGCATGGATCCATGGTCGGCCCAACAACAAGTTGTAAGAGACAGTTATGTCCACCACTTGAAATTCCATTGTGAATTCAACTGGCCCTATTGTTAGTTCCAACACTATGTCGCCAAATGAATCTCTGCTTCCACCGTCAAACCCCCGTACGCAGATACTATTCTTCTGGATCCTCTCCTCTTTAATTTTTAATTTGCTTAAAGTGGAGAGAGGGCATATGTTTGCACTTGACCCATTGTCAACCAATACCCGGGTTACTACAGAGTTTTCACATTTCACGGTGAGGTAAAGAGCTCTGTTATGCTTGGTACCTTCCACAGGTAATTCATCATCAGCAAATGTAATTCTGTTTGTCTCAAAGATTCTGTTGGCTATTCTTCCCAAATGATTTACAGAGATCTTTTCAGGAACATGAGCCTCATTCAGGATTTTCATTAAAGCCAGACGGTGCTCCTCTGAATGGATCAGTAATGACAACAATGAAATTTGCGCGGGTGTCTTCTTCAATTGATCCACAACAGAATAGTCATGGAGTTTCATTTTTCTTAAAAACTCTTCCGCCTCTTCTTCCGTCACAACTCTCTTTATTGGTGTTGGACTATTTTTAGTTTTTCTTAACTCTTCGGGCGTAAAACATCTTCCTGAACGAGTCAAGCCTTGCACCTCACACACTTCTTCCTTGACTTCTTTTCCCTTGTACATTACAGTCACCCATTCATAGTTCCATGGGATGGCTTTGTTGTTGATGACTGGCAGCTGGGTCACAGGTGTGATGATGACCCGATCTGTACGGGTTCCTTCCACGAATATAATGGGTTTGTTAGCAACCCCAGGTACTATCACTTTCGGCCTTTCTTGTTTTGGGGCAACTTTGCTCGATGATCCCTCCTTGTCTACCACAGATGATTCATCGCCATTTCTGCTCTGTTTAGGTACCGGCTTCTCCTCTGTTAACTGCTTATCTGGTTTGGCTTCATGAGACTTGATCATCATGACAGTTTGTGACGGCTTCTTTGTCTCCCCATCAGCTTGTATGATTTCTATCATATTGGCCTCTTGATGGGCTGGCATTGGATTTCTATTGATATTGGGAGCTTCGGGGGTTTGAACCTCGATTTTATTAGTATCAATCAGCTCTTGTATTGCATTTTTAAATGCCAGCATTTCTCCGTATCATGGCCTGGTGCACCGGAGCAATATTCACAGCTAATGATGTAATCCAGATTCTTGGAGAAGGATTAGGTAGCTTGGATTATATTGGTCTCAGCATGTCTAGCTGTCTCAGCCTGTGGAACAGACTAGTGTAAGACTCTCCCAATGGAGTGTAAGTTTTCTTTTTCTGTTCTCTTTCCCCCCTGAACGCTGGCCTCGGCCTGAAACCTGGTCCGGGATAGGCTCGTGGGTAAGTACTTGGTGTGGCAGGAGCACGCTAATTGGTGCGAACAGGTGGCTGATTGTATGCTTGAGCATGGTTAATGGAGAAATGAGGCTCCGAAGGGTGATATTAGTGTTGGGATGAAACATGGTGGTAAGCTGATTGGCGAGGTCGTTGTTGATTATAGTAAAGCGGTGAACCTCTGGGTCCCGACCAAATTCCTGAATCAACTACCGCTGTTTCCTCCCTCTTCTTTCTTCCGATTCCTCCTACCCCGCCTTGAATAGCTTGAGTAGTTGCCTTAATTGCTGAATAGCTCATAATTTTATTTGTTTTGAGACCTTCTTCCACCATACCTCCCATCTTCACCACTTCGTTGAATGATTTTCCAACCGCTGAAACCAGATGGGCATAGTAAGTTGGCTCCAAGGCTTGGAGGAAGTAGTCTACCATTTCGCTCTCCTTCATAGGAGGATCTACTGTTGCTGCCTGTTCTCTCCACCGAAAACCATACTCTCTGAAACTTTCATTGTATTTCTTCTCAAATTTTGTCAAAGATAATCGATCTGGGATGATTTCCATATTGTATTGGAAATGGTATGCGAAGGCCTGTGCCAGGTCATCCCAGGTGTACCATCTCCCATGGTCCTGGCGTGTATACCACTCCAAAGTTGATCCGCTTAAACTTTGACTGAAGTAAGCCATCAATAATTCATCCTTACCCCCAACTCCTCGCATCTTGCTACAGAAACCCCTTAAGTGGGCTACTGGGTCGTCGTGCCCATTGTATAGGTCAAATTTGGGCATCTTGAAGCCAACTGGTAATTGTACATTGGGGAATAAGCACAAATCTTTGTATGCTACACTGACTTGCTCACCTAATCCTCGCATGTCTCTGAACGATTGTTCCAAACTCTTGACCTTCCTGAACATCTCTTCTTGCTCAGCATTTTTGGCTGGCTTGTCAATTTTGGTTGGGAGATCAAAACGAGGAGCAGTTGAATTAATTTCGGAGGCTTTGAGGGTAGGCTCCGGGGGGTAATATTGGTTGTCCTGGGCCTGGAATGTAGGCTCACTAGGAGATTTGTGAAATGTAGCAGGGGGAGGTGCTACGAAAACAGGAGTCATAGGTGGAGGAAAGTATGGAACTGGTTTCGGAGGTGGAGACTGTGGTGTCTGAGAGGTGGTGCCTCGGTAATGCTGGTAAATGGGGAAGTTTGGGGATAATTTAGTGGTAATATTATCCTGAGTTTGGGTCATTGATGGAGCAGGGTTATTTGGGTAAGATGGGGGTAACTGTCGTGTAGACCAGGCTTAGTACATCTCAACCATTTGCTGCTTGAGTTTAAACATATCTTCTTTCATTTTCCCGACATCCATCTCCTCTAGCTCCATACCTGTGTCAACATCTGGGATAGACATACTTTCGGGTATTGGTCCTTTTGATCTTGTGTGATAGTGATAATATGCCAGTATACTCTTTAGAGAAACTAACTGCTTGAATTCTGGAAATGAACAAACTTGTTAGTTTTGAGAGTTTAACACATATATAATCACACGTTGAGATGCAATGCTCCTAGACAAATAATCCCTTTCTATTATGCATTTGCTCGGCTGCTTGTGTCGTCCCAGCTTTCTTGAAATTTTTATTGTTATTCACTTTTATTTATTATATATATCTTTTATTGTGGTGGTCGAATCCTATAGAGATTGCCTACGTATCATGCCCCCGCATGAATCAGACCTTGCGTAGTTCGGACTAAAGGCAATCACTTTTGTTCATTATACAAAGATGGAATTACATTTGAAAACTTTTAAGAAAATGGTTTGAAACACACACACTTAAATCAAAATAAAAGATACAATTCTTAACATCTCACAACATGCCCCACTTTCCACTTTTGTTGTCAAATATTGGATTATCTGCTCAATGTGGGGCTTGACCTGGATGGCCTCCCAGCGTACGATACATCCTTTCCAACTCCATTGCTAGATGACGAGCAAAAGTGGGCGCATGCTCTGTAAACCTTTCATAATCCATTCCTTGGCAGTTTACATAACTTTGAGATGTGAAGACTGTCAGGTCGTGGATTTGTGCCCTGTCTTTTTTGGATTGCCTATCTTGGCGTTCCTTATTAGATCTGGCTTCTTCGTTTAATTGCTGGATCCTTTCTTTTGCTTTGCTCAATGCCCTTTCGTTCTCTGCAAGAATAGAATCATAATCTTGCATTCTTTCAAAAAGATTGGCGATGGTTTTTTGATCCTTCCAGCTCCTCTTTGGTGTCTCAGAAACTCTTTTCATTCTTTGGAATCGAGCATGAAGATTTTCATTCTCACAAGCTAGACTCTTCTTCTCGCCTTCGGCTTCTTGTGCTTGCAAATCTTTCTCCAAACTGAGGCTTCTCAGATTTTCTTTTAGGGCATGGATAGTTGCTTTGTACCCTTTTTCCTTTTCTCCCCAGATCAACCGCTCTTGGATTTTATCATTGAAGTTTTGAACATGGGGTCTTTTTGTTGGCCTTCTTAGCTCAGGCTCTGGTACATCATCCACGTGAGACCGCTTTTCAAACCACCTTGCATATCTAGGATTTATCTCACCCTTTGTAGTGTCTGGGACTTGAGTATCACTTTTCAAGTATCGACATCCATTCCACATCTGCTGAAGTAGAGCCTCGGGAATAGTGGCTTTTGGGTGTAATTCGATTACTTGCATACTCAAATCTTCATCATCAGGAACTACTTGATATCTCCCTAATTGCCTTAGGACTCTTAGTGGCGCATACGGCTGAATGCTTCTCAATCCCAATAGTAGTAGATAACTATTTGAGGTTGACATGTGTATTACTTCCCTCATCGGGAGCCATCCCAAAGTCCATTCAATCTGATTTGCCGTTAACGCCTTTAGATGAGATACCCATGCTTCTATCCCTTCTGGAGCCTGATAATTTTTTGTTCTTTCCTCATAGCTCTCAATGCAATTATCATTGTTTGACCCATACTGTATGATCTTGGGCTGTTGTTGGAGATGTTCCATCACCCACATTTGCAACAAAATTTTGCATCCTTCGAAGACTTTTGCTCCTGATTTACATAAAGTCAAAGCCCGATAAATATCTGATAGAATGATGGGGATAAGGGTGTGATTTTCTTTGGTGGTGAGGATTTGCACAACTTTCGCGGTGCGAATATCAATTGTTCGCTCTTTGTTTGGGAAGACCATGACTCCTAGAAAAGCCACCATGAAGGCAAAGCGACGGTGAATCTGCCAAGTGTCTTTGTTTTGCTTGTTAGTAAGGACTTTCTCATGAATTTCGAACCCATCTGACTTTCCGAACCTTGAATACAAAAAGTTGAAGGAACAACATCCATTGATGACATTGTTTTTCCTGATTTGACTGCTGATGTTCAGAAGACTGAAGAATCGATGTACCGAAGGAGCCTTTGTGAATATCAAGCTTTGATTTCTTAGACTTCCGTCAAAACCAGCATATCCAGCTATCTCCTCTAATGTAGGAGTAAGCTCGAAGTCAGAGAAACGAAAGACATTGTGAACAGGGTCCCAAAAAGTTACTAACGCCGCAATCAGATCATCACGGGGTTTAACTTTCATAATGTCCGTGAGATTTCCCAAATGCTTGACGACCCATTTTTGACCATCTTCGCCTAAATCATACCACCACATTTGAAGCTGAAATAGAAATTCTTCTGTACTCGTGGATGAGGGGCTTTGTGTGGTGCTCATTTTGTATCTGAAATTTAATTTTAATAAAGTCAAAATTCATTTTGAAAATTTATACTAAAACAAAATCATTTTCAAAAATTTTTTATTTATTAAATACCTTTATTTTAAGATTTAAAACTATTTTTCTTTTTTTTGAAATTTTTAAAACAACCCATTTTATTCCTCTCTTCTCACCATGATTTCATTTAAGCTGGTCAACAAGCATGTTCGAGGCAAATGAATGCACAAGTAGCAAGTAGGATGCATCATGATGGTCTTTTTATTTCGGGTTCACCTGTCCTAGACAGACCCAACCCCTGTGTTGAGTCTCCAAGGCCAAATGTACATGATGCAAATATACGTTCCTACTAGGGATCCGGTACATGGCTGAGTTATTCTAAGTGAAAAACCTGAGGTTGATTGTTCTAAACCTGGCTTACCCAAACGGACAGTTTGAGCCGAAGCGGGGGCAACGTACCGGGAGCACGAAAGTCTATCCGGCCTAGTTACTTGTCCCAACTTCGTCTTATTTGGTATGACTTTAACAGAAAGGTGGGCCACGCGCACGTGTGCACCATAAATTTAGAAGACTCAGAAAGAGGGGGTTTCGTAGCAGTTGTATATATTCACAATTCAAATAATATTAAAGCAGTAAAAACAAACATTTAGCATGTTAATCATATAAACAGTTGAAAATCATATAGTAAATAAAGCCAATTAACACAGATATTTTAAGCTCGAATTCTTTAAACCCTGAACCAATGATTCTGGGTTACAGTTTACACCTTTTGTCCCCAGCAGAGTCGCCAGAGCTGCCCCACCTCCTATTTATCGCGCCCGCGGGGCGCGTGGGGAGTTTTCTCCAATTAATGGACAGTCGAAACGGGATTTGTTTGTTTGTTTCAGAGTCGCCACCTGAGAATTTTAAGGCGTCCCAAGTCACCAATTTTAATCTCTGAATCGAGGAGAATATGACTCTGTTTATTATTCTGCGAACCAGAAATCCTGAGTAAGGAATTCTGTTAATCCGGAAGAAGGTGTTAGGCATTTCCGAATTCCGTGGTTCTAGCACGGTCGCTTAACAGTTTTTATTACTGGCTTAATTATCTTGATTTTATTAAATATATTTTTGTTACGTGATTTTACTACCGCTTTTACTTATTGTGATTAAGGATCCTTCTTTGAATCGAATTACGCGTACGTATATTCGTGTTATAAATTTAAAAATGCGGAATTATGTCACGCGTACGTGTACACGATAACTTTTTATAATATATTTATTAAACAATCATTTTTTTGAAATTGTGTCGAATCAAGAATATTTGTTTTTCTTAAATAGTGAACCGCACATCTCGGGTTTTTATGAAATTAATTTAACATCCTTGGAAAAATTCTTTTATTAAACATTCGCTCGAAATTGCGCGTACGCATAATCCGAATTTTTTTTTTAATATAATCAGGGTGCGCGAACGCATCCCTAATTGCGCAAAATCTTTGTAATAATATTATGGATTTTTCACAAATTGTTTATTATATCTACACATTTTATATGAAAATCCTGAGAAATTCACATTTAAGGGAGCTTTGAATTCTTTTAAAAGAATTCACAATTTATTAAATATAGACCGTCGATTATAATTTTCGGATATAAATTATATTCAGCCCAACTATTCAAGTTCAAAGAAAAGAATAAAAATATGATTCAAACAAATACAACATATATATTCCAAAGGATGAATTGTATATGAAACTAACAAACATGATTTATGAAGGGAAGAAGTATTTTTGAACAATTTTTCATTATTTAATTAGTGCAAATCCTATTTCTAATTGTCATTGATATAAAGTGTTGCAATTTGTATATCTCATCTTATTCTCATATACTTGCTTTTAATCTAATAGGCCTAATTATTTATTTAAGATGGTAAATAGGCATCAAATTGATAAGAAAGGGAATTATAAATTGATTAATAATATTGCCTTACATGCAACATAGTTTGTATGTCTAAAATATTCATAGCATTTTAACATCATAATGAGATACATCAACTCATCATCCCTTAATGGTTATATATATACCTATTATCACGCCATATATGAACGTATAACTCACATCATTCAATCCATAACTAAATCAGGTAAAACTAGCAATATGGTTTTTTTTTGACATTTTTATACTACTCTTTATTCAACTAACAACATCTAACCTTAATCCACAACCAAACAATCGAAATACACTAACCATGCATTTTCTTGACATTTCAGAATACTCTATACCTGACTAACAATGTCATAGGACTTAACTAATAGCCAACTTCATGTCATGTTCCCTATATTAACAATTCAATCATAACTATACTTTAATGAAAATTTAGAATGGAAAACATTATTACAAAGTTTTATATGAATTTCAAATAAAGACAATTAACTCATAACTATCAAATTGAATTCACTACTAGTTAACTAACATGAAACAAAAAAAATGAAATTTAAACTAATGAACTTGGACAAAATGAAAAATAGAATTTTGCAATTCAAGCTTCATTGATTTGTCATGCTGAATCTTTTTTCCAACATAGAATTTAAGAGATAAGTACCTGGAAATGAAGGTAGAAGAAGTAAGTTTTCAGCAGTTGCAGCAGTAACAAAATCAGCAGAATAGCAGTATTTAGCAAGTCTGAACCAGACCCGTTAACCCAGATGAACAGTGACAGTAACTTGAGGGAAAATTTCAGATTTCAAACTGAACAATATCCACAAACAAACAACGGACAGATTCTAGAACAACATTTTTTTTTTAGATTTTTCAGTTTCTTTCCTATTTCAAATTCAGCTTCCTGATTTTCTGTTTCTGTATTTGTATGTGTCAGATTGTGTGTGTGTGTGAGTGTTCTCTTTTGGTTTCTTTTCTGTTTCTTTTTCCTCTTCAAAATCTAAATTTGTCTCTCTTCACACTCTCTTTTTTCTTCCCTTAAAATCTGATCTAAATCTGATTTTTCCTTTGAACTCCTGATTTTCTCTCTTTCCTTTCTTTTCTGTCTGAAAAAGGCTCTCCTCTTCAAATCTGATTTTTTCTCTCTCAAATCTCCTGAAGTCTGTCCCTTAAATCAGTCCAGCTCCCTGTATTTATACAGGGCTGGTCCCTTTCTTTTTAAGTGCTGCCTGGACCCCCTTTTTGTTATCTAAGGCAGATTTTCCCTTAAAATCTGCCACTGAACTGCTTTTTCTTATTCAAACAGCACTAAGGATACCTTTACTTTATTTTCAGCCCCTCCACTTCCTTTGGTTTCCTATTATCCTATTAGATTAACAGCCACTAACACTCCACTTCCAGCACACTAGCACTAACACTATTTTTTACTGTTTCATTCCCAGAAATGCCCTGAAATCCTACTGTTATTACTGCCCATTAATACAAGATCAGAATCTATTATGAAACAGATTTAAAAATCTGTTCAAACCTAATTATCAACCTGATTTAAAACAGCTAATACCAATTCTCTTAAGTTCCTAACACAGTTGTATCTACCCAACAATTGTGAAATTGAATTTACCTAATATCTCAACAACATTATACTGAATTTCAACATAACAAATTATACTAAACTTCAACTTTGAACTAAAATCAAACAAATACAGGAGCATTGTCAATATATTGACAATGCCCTGAAACTTAATGTTCAGACAATAACATATATACAACACTTATTTTGACAGATTCATATAAACCAGGATGATTTAACTGACGAGTATTAATTAAAAATGATTATCTATAACATCTGTCAACAAACAGTCCATAAAAATAGAAACAGATTGTTTCAATCAGTATTATCATAAATGAGAATTCGTAATATAACTAATCGACGAACTTAATCGAGTCGATTACTCACATTGTAAATAATCACAACCAACAGAAACAGTTTTATATTTTGATCATATAGACGAGTATGAGACAGTATAACAATAAAAGATGGGAAAATTACACAGACTAATGAAACAAACATAAAATACACGTAGAATACACAAAAGAAATAGAAAAAATACCTCTGAATCTTTAAACTTCATACAGACTCGAACTCAACTGGGGTTCGGACTTTGTTTGAAATCAAACAGACCTTAGTCGAAGTATTTTCCACTGAAAATACTTCGACTAAGGTCGATTAAACCTCAATCTTTATTTAATTTGGACAGAATCCAAAAGTCTGGTATTTTTAGGTTTTTTTGAAGATTCGATTTGGGACTTAACCATTTCTGGTCAGATTCGAGGGGGACCAAATACGACACAAGGGTGAGGGTAACCTAGGGGTCATTTGGTGTCAATTTAGAACAGATCTGAGTTTGTTCTTGTTTGGTCCGAATCTTCAAAAGAAGATTCGAGAAGCTCGGAAGTGATTCGATCCAAACAAGCAACAGATCCATACCTAGGGTGGTTAGGGGAAGCTATGGTGTCGATTTGGGGCTGTTAGGTTTAGATCTGAGTTTGGCTCGAATCTTCAAATGAAGATTCGAGAACCTTCAGGAAGATTCGAGCCAAGAGGCTAACATATTCGGATAGAGGGTGTTCAGGGGGTTCTGGGGTGTTAAGGTGGTGACCGGCGGCGTTGATGCCGCCGGGTTTCAAGCGAAGGGGAATAGGGGCGGCTAGGGTTAGGGGTTTGGTTTGGGAACGATGATGAACAGTGAGAGGAGGGGGGTGTTAAGTTAGGGGCCGGGGTAGGGGTTTGATCCTTAAATAGGGGTGGGGTGGATTGATCTCATCCGTTGGATCAATTAAGATGCACGGTTGAGATCAATCCACTTAACCAAACGTTGTCGTTTGGTCTAAGTTCAGGGTCAGCCTGGATCGGGTCATTGGGTCGGGTAGAGGGTTCCGGGTAAGCGCAAGGTATCTCAGCCGTTGGATTGATTTAATCCAACGGTCCTTGATGAAGCGGGACCAAACGTCGTCGTTTGGATTTGCTCCTGAGTCTGACCGGACCTGGGTTGTTTTGATTGGGCTGAGGGGGGTTAACTTATTTTTGGGCCTGGATTTTAATCCAGGTCCGATTTTTTATTTCCTTTTCAATTATTTCATTTTTCTAATTTAAATTTCTAATTTTAATTATAAAACAATTTTAACTTCACAAAAATATATTAATTACTTTATAACAATTATTTAACACATAGACAAAACATTAATCACACAGTAACATATTTAAAAATAGAACGAATGCATATTTTTGTGATTTTATTTAAATTATCTTTCAAATGCATAATTAAATCCTATATGCATGCAACATGTATTTTATTTTAATTTTCATTTTATTATGACAAAGTAAACATTTACGGACATAACACAAATATTTAACACCACGTAAATTCAAGAATTACACAGTAAAAGAAATTTATTTTATTTTTTGATTTATTTTGGAGTAGTTTTCGTAAGGCAAAAATCACGTGCTCACAAAAGGGATCATAATCTATGGTGTGAGTACCATGGGACCAACGGCCACCGGACTGGGGACTGCCAACATCTGCGTGAGGAGGTGGCGATATTATTGAAAAATGGCCATCTCAGAACAACTACAACCGCAACAAAGATAACGCGCAACCCTCGAAAGAAGGAGAAGATCCTCCTTGTCTGAACATTAACATGATTTTCAGGCGGGGCGAGATTAATGGTGTAACCTTTTCGGCTACGAAAAAAATAAATGTAATGGTGACCCATAACAAAAGACTCCGAGAAATCACTAAGGATGACATCACCTTCACGGAGGAGGACGCAGATGGACTTCTACTTTCGCACAATGATGCACTGGTAATTTCTCTTAATGTTTTAGATTTTAAAATTAAACATGTTTTGGTGGACCTAAGGAGCTCAACCGATATTATCCAATGGAGAGTGCTGGAACAAGCCAAGCTAATCAGAAGCATTATTCCGGCCACAAACTCCTCGCCGGGTTTAATTTAGCAAGCGTGACGACCTGAGGGGAAATTCTACTACCCATAAATGCCTAGGGGTAATGATGACGACCCTTTTTGAAGTAGTAGACGGTGATATGGGCTACAATATTATTATTGGAAGGCCATGGCTACACGAGATGAAGGTTGTGCCGTCAACATACCATCAACTTTTGAAATTCCCAACTCTGGAGGTAATTAAACAAATAAAAGGATATCAACCAGCGGCAAGGGAGATGAACGCGATCTAAATTTCCAGTAGCAAAGAGAAGGAGCATGCAACATAGAAATTATAGGAACCGACACCTGCTCTCGAGCCAAACAAATTCAACAAGGGAGAGGAATCACCGGAATCCTTTTAGGTACCAAGAAATTTCCAGTTACCAGAAGAAATGGGCGCAACCAAATCGGTAACGGAAAAACTTGATCAAGTCGCATTGTTTAAGAAATTCTTGGAGAGGAATTTCCACTTGGGGACATGACTAAACCCCGAGCTCAGGTAAGGATTTATAGAAATACTTAAATTTAACGTTGATTGTTTTGTGTGATCGCATGCGGATATGACAGGTATTCCACCAGGGGTGGCCATGCACAAGTTAATCCAGGATCCTAACACCCCTCCAGTAAGGTAGAAGAAACGCCTTATTACCGAGGTCAGAAACAAATTTTTCAAAGAACTGGTAACTCGATTGCTTGATATCGGTTCAATCGGGAAGGTAAAGTATCCTGACTGGATAGCGAATGTAGTAGTAGTTCTAAAAAAGAATAATAAATTGTGCATGTGCATAGATTATAAGGATCTGAATAAGGCGTGCCTAAAAGACTCGTTCCTATTGCCAAACATTGATCAAATGATTGATGTGACGGTCGGGCACGAGTTGATGAGTTTCCTCGATGCCTATCCTGGGTAAAACCAAATCAAAAAGAACCTAGAGGTTAAGGAAAAAACTTCGTTCATAACAAACTTTAGCACATATTGCTATAATGTGATGCCTTTCGGGCTTAAGAACGCCGAAGCCACTTATCAGAGGCTTGTGAATAAAATATTTGAAAATCAAATAGGGAAAACCGTGGAAGTTTATATAGATGATATGATGGTTAAGTCTTTGAACGTAGGTGATCATCTTAAACACCTACAAGAAACCTTTGACATCATAAAGAGGGGGGATAGAAATCAATCCTGATAAAATTAAAGCCATTGAGGACATACCCGACCAGTTATCAAACATGAAAGAGGTTCAAAGGTTAACAGGAAGACTGGCCTCTTTATGTAGATTCATTTCCCGGTCTTCAGAAAAATGTCATCACTTCTTTTCACTTCCGAAAAAGAAGAACAACTTTGAATGGAAATCGGAATGCAAACAGGCTCTGAAAGGTTTGAAAAAGTATTTATCGAGACCTCCATTATTATTGAAACCAGAGGAAGGAGAGCAAATGTTGATTTACTTAGCGGTCTCGAAGGTAGCGATAAGTGTCATTTTAGTCCTTGAAGACAAAGGTACGCAATCTCCTATCTATTATGTTAGTAAAATTTTAACGGGAGAGGAAACTCGCTACCTACATCTGGAAAAATTGGCCTTAGATCTCGTAGCCGCTGCTTGAAAGCTTAAGCCTTATTTTCAATGTCATTTGATAGCCGTGGTGACAACTTTTTCCCTGCAGAATATCCTTCACAAACTTGAACTATCAGGCCGACTGGCCAAATGGGCAGTCGAAATGAGTGAATTTGACATAGAGTATAAACCTAGGACTGCGATCAAGTCACAAGTTTTGGCTGACTTTGTGGCCGATTTCAATCCCGGACTGCTTCCTTTGGCCACCAAAGACGCGGTGATGGTGACGGAATCAACATCGGAAGTCTGGACCTTGTTCATAGACGAAGATTCCAATGTGAAAGGGTCCGGGCTCAGGGTAGTACTAATCATGCCCTCGGGGAAAACCCTAAGGCAAGCCAAACGAACTTTTTCTTTGACTAACAATAAAGCCGAGTATGAGGCTTTAATTGCAGGACTTGATCTAGCCCAGATACTGGACTCCGAGATCATAGAAATCAAATGTGAATCCCAACTAGTAGTAAATCGGGTCTAAGGGATCTTCGACACCAAAGAGGAACGCATGCAGTAATATGTAGTAAAGGTCCAAACTCTGCTCGAACAATTTAGGGAATGGTCAATCACCCACATCTCGAGGGAAGAAAATGCGAAAGCAGACGCGCGGCCAATCTGGGCTTGTCCACGAAAATAAAGGGATCAGACTCTGGTATGGTCGTGCAGCTTATGCATTCGGTATTGGATGTAGACGGTTATTACAAAGTAAACCCGACCAATTTGGTCTGGTACTGGAGAAATAAGATAATTGATTTTCTCGAGTATGGAAAACTACCCGAAGATCCCAAAGCATCTTGGGCACAACACACTAAAGTAGCCTGTTACTACTTCAGGAGAGGTCAAATTGTATAAAAAGTCTTTCCAAGGCCCGTTAGCTCGATGTTTAGGTGCATCCGAGGCTAATTATGTCATGAGAGAAGTTCACGAAGGAATATGGGGAAATCACTCGGGTGCAGACTCCTTGGTATTAAAGCTAATTAGGGCAAGACACTACTAGCCCCGCATGGAACAAGATGCTAAGACATATATTCAGAAATGCGATAAGTGTCAACGCCATGCATCGTTGGTGCATCAACCGGCGGAATTATTGTACTCAGTTTTGTTTCCATGGCTATTCATGAAATGGGGGACGGACATAGTCGGTCCGCTGCTATCGGCTCCTGGTAAGGTAAGATTTCTTTTGATTTTAACTGACTACTTTTCTAAGTGGGTTGAAGCAGCTCCTTACCAAAAAATTTGCAAGCGCGAAGTGGATGATTTCCTGTAGGAGAACATATTTTTCAAGTTTAGGATACCAAAAAAGATAGTCTACGAGAACTAGCCACAATTTCTAAGTGCAAAGGCCGCGAAATTCTTTGAAGACTTGAAAATCATATGAATCACATCATCGTCATACCACCTGAGAGAAAATGATCAAGCGGAATCAACGAATAAAGTGATTATTCAAAATCTCAAAAAGAGATTTGGAGCAGCCAAAGGCAAATGACCCGAAGTGTTACTAGGACTGCTATGGGCATACCAAACGATGGCCAAGTCAAGCACAGGAGAGACACCTTTCTCTATCATGTGCGGAGTAGAGGCCTAGATCCCGGTGAAAGTGGGAGAACTTACCATAAGATACTTCCAGGCAAACGAAGAAGCAAACAACGAAGCATTGTTGGTCAGATTGGACCTGCTCGACGAATACAGGGACTTGGCGCATATAAGGATAGTAGCTCGGAAACAAAGAATGGAAAGATACTACAATCGAAGGAGAAATCTCCGTTATTTCAAAGTAGGAGGCGTGGTTTTAAGGAAACTAACTCAAAAAACTCAGGAGCTCAATGTAGGAAAGCTGGATCTAACGTGGGAAGGCCCCTACCGGGTTTTAGCTATCGCTGGAAAGGATCATATGAACTAGAAAATCAAGACGGGGTAAAATTATCGAGCAACTGGAACATGGCACACCTCAAAAGGTACTATTACTGATAGGAACCGCTTATACTAAAAGTATGTGCTGCACTTTTTTTCCCTTCGTCTAGTTTTTGTCTCAATTGAGTTTTTCTATAAAGGTTTTTAACAAGGCAGCAATGAAAAGCTTACTACGAAGGAAGCATCATCAGCAAAAATAAAACCTTTAAACGACAAGGAGTGGAAACAATGAACCGTTACATGACGGTTAGATAATCTTTTGCTCAGTAGCAAGGTTCTTACTGGGAAATACGGCTTGCTATCGGGCCAAATGTTACCCGACTAGAGTGCAAGCCACTGGGGTGGTTAGATAGTATTTGGACTTATAGCAAAATTCCTAATGGGAAGTGAAGCCTGCTATAGAACCAAAGATTATCCAGCCATTCACTAGTAGAGTCATCAAAGGGACAAAACATCAAGTGTTCAAATTCATATTTCTCGCATTCGAACCCTGGGGGTGGGGGATGATATGAGAATACGGAAACATGGTTGCCACATAAACCGGGACTACAAAATACGGTTACAAAAATGTATCATTGAGACCGGGAACTATGCGGCCGCCCCGTAGATACAAGTTGTACAAATTAGTCGCAAGTAATGGCAATTTCTTTTCAGCACAACGAATTCTTATGTCCTTTTGAAAATAGAAGGACTAAAGTAAAGTCTTTTATTTTTATCTTGTTTCTTGTCCAAACGATGAATTAATTTTATCATTTGAAAGTTAATCAAGTACTTCAAATGCTACTGCTGGAATGAACAAGAGACGTCCACTTCAAGTGCACCGTAAACATAATAGGGTCCTCTCTTATGAAAACCTCCCAATAAAGTGTTGGTTCCAGAAGAACTTATGCCCGGAATCCAAATGCCATTGGGTAAAAGTTCACCCATAGCCTTGCATAACTCGACGCAAAAAGTAAAATTTATACAATGCTCAAACGAAAAAAACACTTTTATATATAACAAACGTGCCAAGCAACACAAGTACAAATATATGAAAAGAAAGCAAAAGTTAAACTATTGTGTCCCCAACAGCATCTGCACCACACTAAGAAATAGGCAGATCTACCGTCGGCTCAGGTCCTTGGCCTTCATCATCATCCCCTTCAATTTACTCCTCCGTTCTTGAGAATACATAATCGGAACCAGAAGAGTCAAAGTCCGCCCACTTTGGCCTCTTTCAAGGTTTTTCTCCTCATGCGATACATAGAATATGTTTTTTCAACAATGAGGGAAGCCGCTCGCTGCTAAAGCTCTTCCTTAATCTAGTCAACCTCAATCGAAAGGTTATTCCGCTCGGATCTAGCGGCCTGAAGGATGACATCAAGGTCACAGATTGTGGAGTTATAAACTTTATTGTGCTCTATGACCTTCTTATACTTCTCTTCCATGCGGACATACTTCTCCTCTGCAGCAGCAACATCCTCTTCAGCTTTGGAGTTCCAGAATGCCTCTAACTTATTTAGCCTCTCAGTAGTGGCAGCCTCACACTCGGCAGCAGCAAGAACAACATTTTGGACCTCGGACCACTTTGCCTTGGCCTCTTCAAATTTTATCCTTAACAGGATGGACTCTTGGCTGTGGGTCACCACCTATTGTTTGCTCTACTGCAATCGAGCCTCCAACTCAACGTCTTCGGCAGCTTGTGCTTTTAGTGCCGAGAGGCGAGCAGCAATTTGCTCCCGCTCGGCCAACAATTGATCCAACTTAGATGTGAGGTTCTCTTAATCAAGGATCAACATCGAAAGCAAGAAATTTATTCTGCAAAGCAAAAGTTCAAATCAAAAATCTTGTCGTAGAGAAAATAGAAGAAATAGTAAAGGGAACAAATCTCGTACCGTTGCTGCATTATGCATGGCATAGTTTATCACACACTGCCCCGAGAGAGAATGTACATTATTTTTATCTTTCTCTAAAGCCAGAGGCTTCAGGTAATTGGTGAGTTCCACCGGTCAGAACAGTAGATGACACTCGGTAGAAACTGAGAAGGAGACGCTCCTCCTCCTCTAAGGATCTGCGGTGGGGGAGAATAGTTACGCCCCAAATTCCCATGGACTGGGCACTGGGAGAAGGGACATCCTCCTCTCAAGTGTCTGCAACCGGTGGGGATGATGTAGCAGTTGCTGGTGGTGAAGGCATAATTGGTGAAGAAGAAGATGAAGCTAATGGCGTTGTGGGTTGAGAAGCAGCTACGGCAAAAATAGTTCTAATTATCAGTTGCTCATCAACGGAAAACAGAAAAGGCCTAGTACCCAGCCTCACAATACCAGGAGCAGCGACTGGGATTTAGAAGTGAAAGTTGGCGTCTTCCACTATATCAAGCTCTCCCTAGAGCACCTAGACGTCATCCTCGATTGGTGTAACTAGCTTAACAGATTGAGCATTTTATTGAGCTGATGAAGGTCGTCGTCTCCTTCGCAGAGAATCATCTTCATCACTAACTCCCCCATCATCATTGATCACTACAGTGTCTGCAGCTAGCTCAGGCGCGATGCTCTTTACTTTTTTATTTTTACCCTTGGTCGTAGAGGAACGTCGCCTTTTTTGTTGCATGTTCTCCGGTCGGGGACTCCGAGAGGAAGCACCTGCATTGGAAGTAAGTCTGATGACACCCGTTAGGGCGAAGACCTCCTGCAGCAACCTCACCGCATATACGCGATCATCCAAAATATCCTCCTTAAGGACAGTAACAAAACCCTGCAGAAGACCTGAATTCAACAAAAAAGGAAGTTAACCAGTTTTCTTATACTCGAGGTAAAAACAAGATTAGTTCGAAAATCAACTTAACATGATTTTTGGCCTTCCACCCGTATTTGACGACTAGTTCTTTCCATCAGTGGGTCTCAGGTGTAGTAACATCCAAAATTTTCTGGACCCACTAGTCTAAGACTTCAACCCTCGGTGGTGTCCACCGAGTTGCTGAAATAATAAAAAGAGAAGGATCAATAACATTATGAAACAATCTTTAATTAGAGAAAATACTGACGTTGAATTTACGTGTACGAGTCCATGGCTCATGAAAGGATGGAGTTGTGGCCAGGATGATATCCCTAGTGGCAACTACAACGAACCGCTCCAGCCATCCATAATCATTGTCGTCATCCATGCTGGTGAGAAAAGCATGGTGACCACGTTTACTAAAGTTTATCATCCCCTACGGAAAATCTTGGGAGAATAAAGGTTCATTATTCAAGTTAGGGAGAACTATTCCACCGTCTCCTGGCATAACCGTTGAAGACAAACTACCGCCCGCCACATATAAAGGCTCACCTTTGCCAAGCAAACTTGATAGCGGAAGTTAAACTCCAAGATTATGGGGTCAAGCCCCCCTCTCAATGAGAATGGGTTCAAAGTGAAGGGGTACGTATAAACATACGTAAAACCCTTCTTGGGAAAGGTTACCCGCTCCGCCAGATCAGGAGTGATGATGTTCAAATCATGGCAACCATAGTCTTTCTTCATAGCAGGAATGCTAGAAGGGCGGATGGAAGAAGGGTACACACCAACAACCCATGTGCGGGAGTTAGCAAAAGGGAACTTCTCTTCAAAGTTCTTGGTTGTATTAAGCCTTCTGAGGATAATGGTGCTCACCGTAGGAGGAGGAGCATCATCAGTGCTTTCCTTGTTCTTTGAAGAGCTGGAGTTCTTAGAAGTGGAGGCCATGGTTAGTAGAAGGAAGTGAGAATTTATTTGAAGAAGAAGGTTAAAGAAAGATGAAAGCAAGAGAGAGTTGAGTAAGAAAAGTTGAGAGATTTCGAAAAATTATGAAGTGTGAAAGAAGGAGAATGAGGCATATAAGTAAAGGAATAAGCGGCTAAAATTGTGGCCATGATTACCTCGAGAACCAGCAAAAGTATTACTGAAACGTGGAGTGACGCGTGTTCGGGGCATTAAATACGGAGAGACGTGCATCTAATCAAGCGTCAGAAACTTTTTACATGGATCAGAAAATTTTCCGCCAAGAAAGGTATCTTCACCAATTTCCCAATGACACAAAGATGTGCCACCAAAAAATAGGGGGACTATCTGTATAGGATAAAATTAGTTCATATCAAATACTCATATAATAAAGTGACACGTGGAACCGGAGATAGATGAAAAGCGAGATAGGTGGAAATCAAGATCGGGGGCAGTAATTTCAATAGGCACTGGTAAGCCCCCGAAGGGAATGTTGCTCAGGAAGAGAAATGAATGTCTGCCACCCGATAACATTCAATGAAGAATATGCTACAATATTAAATATATGGTTCGTTATAGAGAATATAACATTCATAGCTTGTCGTTACACATTCTTCAGTGGCCCCATAACTGTCATTTAAGAGGGGCTTGATCCTAGGACCTTGTTCCCTAGGTGCAATTATAAATAGTGACTTTAACCGCCATTAGAGCTACGGGAATTTTCTGACAAACTTATGCCATATACTAATCAAGAGCTCAATAATATTTCATTTTTTGCTTATTAAGATTCATATTGCTGCCTTCAGAAGCTCTGCTCCAGGAACCAGGCTATTACTATTTTATCTCGATTTTAAAGCTAAGTCTTGCATTTTATTTAATTTATTTATTACTTTGGGATCAAATCGATTCGCTTGTCTATAAATCTTGATATAAATTCAACTGTACCATTTTACGGGTAAACAATAATTGTTTTTCACACGATCTCAATTGAAAAGGTTCCTTGCCTTTTTCTAATCAGCATGGTTTTGTTGTTCCTGTTCTCACACACACATATATATACATACGAGTAGAACTACATAAAAGGAACGAGGATGCATATAGTCGACCACAACTTGTTTGGAACTAAGACGTTATTATAGTTGTTGTTGCGTATGTTAGTATACTAGACACAGGTGTGAGATTTGAAGAATTCCTAAACTTTTATGTTATAAAAACTTATTGAGTAGTAGAAAACAGCTTAATTTGAGTAGAATGATTATAGAGGATTTATATAGTCAATCGCAAATAATTTTAGTGAGGTGTAATTGTTATTATTGTAATCTTTGAAAAAGAAAATAGAGAGATTGGGTAAGGAAGTAAGGGTATCTAACGGGTGGGCCGGGCTGGGCTGGGTAGGGAAAATTAGTAACCGCATAGGTTGGGGTCCGGGCCGGTTACGAGTTGGGGCTTACCGGGTTTAACGGTTTCGGGTTCATCCGGGTTAAAAATGAACCGTAAGGGTTACAGGTACAAGGGGCCGGGCCGGGCCGGGTAAGTATAATTTTTAATTTTTTTTGTATTTTGTATAACTATTGTAAGTTATATTAATATAAAGTAAAAATATAAAGAATACAATGAAGATGGGAAAACATTGCACTTATAAATTGCAAGTGCTACATTTATTTCAAAATTCAAACTTACAAATTGAAAGGTTTACATTTAACAACAAGTAAATTAACCAAAAAAGAGTAAATTCAAAGGTTTTGCATTCCCTTAGTAAGTTCGTCATAATCAATATGAACTGAGTGGCCTGCTTCTGGAGTGTTAAATTTGGATGGGTTACCATGTGTTAATATATCTCCAAGTGCCTCGTCTTCTGGGCTATCAACATCTTCACGTCCTTGATTTCTTCGTTCCAATCTAATCCAATCTCTGAAACATACTAAAACATCCAAAGCATTGCTTCCCAATGAGTGACAGGTGTCTCCAAGTTGTTGTCTTGCTTGGCTAAATGCACTCTCTGATGC
The DNA here is from genome assembly GCF_000715075.1 of Nicotiana tabacum. Taxonomy (NCBI): domain Eukaryota; kingdom Viridiplantae; phylum Streptophyta; class Magnoliopsida; order Solanales; family Solanaceae; genus Nicotiana; species Nicotiana tabacum. The sequence goes on from NC_134089.1 coordinate 112,032,601, forward strand.
AACAGTTGAAATTGGCACATTTAGCACGTCCCGAGCCATAGCGGAAAGATAAGGAAATTACTTTCCATTCTCATGCCACCATCCCAATGGTGAAAATTCCTTTGTGCGAGGCTCTTTTTGCTTATGCAAGTAGAATTAAAGTTCATCAATGTTCCTGCTACTGGTTTGAGTGTTAGAAAATGTAGAAAAAATATTAAAACTATCAAGGCCTTCATCATCATCCACAGTAGTAGAAGTGGTACAGTGCATAGTGGGATTAACATTGCCTACATTAAGAGCAGCATCATCAATTATATTTGCATAATAATTATATAATTGTTGTAAATATTCATTTAGCTTGTTCATACAAGTATATAAATCTGGGGTTTCAGTTGGTCCAATCTCCATATAAGTATATAAAGCATTCATTAATTGGTGACAATCAGACATCTTAATAGAAGGATTTAAAACAGCACCAATTAAGTAAATCGGAGGAATTGGAAAGAAATATTTTTTGAATTTTGCTTGCATTTTTTCAACAACATCCCTATATTTTTCTTTCTTCTTAAATTCAAAGAGTAGAAAAGAAATTTCAGCTATATGTACTAAAGCCATAGTAACAGTAGGGTAATATGCTCCAGAAAACTCAACAGTAGCTGTATAAAATTTATGTAAAAATTTAACAACATCATTAATGACCTCCCAAGTAGCAGTTTTTAACATACGGTTTGGATCAGCACAATGCGCATTAGCAACTTCAATTATTGGGAATCTATATTTGTAGCAACATTTAAAAAATATATATGTGTATAATTCCATCTAGTAACAATTTCGTCTGGCATGAATCTGGGTTTAAGGTTATACTGGATACACCTATTCTTAAATTGCTTTATTCTCGATTGTCTATTATTTCCTTGAATAACACCAACTGCTCTTCTAACATGAGTAATCTCAGTTGAAAATAAATCAAGGCCTCTTTTAACAATTAAATTATAAACATGACATGCACACCTAACATGAAAAGTTTCATCAAATGGTGGTTGCAAATGCAGTTTTAATATTGAAATTGCGGCATTATTGTTAGAAATACATACACAATACTTTGTAGTTGAGATTATAAAATTCAACAACTTCACAAATAGTAGTACTTATAAACGCAACAGTATGACTCTGATCTTCATCATATTTAAAAGTGATAATACGTTTTTGCATACAATAATTATCATCTATCCAATGACATGTAATTTTGAAATAATCATTTTCATTAACAACATGGCCAATATCAGAAGTTAGAGAAACTCTACAAGGAAGGTGGCTAAACAAATAACGTATGTATGTTTGATATTGTCCAAGAAGTCTAAAGATATCAGATCTACAAATACTTCTAGGGATACCTTTTGAATAAAGGATTGTAAATCCTTTGAATATACATAATAAGATATGATGAAGAAGCTAAAGGAAAAGGTAGACAACCCAAAGCAATCATTTTTGTTAACTCCTCACGATCCTTCATTTTATCATATTTCAAGACCTCCAGTAGTAGGGTTTAGAGTTGCTTGATTTCCATCTCCATCAGAGCCTCATTATATAGGATGCTCAATTCTCATATGTCTACTAAGTGTCTCAGTCCCCTCCTAATTATCCTCCAGTCTTATGTTTAAAAGTATCATTACAAAGTTTGCATTTAACCCTATCAGTACCTTCTATTTCGTCAAAAAATTTCCAAACTTTACTTCTTTTTCTCTGATTACTAGTTGGGGCCACAGGTGGTCTACTACTAGCATCACGACCACCACCTCGACTACCAGCTCCAACACTACTAGGTGTAAGTAGTATTTCATCTTCTATTTCTAATACATTATCTTCTATACTGAAATCTTCCTGGAATTATTCATAATCTATATTATTATCAGGTAATATTTCAGGAATATTTGTAGAGTCATTTAAATTACTACCAGATGCTGAAGTACTACCTCTTTTTTTATTTCCCCGATTAGTAACCTTATTACAAATTCTTTTTGCATCATTAAATATATTGTAAAAATTTAACTACTAGCAACAATTAAATATACAAATAAAATAGTAAATAAGAGAAAGAGTTGGAGGGGGTGCACCGAATTCGGCAATAAATTGAGCACTTGATGATTTCGCAACTCCAATGTTATCACGAAGAAACATCAATTATTCCAATTTTGAAGTTCAATTGTTCAAACTTCAAATAATAAATACTACGATAAATTAAATTCCAAAAAAAAAAAGAGCCAAATAGTTGATTGCACTTTAGGTGAAGATTGAAGAATGAGAGAATATGAGAATTGAGATTGAGAAATGAGAGATGAGTGAAGAAATGAAGAGGGATGGGGGTGTATTTATAGTTTTTCAAATGGGTGTTAATATTTTTTTTTAAAAAAAACCCAAAAATGGGTAAAATCTACCGTTGGGCAACGGCTATAAGGGCAAAAGACTGTTGCCAACGGTCAGAAATAAGGCCCACTATTAAAAAAAATTTAGTTAGCCGTTATACCGGTCTGGGCCGGTTAACCGGTTGAACAGTAAAAATCGTTGACAGGGTTTGACCGGTCCAGTTAATCGGTAGGATTTAAGTAGACGAACCAACCCCCCACCCCTTTAACCCAACCCCACCCAGCCCCCTTGTACCGGTCCGGGCCGGTTACGGTTAAACCCGGCCCGTTAGACACCCATATAAGGAAGGCTCCTCTACCTGTCTACCACCGATGGTCTTATTGCAGAACTTGGGCCTAACCTAATCCATACACGACTTGGTATGGTTTTTCGGTTTGGTTTGAACACCCCTACCTCGTATATTGAGCAAACTGAAGAAGGTTTTCGTTAATGAAGACCATTAACATGTTAAAGTGGATTTCAGATAGTTGTGTGAAAAGCTGATGGTGATTCCCTGCATTAGTTGCCCACATAAAACTGAAGGATCAATGGCTGTAGCGGTGAGTATTGATATATATTTATGCTCTCTTTTTTTAAAAAAAAAAAAAAATTAATTTCTCTAACATCTGCAGTGCAGTTGCAGAGAGAATCTGTCACTTCACTTCAAAAGTGACAGTAGAGAGGGATTCGACTTTCAAGCTGGCTGAAGAGGAATTTGTACTAACAAATGGAAAGAATTGATGAGTTTAAAGAGGGAAAAGTAGAAGCTCAATATGGACATCCATCAACAGAACATTTGCTGTGAGTCTCGAGAATTGGCTCCGAATCACTTTCGCTATGAACCATTTTCTAACTGAGAAGACTTAAGTTATTCTGTCAAATGCATTACTATAAACAAATTGGTCATTACTGACTTGCAATCCCTGATCCAGATTCTTCTCTGTTATGCACCTGGAGCAATGGTTACAATTGTATTTTCTTAGTACATGCGACATTGACTATAGCAATTGCAGAATTCAGAGCATAGTTGCATGGTAATTACACGAACTGTCAATATAGTTTCCAATACACTACCTCATTTGTATCATACATATTGAGTGCCACATACAATGTAATTACTGTCAATCACTAGTGTGTAGGAGCTGGGCATTAACTCTTACTTGCTTCGATCCAAAATAATTCATCTTTTTTGCTTCAAGTAATCATCAATAGAAGTTCTCACTAAACACTTGAAGACAATCCTGTGGATGAAATACTATTAAAACAATATGTTTTTAACATTAAAAAATTTAGTACATTTCATTGTTGTTGTTGATTCTTTTCACCGAACAAAAGTGCAAGTCATACAAACATTCTGATCGCATGATGGTATACATGATCTTAATATATAATAATACATGGTTGCAGGCACCTAACGACAACTATAATACAGAGTATCCCTGAGGTTAGAATATACAACATTAGATATTACGGACCTCTAAAAGCACAGTCCCAGCAGTTACCAGTAATCTTCACCTCATTCTTTTTTCAGCAAGACAGGCTAGCCAGGGACTACTAGACTTGTTCATTGAAGGTCCTGAAGATAGCCATGGAAGTGCAGCTACCAACCAGACTCCAATAACTGGCTCCAAAATATGAAGCAGCATTCGGTGCTCAGGTGTCATTATTACATGAACGAACCATGAGAATTCATTTGAAGATTTTGCTGAAACTTCCAAGACCGACCTCATTTCTGTCTAAACTATAGAACTATTTTGGGCTCATGAAATACTTCGATTTGGACTTGATATTTTCCTTAAATTCTCCACGCGCTGTGAGGACAGTCGCAAGGGTATAATCATCCACCTCAATACCCTCTCCTTGCATGCGATACATGAGCTTCAATGCCTCTCCACAGAATCCGTTTTTAGCATAAGCAACAATCATTGCCTTCCAAGAAACTAAGTTCCTCTCAGGCATGTTATCAAATATTTGAATTGCCTCAGGAATATGTCCACATTTTGCATACATATTGATCAATGCACTGCCCACAAACACATTGGACAGAGCAGGTGTCTTGCTTATGGAGGAATGGATCAGCTTCCCTCTCTCAATATCTTCCAGCTTTGCACATGCTTTCAGGGCTGATGAATACGTAAATGGATTGGGGGACACGCCTTCACCTAGCATCTCCTTCAAGTATTCGAGAGCCTCATACTCATGGCCTACATGAGCACAACCGGAAATCATAGCAGTCCACGAAACTACATCTCTAATAGGCATGTCTTGAAGGACCTTATGTGCTGCTGAATTTTCACTGCATTTGCAATAAAGCCACACTAAAGCACTTCCTAAATAAATATTATCTTGGAGATCACTCTTGATAATTTGTCCGTGCACTTCCTTTCCAGTTGGTAACGCTCTAAGTAAGCCACATGCTCGAAGGATGCTTACCATAGTCAAGTTATTAGCAAAAATCTTTCGCCTTTTCATTATCCGGAAGAGTCTTATGGCCTCTTCCGCATGACCATTACGAGCATATCCTGCGATAATAGACGTCCACGTCACCGTGTTCCTTTTCCCCATCCCATCAAACACTGTCCTAGCATCGTCTATCTCGCTGCACTTCGCATACATATCTACCAATGAAGTGCCTATGAAGACATCCATTCTAAATCTATTCTTAATAATCGCCGCATGTAGTTGCTTCCCGAACATCAATTCCCTCTCCTCCCCACACGCATTCAAAATACTGCAGACAGTAAATTCATTGGCATCAAACCCATCAGAGAACAACTGCAAAAACATGAGTAAAGCTTCCTTTCCTCTCCCATGTTGTGAACAAGCAGTAATCATAGTTGTCCAACAAACTACATCAGGCCTTCTTATCACGTCAAATACGCGGAAAGCGCCTTCTAAATCCCCACATTGCGCGTAAAAAAACACAACAGAACTATCCAAAATCAAATTACTATATCCACCCTTTATAATACCAGCATGCACTTGCTTCCCTAGCTCAAAATCACAGCTCCTCCCAGCCATGCTTAACACGCACACATAGGTCTTGGAATTCCACTGCAAACCACGTCGTACAAATTCACCAAAAAAATCCATAGCTTCATTATCTAACCCAAATCTTATATACCCATTAAGCATAGCAGTCCAAGAAACCACATTTCTCTCAAGCATATGGTCGAACACCTTACGAGCATCATCCAATCTCCCCAACTTCACCAACACACTAATCAAATTATTTTCAATGAATATAGTACTACTTCTCATGCACTTTAAAATTATAGCGTGCAGTATTTTAACTTCTTTTACACTAGAACTAGATTGAAGCAAACGGCCAAGCAAACTGGAGTCAGCTACAAAATTATTCACTGAAGCATCAGAACTGGAAGAAGTTTCATCATAACACATTTCCAATTGAGTAACTATTTCGGAGTCTCTAGAGCCGCCCAATGGGCTTTCTGTATTTGCAGAAATATCATACTGAGCTGAGTAACAAGGGAGTTTTTTGTCATGAGTATAGCTTTTACATTTGTGGGTTTTGAGGCGGTTTGTGTTATTTGAAGAGTAAGATGGGTGAATTTGAAGAATTGTTGTTGGCAAACAAACTGCAGAAGAAAACATGGCCCAGTAAATGCTGGTGGTAAATTAGCAGCAAGAATTCAGTTTTCCACCAAAAACTTGCAGTGTCGTTAAGACTATATACGAAGCAGGTTTTTTTGCTTAAGCATCAGTATGTCAAATATCCAAAAGATGACAATTTCCCAGTGAAGAAAGCCTTAAGAGCAATGACTAGATCACAAAGAGGAGAAAAGTTGAATGGCGCTAAGATATTTTTGCCTTATGATTCACTCTGATGCATTTTCACATGACGTGAAGGTGAAAATTTGAGAGGTGAGGATTTCAGACGCTGGGGGGGGGGGGGGGGGTTACCTTAATTATTAGAGAAGAAACATGTCATGACATTTTCTGCTTCATTCATATAATAAAAGTGACAGAATTCAATAGATTCAATTATTGACTTTTAAACAAGACTAGCATTATAATTTAAATATATCATTAATAAATAAAAATTATAATTAGTCCCCAATCTATTATTATGTTGGCACAAATAATGGAGATAATTTGTATGAAGCATGATTTGAAGAATATGACCGAAGAACAAAGAAAATTCATAGAAGCTATAAAGTTGTCTCGACACAAACAAAATAAAGAAGTGAAGATATTAATCTTTAGACATTTGGACTAAAGAGCTACACTTGGAGGCCTAATTAGCGTTGGATTAATTGTGTTGATTTCATCAGAGACATTAATCTTTATTGTCTTAGCAACATCTGGACCGTTGGATAAGCTTCTAGAAGCTACAGCTGTGTAACAACAATTATGTACAAATTTTATTTATTAACAACAAACCCAGTTTGATCCCAGCAGGTGGGGTCTGGGGAGGGTAGTCTATACGCAAACCTTACCCCTACCTAATACAGGTAGAGACGCTGTTTCCAATAGACCCTCGGTTCAGGACAAATTTTATTTATTCTTTATTTTTAACCAATAGTAAATAGGACAACTGGATAAGTTAGTTACAATAGATTCTTTTATATTTTGTATAAATATTGTATAGTGATGAATGAAAATACATACAAAAAATTTCATAATCTTCATCACTTTCTTCATGGTATCAGAGTAGTGACGTTCTTGTGCACTACTCAACCTCGTTTTCTTCTTCCACCATGATTATTGATGCTTCTTCTGCAAGGAAATCTACTGAAGTCACATCAGTAGATCCCAAGATCATAATTATGGATTCTAGTCACCTATATTATCTTCATTCCTCTGACTTTCCAGGGATGAATCTTGTGAATTTCACCTTTGATGGCAGAGGTTATGGAAGCTGGAGTAGGTCAGTCTTCATCGCTATATCAACCAAAAATAAAGTTGGCTTTATCAATGGATTTTGCTCCCCTCCATCTCCTGATTCACCAGACTTCAAGCTTTGGAGCAGATGCAACGACATGGTTTTATCTTGGCTCCTCAACTTCCTCTCCAAAGAAATTGCAGGCAGTGTTATCTACTCTAGGATAGCCAAAGATCTATGGACTGATTTGGAATATTGCTTTGGGAAGTCCAATGGAGCAAAGTTGTATCACCTACAAAAGGAGCTCAATGACTTAGTATAGGGTCTAATGACATAACATAATATTTCTCAAAGGTAAAAAGGCTTTGGGATGAACTAGATACTCTCAATGCAAATATACGTTGTGGATATGACTGTACATGTGAAGGTAAGGCCAAATTCTCTAAGTCATTTCAAGATGAAAGATTCGTTCAATTTCTTGTGGGATTGAATGATTCTTATGCTGCCGTAAACGGAAACATTCTAATAATTTCACCTCTACCCAGTGTTAATCATGCGTATTCATTGTTGATTCAAGATGAAAAACAAATAGAAATCTATGTTAACAATCAGTTTCCTAGTGATTCATTTTCTTTTATGGCTGCTAATTTAGTGGTTCTCAGAAATTTGGATACTCTGATTCTAGAGGTGGAAAAGGAAAGGGAGATTACAAGAAAAACAATAAGATTTGCTCATAGTGTAAGAAATATGAACATATTGTGGATAAGTGCTACAAGATTATAGGTTTTCCTGCTGATTTTAAGTTCACAAAGTCTAAGAAATTTCAAGGAGGAGCCCAGACCAATGCAGCCATAAATGATGGAGGATCAGTTTATGGGTTTAACATTGATTCCGGAATGAATGTCCAGCACCAATTATCACAAAACCAATTCACTCAACTCACTCAGTTACTCTAAGAAGTGAAAGGAGGACATAAGGGTTCTACTTCTTCTAAGGCTGTTGTTAATTCTGTTACATGTGCTGGTATAACTAATCCCATTTTACAATGCATCTCTTGCATACATAATTCTATCTCATGTTGTACTCATATTAAGTCTAATTTCTAGATTCTAGACTCAAGTGTTACTGTACATATGGCTTTTAACATCACTATTTTTTCTGAGATCATCCCTCTTCCTATATATTTAACAGTAAATCTACCTAATTCAAAAAAGTTAAAGGTAACTCATAAGAGAAATGTTTGAATTCTTCCCAATTTAATCCTTAGGAATGTGCTTTTGATCCTAGATTTCAATTTCAATCTTTTTTTCAACTCAAAGATTGTGTCAACAATATTAGTGTTAACTAATGTTCTCTTCTACTCATTGCATTTTGCAGGCCCTTTCACTGAAGAGGCCTTTGGTTCTTGGTGATTTACAGGGTGGTCTTTATATACTTCAGCCTTTAAGAGCTTTGTCTAGGATCATCTCTCAGAACAATGTTACTCTTTGAGTTTGTAATCGGCACTCTAGTATTTTGCCTTTGTCTAAGAAAAATGTTGATGTTTCAGTTTGTAATCAACATTCTAGTTTATTTCCTGTTACTAGTTCAGTTTTTGCAGCAGTAAACTCTAAAGTTGATGTAATGTTATGGCATACTAGGTTGGGCCATCTTCCTTTTTTAGCTTTGAGAAATATCAAGTCTATCTGTACAATTTCTCATTTAATATTCCTTGTGAAGTTTGCCCTTTAGCAAGACAAGCCAAATTACCTTTCCCATCAAGTTCAATTTTTGAATTAATTCATATTGACACTTGGGGGCCTTGTAAAACCCCTACCTATGATGGATATAAATATTTTCTTACTATTGTAGATGAGTATAGTAGGAGTACTTGGACCTATATTTTGAAGACAAAAAGTAATGTTTTCACCATACTTAACTCTTTCATAAGCATGGTTGAAAGATAATTTTCCACAAAAGTCAAGTCCATCAGATCTAATAATGCTTTTGAATTAGGTACAAGTGCTATTACTTCTGAATTTTTCAAGTCCAAGGAATTATCCATCAAACTACTTGTGTAAATACTCCACAACAAAATGGGATTGTAGAGAAAAAACATAGGTATCTTCTTAAAGTCTATAGGGTATTGTTGCATCAATCTAAGGTTCCAGTTTCTTTTTAGGGGGACTGCCTACTGACTGCTACTTTTTAAATCAATAGACTACCTTTTAGAGTGCTACAATTCAAAACACCTTATCACATCCTTCACAAGAAGCCACCTTCTTATGAAAACATCAGAAAGTTTGGTTGCGTATGTTATGTCTCTACTCTCTCTGCACATAGAAAGAAGTTGGATCCTAGAGCAACAAAACGTATCTTCCTAGGATATCCAAATAAATAAATAAATAAATAAGGGTTACAAGGTCATGAATCTACTATCTAGAAAAGTTTTTATGTCTGGGGATGTTGTTTTTCATGAAAACATTTACCCTTTCTCTTTTGTCACCTCTGTTGAACATATCTTTCCAAATTCAGTTATTCCTCATATGTCTTTTATTACCTCTAGTGAGCAACTTGTCTCTAACACCACAGCTGACAATTTTGCATTAGCAGAACCTCTTATCCCTACTCCATTTATCAATTCTCCTTCTTCTCCTGCCTTTACCCACTCACCTATATTGCCTGTTTCTACTCCATCACCTCTTTCTTCTATCTTTTCTTCCAGATCACATAATCACTCTATTTCTCCTATTCCTCTTCCTTTTCCTCATATGCCTCAATTGAGGAGATCAACCATAGAACACCAACAACCAGTTCCTCTTATAGACTATGTGTGCAATGCAGCGTACCTCACTAACCTCACTCCATCTTGTTTCATTCCACCAGTTCATCCACCATCTTTCCCTTTTCAGTATTTTCCCACACCAACCAGCAATTATTAAATTTTATATCCCATATTTTAGAACCATTAAGTTATATACAGGCAGCACTGCATCCAGGATGGCAATAGGCCATGACTAACGAGTTTGAAGCCCTAATCTCCAGTCAAACATGGGAAGTTGTTGAGCTTCCAATTGGTAAGAAAGCTTTGCAATGTAAATGGTTGTACAAAATAAAGTATAAATCAGATGGGAGTGTGGAAAGACTTAAAGCTAAACTTGTGGTTAGAGGGGACAATCAAAGGGAAGGAATTGATTTCAATGAGATTTTTTCACCAGTAGTTAAAATTACTATAATTAGGTGTATTCTTGTAGTAGCAATGAATAAGAACTGGAGAATTTACCAGTTAGATATAAACAATACTTTCTTATATGGAGACCAACAAGAAGAGGTCTACATGAAGTTTCCTCCAAGGATGTAGCCCCCTAATTCCAGTCTAGTGTGTAGAGTGCACAAATTATTATATGTTTTAAAGCAGGCATCACGTTAGTGGTATGCAAGATTAACTGCAACCCTCAATTTCAAGGGATACACATCTTCCCTAAATAATTATTCTCTATTTTTCAAGAAGATAGATGATTCAATTTCTATTATCGCGGTTTATATTGATGATATCTTTTTGACTGTGAATGACTCTACTGAACTCAATAATCTTAAAGCCTTTTTGGACGCAGAGTTTAAAATAAAGGACCTTGGAGATGTTCATTATTTTTTGGGGATGGAAGTTATCAGAGAATCACATGGAATTATATTTAGCCAGAGAAATTTTACCTTGGATTTGCTTGAGAATTTGATTGTACAGACTCTCCAGTTGTCTCCTCTCCCCTTGATCCGTCCTATAAGTTTCGAGCAGATGAAGGGGAATTGCTCTCTGATCCAACTATTTTTCATCGTTTAATGGGAAAATTGAACTTTCTCACCCATACTCGACCAGACCTCTCTTTCCTAGTCCGACATTTCAACCAGTATATGCAGACTCCACGACTTCATCATTTCCTTGCAAGGCTTCGTGCGGTTCGCTATATGAGATCCGTTTTTTCACAAAGGATCTTCTTCTCTTCAGTCCTTCTTTCAAGCTTCTTGCTTTTTGTGACTCCGACTAGGCTTCTTGCCCATATTCACTTCGTTCAGTAAGCGGCTATTTCACTAGCCTAGGCGGATCTCCGATTTCTTGAAAATCCAATAAACAAGCTTCAATTTCTTTGTCATCAGCCGAAAATAAATACAGATCAATGTGTTGTGTTGTAGTTGAAGTCACTTGGATGGTTCGTCTTCTTGAAGATATCTCTGTAAGACCAGCACTTCCTATCCCAGTTGTTGCACCCCCTTTTTTCCTCGCGGAGTCCGGATTTTGACATTTTGGGATAACTCATTTTTCTATTGGGATGGGGTATGAAATTTAAAGAGTCGCCACCTAATGGATTAAGGTGCGTTAGGGCACCTAGAGTAAATAACTCGTGAACTAGTTTACATCACCAGAGATTGGGTAAGGGCTCAAAATTACCATGAGAGGAAGGTGTTAAGCACCCCTCGAGATCCATAACTGTGGTTCCCGGCCAAACTCAATTTTAAGCGAATTAGTATTATAAGGAAATAAGCTATTTAAACAAACAGATGTTACTTTTAAAACATGGAGTAAAAGAGGTCCTAAGTTTTTTAGCCTATAGGATCACTTCTGTGCAATACTTGGTAATCGTCCCTAAGTTGGGGTGCTGCACACAACATTAATGCACATGTCAGCATTTCCTTTACTACCCATTTACCATCCCCCAGTTATTACTTAAGCGCACTCATTGATTCATATCCTATACGTGCACCACCCGTACCTTACTTATGGTCCTGGAGGTGTTTAGGACATCTATTTTTGGATAGATCTAGACTCACCTATGTTGCTTAAAAATGGGAAAAGCTAAGCGACAATCAAAAATTCAGATAAGACCGTCACATAAGAAGCAAGTAAAGGCTCATGTTAACCTCCATAACTAAACAACAAATGCACGCGATTCAGACAGAGAATTTCATCAATTTAAGACCCTATAGGCAGGATATGTATATGAGCATAAACAGAATATAACAGTAGTTTACTAAGGTGGGCATCTGGACCTATCAGTTTTGCCTACTGATTTATTAATAACCTCAGTCTGGGCGCGTTTTCAAGTAGCAAGAAATTATAATTTTAATCCCAAAATTCTTTAATTACTATATCAGTATGCCTAAGTGAGGACCAAAGTGGAATCCTATGGGCATGGTATCTAAACCTGTTAATTAACGACTAAAGTTTATAAACTAGCTACTGATTTTAAAAAACATGTTTTCATCTTTTTTAGATCCTATAGGCATGTTTTCTAAGTTCTGAAACTGATTATAAGCATTATTTCCTATAGACATGATATCTAAACACAGAAACTGATTTTAGAACCCTATAGGCATGATATCTAAATGGTAGAAACTGATTTGAATTTTATTAGTCATGATTCCTAAGTTTATAAACTGATTTCACCCTATAGGTATGATATCTATTAGATTAAATCCTATGGACATGATTTCTAGGTTAGAAATTGGTTCCTTTATTTCCTAAAGGCATGGTATCTACGATTGTAAGCATATAGGCATGATATATATTAATCACATGTAGGCAGAATTCTTTAAACATATTGTTATGAAAATTACTAATCGAATAGATCCCTATAGACATGGTTACTAATGCATGTAAAACTACGCATGGATCCTATGGACATGATTTCTAGTGCAAAGAATCTATGAATAGGATTTTTAGCATGTGCATGAGGTACAGAACAAAGCAATCAGGAAGCCTTATAGACATGATTGTTAAACAAGTAGTAACCCTCACATAATCACCAATAAACCTATAGGCAGGTTTTCTACCTGAGTTTCAAGTAAAGATATAGAATAAACCCCCCAGCTTTTACTAGCAAACTCCAGATCTGTTCATTACAAAAACTATTATTACAGACTAATATGAATAAATTACATAAAGCTATTCATTGCACTATAGGGAGCCTTGGCAGGCCCAACATCAATCCTGGAAACCAAGCCTTCAAGCATGCAAGTCTAATATACACAGGTGGCAGGATCCATAACACCTTAATCCATGCTTCCAGTGTGTCAAAGTTCTCAAAGAGCCTCAAGGACCTCGGGCAATGCTCATAGTGGATCCATACACTCAACACATGATTCGTAAGAGATTGGAAACTAGCTCCAATGTGTCAGAGTTCAAAGGAGTCTCAGGGACCCTAGGCAGTGCTCACATTGGAGGTGGTAGGAACCTAGGTAGCTAAGAGTGGAAATTTGAAAAGTAGTACATGTAAGGAGTAGGGGATAGTTTTTAGAAAATAGTTTTTCTTCAGGAGCAAACAGATATAGAATTCTACCTAGACAGGTAGAATCCAGATAGATTGGTATAAATACTTTGTCAACTAAATCAATCACAAAAGAGCAGGGGCACATGAGCTACAAACAGAACCGACCATACATATTTGTAGTATCTGAACATGTTATGAATAGAGGCATACAACTGAATCAGCAAGGTTTCATATAACTGAAGTTGATTTGGTTTATTAATTACAACTAGGTGGAAACATGTAGACATATATTGAATAGAAGCATGCTGAAGTTAAGATAACCAACCAAACGAACACATAGAGAAGGATAGTAGGAAATTAAAGCATACCAGTCTAGAAAGAAGTACACAGAAATTATGGATCAAATAGAAACATGTTAAGGTAAACTATTCATACTAGCACACAAAATAGGATGGGTTAACAGGAATTGAGGCATGCTAGTTAAAAGAGAAACAAACATGAAATAGAGACATGATGATGTCTATTACGAACTGACTACATAGCATATAAGAGCATGGTAACAGAAATCGAGGCATACCAGTTGAGATAACAAACAGGAAGGTGAAGCAAGTGGAATCCAAGACTCTAGCCTTGGCTTTCTACCGACTAGACAGTGCAGCAAATCAAAGAACTTAAATTGTATAAGTGTGTAAGTAGGAGTTTGTGTGTATTAGTGTGTGTTTGTAAGTGTAGGTGTGTGAGTCTGAGTCTAAAAATCAGAATGATGAAGGGTTTTATAGTATATAGTAGAGTAAAACAAAATAAGGTAGGAGAATTAATGCTACACAAATAAGGCAAAGAGATCAATCAATCAGTCAATTAGGGCTTAACGGGAATCAATTAATAGGCAGGATCATGGAGGTATCACTTAAATTAATACGGAATAAATCAGCAGCCATGATTAAGGTCTAAATAAGGTAAGTAGTAGGTCTAGAAGTCAATTAAAAGTCAGAACACAAAATCAAGTCAGTAGCACGGATAATTAATCACATAATATGGTAAAACAAGTAAAATCTTAATAAGGAGATGCGAGTACTAAATTCAAACCCTAATTTGGGTAATAAAATCAATTAACACTTAACTGATAGGATTAAAGGTAAACGGGCAAAAGACAACAAGATAAACAGTCAAATAATCAAAACCCTAAAAACACAAAGACATATACATGGAGCTGGATTAAATCAAGTAAAAATCAGTTGAAGAGTAAATAAGAAAGTCAGAGATGAGAATATTTAAACGCTAAAACCTTTTGCAGAAATCCCTCAGAAATCAAAACCCTAGCTTTTAGAGTAAACGAAATCGGTCAATAACAATAGTAATAACAGAAAATCTTAAAGGAGAAATACCAAACAAACACAAAATCGTTTCAGATCAAGAGAGATCTAGATGGATTTAACCATAAAATAGCTAGGTTAAGAAGGATAGAAGCGAATCAAATCTGGTTTGAACCAGAGATTTGAAACACAAAAAAATACGAAGATACTCACACTCACAAGTATCGGAGTGAACATAGACGGAATAGTCGAGAAAGGAGAGACTTTGAACCAGATTTGTTTCGAGGCTCTTAAGATTCATATCAAAAAGCATAGAAATCGTATAACCAGTAGAGATAGGAGGCCAGATAAGGCCCAAGATCGAAAAGAAACCCCATAGATCGAAGGGGTTCAGGTGACGCCGTGCTAGGGTTAGGGGAAGGTTGAGAGAGGAGAGATGAGGAGAGGATTCAGAGGCTGCAACATTTTGGAAATGAGGTAGGGTTTGAGGGGTTAGGGATATTAAAAAAGGAAAGAGGGTTTTGGACTATTGATCTTTTGAGATCAACGACCAGGATCGATTCCGGGCTGGGGCGGGTTATGGATGGGTTGGATAATTGGGTCAAGGTAATTAGGCTAGGTATTTTAGGCATTGGGCTGGTTTGGTAGCCTTGGTCCGAAAAAAATAGGATTTTTAGGGCTATTAGTTAAATACCCATTTAAATTAGTAAAACAATTTTATAAAAAAATTTGTAAATGATAAAAATATCCATTGTACATGAAAATAATTTAAAATAATTACTTGATATTATAAAAAAATATAAAAGTCATTTTCCGTGTAAATAATATAATTATGCATGTATATAGGCCATTATTGCAAAATGTGCAATTCTAGCCTTAAAAATGCAAATGTAATTATAAAAATATAATTAAAATATTTAAACACTATATGGGTATAAATGATGAATTTTGATGATTAAATCAACTTAAAATAATAATTATTTGATATTTGTATACTAAAATGCAGGGATCAATTGATTTAAAGCCTTAAAAATTTATAGAAAAAATTGTGAAAATACTTGTACATGCTTGTAAATCTAATAACATTATGTGTGCACTATTTTGAATATATATATATATATATATATATATATATATATATATATATATATATATATATATATATATATATATATATATACATACATACATACAATATATAGGGAAAAATTGGGTATCAACAGCTGCCCCTCTTTATCCGGGAAGGATGAAAGAGTTTTCGGGTAAAGAAATGATGACCGATTTTGACCGAATGGGATGTTTTGAAAAATAGAGGCCGAACCCTGGTCTCTAAGCTACCTACATATCCCTGGTTTTACAGGAATCATGCCATGTATAGTTCTGGACCCAACGGTGAATGAGTTCGATGGATTTGTTATAGGAATGGTAGCAAGTTTCAGAAAAGCTTCTTTTGTGAAGGGTAGTATCGGATGGGTTTGTGCGGAATTATGAAGGCGAATCTGAATTGTAACAGTCGTATCACTTGGCGGGTATTTGAATGGTCACAGAGTAAAGGCGGGTAATTGATAGGAATAAGTTAAATGGCAAGGTATAAGTGGTACGAGCAGAAAGCGGAGCGAAGGTTGTACCTGTTTGAAGAACGGTTATTTCCTGGGTTACCTAGTAAACTTAAAATACGGTGCATGTGAGTATATAGATGTTGCGAGAATTTAAACATGATGCATATTCCCTTTGGACCATGAAAGGTTATCTTTGGACAGTGAAGATGACGTCCTTAGACCATGACGTCTCGGGCCATGAATCATGAGATAAGAGATTCACAGGCCATGAAATGATGTTCTCGGGCCATGAAAATAGTGCCTTTGAACCATGACGCCTTTGACTAATGATTTGCAATATTGAGATATCCTTAGGACATGACATGGTGTCATCAGGCTATGAGGATGATACCTTCGGACTATGACGCCTTTGGACAAATTGGCTTTACATCAGCCCATAAAATGTAGAGACATGATACCAAAGGTAGCAACAAGGAAAAGTTTAGCCTTGTGCAGAGTTTGGGGGCAGAGCTTAGCCCCGAGAGAAGAAGATAATGCAAAGTTTAGAATAAAGCAACACTTATGCAAGGGGAAACAACACTTAATCTTACGAGAAGGCAGTGCTTTGCCTTATGCCAATAGAGAGGCAGGGCTTAGCCTCATGAAAGATTTGAGATAAGGCTTAGTCTCATGCAAAGAGAAGTCAATGTTTAGCCTTATACAAATACGGAGGTAGGGCTTAGCCTCATGAAAGATTTGAGACAAGGCTTAGTCTTATGCAAGGGAAGGCAGTTCTTAGCCTTATGCAAATGTGGAGGCAGGACTTAGCCTCATGCAAGATTTGAGACAGGGCTCAGTCTCATGCAAGAGTAGAGACATGGCTTAGTCTTATGCAAAGAGAAGGCAGTGTTTAGCCTTATGCAAATATGGAAGCAGGGTTTAGCCTCATGCAATATTTGAGACATGTCTTAGTCTCATGCAAAGAGAAGTCAATGCTTAGTCTTATGCAAATGTGGAGGTAGGGCTTAGCCTCATGCAAGAATCGAGACAAAGCTTAGTCTCATGCAAAAAGAAGGCGATGCTTAGCCTTATGCAAATATGGAGGCAGGGCTTAGCCTCATGCAAGATTGTAGATAGGGCTTAGTCTCATACAAAGGGAAGGCAACGCTTAGCCTTATGCAAATGTGTAGGCAGGTCTTAGCCTTATGCAAGATTTGAGACCGGGCTTAGTCTTATGCAAAGAGAAGGCAATGCTTAGCCTTATGCAAATATGGAGGCAGGGCTTAGCCTCATGCAAGATTGGAGACAGGGCTTAGTCTCATGCAAAGGGAAGACAGTGCTTAGCCTTATGCAGTGATATGAGTAGAATATTTCTTAGCTGGAGATGTATTTGTGTCTGGCAGCCTGATTGATAGTGATTTTGATATGTGTATATTTGCGAATACTCCTGTTATTTTTATCGTGTCTGCATCCAAAGAAAAATTGTGAGTCTTCTAAGGGGAGGCTAGTTCATGCCTTTGTCTGCTTGCTTTGGAGGACCTACTCGAGTCGTCCTGGGTAATACCTTGCTGCCATAGAGATAAAGTTTTCCAGAAAATATGCACTTATTTGATGAAATAGAGTTATTTTAGAAAAATAATGGTATATAATATCAAGTAAATTAGATGAACTAATGACTGTAACAATTTTAAAGACATTGCGGCTTTTGCATTAGAATTTTGAGGGTCCTCCTCAAAATTCTGCCCCAATTTGATCCTTTGGCCGTTCTGCATGCAACGAAGTTTGTTGGATCTGCTCCAAAATTTTGAGAATCCTTCTCAAAATTCTGCCCTAGTTACTTAACCCATTTCTGACTTTCTGGCATATGATGGCGTCGGCTAGACTTGCTTTGAAATTTTGAGAGTCCTCCTCAAAATTCTGCCCCAGTTTCTGGTTCTGAGGGAAATGAAAATTTTATTAAGATATGACCGAACCTACAGGGATGCCTACATATCCCCTCTTAAACGGGAATCAGGTCAAGTGTAGTTCAGTTACATCAGATGAATGAATGTAAACAATATAAACATAATATCTCTGGACTACATCTGAATTGATAGGTTTTGGCCAAACGTCTCCCTCTATTTCTGCAAGTATGAGTGCTCCTCCTGTTATCACCCGGTGAACCATGTAAGGAACTTGCCAGTTGGGTAAACATTTTCCTTTAGCTTCGTCCTGATGCGGGAAGATCCGCTTCAGCACTAGCTGCCCCGGTGCGAATTGTCTTAGTCTAACCCTTTTGTTGAAAGCTCTGGACATTCTATTTTGGTAAAGCTAACCGTGACATACTGCATTCATTCTTTTTCCATCTATGAGGAATAGTTGCTCATAGCGGTTCCTTATCCATTCTGTATCACTAAGTTCGGCTTCTTGTATGATCCTTAAAGAAGGAATTTCTATCTCAGCTGGAATGACAACTTCGGTACCATAAACTAGTAAATAGGGAGTTTCCCCAGTTGATGTGCGGACCGTAGTGCGGTACCCCAATAGGTAAAAGGGTAACTTCTCGTGCCATTGTTTGTGATTTTCTACCATCTTCCTTAGTATCTTCTTGATGTTTTTGTTGGCGGCTTCCACAACTTCATTCATTTGAGGCCTGTATGCTATAGAGTTTTTGTGCTTGATTTTGAAGATTTTACACATGGCTTTCATCATATCACCATTGAGATTGGCGGCATTATCAGTGATAATGGACTCGGGGACCCCGAATCGACAAACAATACAATCCTTGACAAAATCTGCGATAACTTTCTCGGTTACAACTTTGTAAGATGCAACCTCTACCCATTTTGTGAAATAGTCGATAGCTACTAAAATGAATCGGTGCCTGTTAGAAGCGTGGGCTCGATTGGATCGATGACATCCATTCTCCAGGTAGCAAAAGGCCAAGGTGCACTTGTTGCGTTGAGCTCGTTTGGTGGCACCTTTATCATGTCTGCATGTACCTAGCATTGGTGACATTTCTGGACGTACCTGATGTAGTCTATTTTCATTGCCATCCAAAAATATCCAGCTCTGAGTATCTTTTTGTCAAGAACAAAACCGTTCATAAGTGGTCCGCAAGTTCTGGCATGTATCTCCTCAAGCAATCTGGAAGCCTCTTTTACGTCAACACACCTTAACAACCCCAGATTAGGAGTTCTTTTATACAGGGTCCCTACGCTTTAGAAGAAGTGATTGGACAGCCTCCGCAGTGTGCGCTTATGAGTATGGTTTTCCTGTTCTGGATATTCTCCTTTCGCTAAATATTATTTGATGTCGTGGAGCAAAGGTTTTCCATCCGTTTCTTCTTCAACATGAGCACAGTAAGCTGGCTGGTTATGGATTTTCACCAGGATGGGATCGATGAAATTCTTATCTGTATGTTGTATCATTGATAACAAAGTGGCCAGTGCATCTGCGAACTTGGTCTAGACTCTTGGAACATGATTGAATTCTATCTTTGTGAACCTCTTCATTAATTCTTGCACATGAAACAAGTATGGTAGCATCTTGGTGTTTTTTGTAGCCCATTCTCCTTGAACTTGATGTACCAGAAGATCTGAATCACCAATTACAAGTAACTCTTATATATTCATATCAATGGCCAGATTGAACCTCATAATGCAAGCCTCATATTCTGCCATATTGTTGGTGCATGAAAACCTATGCTTTGTGGATACCGGGTAATGTTGACCTGTTTCTAATACCAAAACTGCTCCAATGCCTACTCCTTTGAAGTTTGTATCCCCATCGAAGAACATTCTCCAATTGTCATAGGCTTTAGGAATGTCCTCTCCTACGAATGATACTTCTTCATCACGAAAATACATTTTTAATGGTTCGTATTCTCCTCCAACAGGATTTTCAGCAAGATGGTCTGCCAATGCTTGTCCTTGACCACCTTCTGAGTTACATAGATGATATCAAACTCACTTAACAATATCTGCCACTTAGCTAACTTCCCGGTTGGCATGGGCTTCTGAAAGATGTATTTCAGAGGGTCCATCCTGGATATGAGGTACGTGGCATAGGCACAGAAGTAATGCCTCAATTTCTGAGTTGTCCAGGTCAAAGCAAAGCAAGTGCGTTCCAACAGAGAGTATCGTGCTTCATAAGGCGTGAACTTCTTACTTAAGTAGTATATGGCTTGCTCCTTTCTTCCTATCCCATCATGTTATCCCAAAACACATCTGAAAGCTCCATATAACATGGATAGATAGAGTAGCAAAGGTCTCCCAGGTTCTGGCGGGACTAGGACTGGCGGTATAGACAGGTATTCCTTGATTTTGTCAAAAGCCTTCTGACAGTCCTTGATCCAACCGGTTTCAGCATCCTTCCGCAACATTTTGAAGATGGGTTCACACATTACTATGGGTTGTGCTCTAAAGCGACTGATGTAGTTGAGACATCCTAGGGAGCTCATCATGTCCTTTTTGCTCTTTAGTGGTGGTAATTCTTGGATAGCCTTAACTGTGGATGGGTCCAACTTGATTCCTCTGCGACTGACGATGAATCCCAACAGTTTACCTGCGGGAACCCTAAATGCACATTTTGTGGGGTTCAATTTTAAATTGTACCTCCTGAGCCTATCAAAGAACTTTCTCAAGTCTACTATGTGATCTGTGGTCCTCTTGGATTTGATGATGACATCGTCAACATACACCTCTATTTCCTTGTGTATCATATCATGGAAGATAGTCTTCATGGCTCTCATGTAGGTGTCCCTAGCATTCTTTAGACCGAATGGCATCATCTTGTAGTAGTACACTCCCCACTGTGTAATGAAAATTGTTTTCTCTGTGTCTTCTTCATCCATCTAGATTTGGCGATAACCTACGAAGCAATCTACAAAGAATTGGAGTTCATGCTTGGCACAATTATCGATCAGGATGTGTATATTTGGTAGTGGGAAATCGTCCTTGGGACTTTCTCTATTTAAATCCTGATAGTCGACGTACACTCTGACTTTCCCATATTTCTTCGGAACTGGTACGATATTGGCTAACCAGGTTAGGTACTCAACTACCCTGAGGACTGCTTAGTGACTTCTTCCTTGATCTTGAGACTCATATCTGGTTTGAATTTTCTGTGTTTCTGCTTCAGCGGTGGACACATCGGGTTGGTGGGCAATTTATAAGCCACTATGGATGTGCTCATACCGATCATGTCATCATACGACCATGAAAAAATATCCTCATACCTTTTTAGTAAATAAGTGTATTCTTCCTTCTCTGACGGTGATAAATGAATGCTTATGCAAGTCTCTTTAACGGTTTCAGAATCTCCCAAATTGATTGTTTCGGTTTCGTCCAAGTTGGACTTAGGTTTGTTCTCAAAGTTCTCAGCTTCCCTGACAACTTCCTCAGGTATTTCATCCTCTTCTTCTGAGTCACTATCCTTATGTTGCATTGTCTCATTACATGTTACAGTCATCGGTTCATCGGGAAAAGTAATAATAACATTGTAGAAGAAAAATGTGAAAGATAATAATGAATACTAAATAGCAGTGCATTAATTACATTTGAAAATATCCAAAACAGGTACGGCTCGATGACTCGAGCAATTCTTTAAAAAAAATGTGTTTTTAAAATAAAATTACTGAAAATATCTTAAATTCCTAGCCTGGCTATAAAAACAAATCAGGCTAATTGCCAAGCTACCCAGGAACTCGGCGGGCTCGGGATGGTGTGGCAGTCCAATTCCTGAGAATAGCTCTCTTCTCCACAATCTGAATGGTGAGGCCTTCTTCCTCATCCTCGTCAATTAACATATTGCAATCCATATTCTCGTCTTCTAGGAACAAGTTTCTCAACCCAGCCAAAGCTTCTTCCTCTGCAGATCCCCATATTGTATCGGCCTGGTGAAAAGTCTGACTTAGGTGTGGTACCGGCTGCTCGAGAGGGTAATAAGGACCACGCCATGGAGGCGACCAATCATCATATTCTTGCCAGGTGTATGGATATCCCAGCTTGAAAGTTGTGCCGTGATGTTTCAACTGTATCGGTTTGGTAATGCCCTAGAGTTTCTTCCCAAGCCCTTTTGTCGGGCTCATACCCAGACCATGCCAGTATGCTTTCTATTTTGTTGCTCCACCACTTGTCCTTCTCAACTGCGGTGATATGTTCAATGTGGTGATAAGTTTCTCCACCCAGCCTTCTTTTATTCTGAATAACCGGGATAGTTTAATTGGTGTAAATGGGGTTACTTCCATCTCCGTAAATGATTACCTCCTGATGGTTCTATTCGAACTTCATGGCCTGGTGTAACGTGGAAGCCATAGCCCCAGCGGCATGCATCTAAGGTCGTCCCAATAGAAGATTGTATGTAGCTGATATGTCTAGTATTTGGAACTCAACATCGAACCAAGTTGGTCCCATCTGCAGACAAAGTTTAATCTTCCCAGTCGTGACCCTTTCAGACCCATCAAATGCTTTCACGTTCATACTTCCTGCCTGTATCTCATGGCAATCTCTGCCCAACCTTTTCAGATTAGTTAATGGACAAATGTTGAGGCTTGAACCCCCATCTATTAAGACTCTGGCGATAAATTTGTCCTCAAATTGTACTGTGATATGCAATGCCTTGTTATGACTTAATCCTTCAAGTGGTAGTTCATCTTCATAGAAGGTGATCTTGTGACATTCCAGTACTTGCCCTACCATGTTGGCCATCTCTCCACTGGTGATATTGTTGGGCACATAAGCTTCATTCAACACCTTCATCAGAGCACTCTTATGCGCCTCTGAATTTTGCAATAGTGACAAGATAGATATCTTGGCGGAGGTCTTGTTTAAATGATCGACGACAGAGTATTCCCTCGCATGTACTTTCCTCCAAAGATCATCCGGTCTAGTTTCAATGATAGGTTGTTTGGTAGCAGCCTCTTTTCATGATCCTCCCAAATTTTCGGGTGTATAAATTCTTCCAGTTTTGGTCATTCCCTGTGCGGCACCAGATTCTTTCATCTTTGTTTTTCCTTTTCGCCTAGCTTCTTCAACGTAATTCCAAGGTATAGCGTTGGAGTTAAAAGGAGGTGTGGTTGTTACTGTCATTGTGAAAGGTGTGGCCACTTCTACCTTAAATGGAACAGGTGTGGCTGCATGTGGTGTTACTTCTACCTCAAACGGAACCGATGCGGCTACCTCAACCTCAACTGGCGGCTGTACCTGGACCACAATAGGATTTAGCATGACTGCGGGCTTCTTAGGATTGTTTCCCTCTTTGATAAGTCCAATTGATCCCTCGGTATCCCACTCCTAATTAGTTTCTATCACACTGATCCCTTCGCCCCTATGATCTGGAAGAAGATTGTTGCTGACGTTGGGTGCACCTTCCTTCGCCTATATGACCTTATTATCAATCAATGTCTGGATCTTATCTTTCAATGTCCGGCACTCATCAATGGTGTGCCCCTTCATACCGGAATGATATGTACAAGGTTTGTTCGGGTTGACCCATTGAGATGAATTCTCCATTGCCATATCAGGAATAGGGGTGACATAACCAGCAGCCTTCAATTTTTCGTACAGCTAGTCGATGGATTCAGCAATAGCGGTGTATTATCTGGGTGAATTGCGATCAAACTTAGGTCGTGGTTTCTACTAATTTGGACGAGTTAGAGGTGAATGACAGTAGGCTGGCTGGGTGTTATAAGTGTGATAGGCAGTGGCGGGTTAAGAATATCTAGGAGGTGAGGGTTGGTATATAGGTAGAGGTGTTTGGTATGTGAATGGAGATTTTGGGCCTTAGGACACCATTACTGCCCCTACTTATTTCTTCTTTGATACGCTACCTGATTGCAATGCTTTGTTCATGACTTGCAGTGCCTCAAAATTTGTCATCATCCTGCTTTTAATACCCTCTTCAATTCTTTCCCCGAGTTTGATGATATCAGAGAACTTATGATTCTCAATAACCATTAGTCTTTCATAATATTGTGGGTCTTGTGCCCTGACAAAGAACTTGTTCATTTGTTCCTCGTCTAATGCTGGTCTGACCTTGGCTACTTCCGACCTCCACCTAGTAGCATACTCACGAAAAGTCTCAGTTGGCTTTTTCTTTAGGTTCTGGATATAAAAGACATCCGGTGCATTCTCCATATTAAACCTGAACCGGTCCATAAAATCTAATTCCATGCTCACCCAATTGGCCCACTTCTTAGGATTCTGGCTTATATACCATGATAGGGTATCTCCTGTAAGACTTCTCATGAAGAGCTTCATTTTTTTATCCTTTCATCTTTTCTGATCCCTACGAGCTTGTCACAATAAGTTCTTAAATGAACCTTGGGATCACCTATTCTGTCAAATACTTCAAACTTGGGAGGTTTGTAACCCTCCGGCAGTTCCACATCTGGTTGTATGCACAAATCCTTATAGTTTAGACCTTCTATCCCTTTACCTCCTTCAATACCCTGAACTGGACTTGTCAACTTCTTGAGCTCCTCGACCATGTTCTTGATAAGCAGGTCTTTCTCAGTGGATTTTGGTGTATAAGAGATTGGTTGAGTGGAGTGAGGTAGGGTTTCCATGTATATGGGATTATTTTGGTGGGTGCCAGGGATTTGGGTGTAGTGGTGATAGTTGGTTGAGTTTTGAGGATCGGGAATAGGTTGTGGTGTGTTTTGAGGAGTGTGATAGGTAGTGGTTTGTGGGTATTAGGTTGGTTGATGATGGTGTTGTGGAGGAGTTGGTACCGGTGGAGGATTAGGATTTTGGGGAAGAGTTGTATATTGATGGAGTACGGGAGGATTTGTGGATGTTGGTTTGGCGTATTTTGAGGAGGTGCTAGGTTTTGAGAATTTTGTTGGTAAACGTCTGGTACGTTCACAGTGAGGGAGAGATTTGCCAAGTTGCGGACCTGCTCAAGTTCTCCTTGTAACTCCAGTATTTTCTGCTCCAATCGTAGGAACAAATCATTCTGGGTCGGAGTACTCTAATCGTCTGAAGTTTCAATATTCTCAGCATTTTTTTTGGATACCCCTCAAATCATCCATCTTAGCTTTTCCTCTGCTTTTTCGTATTACTCAGAAGAGAAGGATGAGGTGGAGGGCCTCTATATCTGGTGTGATATGCTGATGATGCCAGTATGTGCGAACCAACCTTAGGGGATGTGAATAATAAAAATAAAGAAAAACAAAAGGTAAACAAGTTAGTAAGGATTCTAAAAATGTTTGGAGTATTTTTTGATACCCAATTTTTCCCATAATATTTTACAAAACTATGCATGGGCATCAATTGGTATTTTTCATACAATTTCTGTATTTTTTAATATTTTTAACTAATTTCTCCCATCATTTATTTTATAAAACAATCATTAAACTGCATCACAAAATGATTTTAATAATTTTGTGGCTTAATTTTATCCTTTGCATTCGTATTAAGTTTCAATTATTGCACAAATAGCCACATCTGTATTTTTTAAGATACAATTGCAATTACTTCGTAATTATAGCCTATGCCTGCATTATTACATTATTTTACCAGAAAAATAGCCTTTTATATTTTCTAAACATAAGTAATTACTCTAAAACATTTCCATGCATTAAAATCATTTTTTATCATTTGTTAACCATTTTTTAAAAATGGTTTTAGCAATTAATTAGGTATTTAATAAATAGCCCTTTTCATTTAAAACTTAGCCTATTAACTAAGCCCAATTTTAACCCCTAAACCAGCCCAAAAGCCTTAGGCCAATACCCGTCTGACCCTAACAAACCTACCCGACCCAACTCTTGTTAGATCCTGGCCGTTGATCATTTTGATCAACAATCCAGATCTCTCCTTACCTAAAATAAACTAACCTATATCCCCCCAAACCCTAATCATTTTCCTCCTTTCATCGTCGTCATCTGTTCCTCTTATCTCTCAAATGCTCTCAACCTAAACCCTAATCTCCAATCGTCGTCACCAAAAACCAAGCCCTAATTCTTTAATCCATGTCCGCTCTATGGCATCCTATGGTTGTACGAAGCCTCTACTTGTCTCATATCCCCTTGGTTGTTCGATTATGTGGTTCTTGTGGAAGGAACTTGAAGTGATCTAGTCCAGATCTCATTCAAAGCTCTTCAAGGGTTCGTCCATGGTTTGCGAGTTATTTCTAATGAAATCCCATGGTTCAAATCTCTAGTTCAAAACCAGGTTTTTACCCCTCCTTTTTCTCCCCAAAACCCTAATCTTTGAACATGAATCCGTCCGATCTTCGTAGGTCTTGAAAGGTTCTGAGTTTGTTAATGACTTTTCTTTAAAAACCTCTTGTTTCTTTACTGTCAACCGATTTTAGCACTACATCTTGGTTTCTTTGCTATCTACTGTTTGAATCCCTGCATACTTGAAATGTTTTGCAAGTTTCTGTGATTTTTCTTTAAGTTTCTCTTATTCCCTCTACTACTGACTGATTTTAAACACTACAATACTCCAGGTTTTGATTTCTATGACTAGGGTTTCCCGAATTTTTTTTTCTCCAAAATGTTTAATGATTTCGATTGTTTAATCTTCGGTTTCTTGTGTGTTTTGACCGATTTCATGAAGATTGCTTTAACCCTAACTTGTTTATGCTAAAAGCCCTAATTTCGCGACATTATTGTTTGGATTCTGAGTTTGTCTAGGTTACTTGGGTACTAACTTTGTCCTATGCTTTGGTTTCTTTGATTCTGCTTAGCCTAATTCGATGACTTTTGATCTTAATGTGCCTCTATTGATGTTTTTGGTTCGACTCTTCTACTGATTCTCTATGTCTATGTTCATTTTTTTTACCTATTCATGGTAAACCTATACTTTTCTCCTTAAATTAGTAATTGATTTGGATTCTTGATTTATCCACTTGTTTTGTTAAGACCTATTCTTGACTATTTCCTTTATTCACAATCCTGAGTAGCTTTCTTACCTTGTTCAATTAACCATGATTTACTGATTCTTTACCAATCATTTCCTTAATTAAAATGTTGTCTATTTACCCCTAATTTCTCGTTTGCTTTTCTTTCCTTAAATATGTTTTGCCTTTCCGTTGGTTGATTACCCTTAATTAAGGGAAAATTAAACTAACTGATGTATAATTGATTCTGAAGCTTCCTTAATTACAGAAGGGTTGATTCCTTTTACCTTATTTTTCTTTAGTCTTAACTGCTATATATGCTCTCCTTTACTCCTCACTTTGACACACACGAACATATAGTTCATCTACACTCTCACACTCTCAAAAGCTCTCTATTCTATTCTGTTACTCGTAATTCTTACTAATCCAGCCAGCTATAAGCCAAGGCTGGCTACTTGCACCATCTCTGCTCTATACTCTGTATTCTCTCCTTAACTTGTATATCCTGATTCAATTCACATTCCAAAACAATATGATTCTTGGTTGCTGTAGTTCATTAGTTGTGATTTCCAGTTCTATTTGCTACTCTGTTCAATATGCAGTCAGCATGCCTAGATTACTGTATCACACAACATGTTTGAATCTGTTCTGTTAAAAGTTATAACTAGTATGTTGTTTAGCATGCCAATACTACTTTAGATAACTTGTTCACTAGTATGTCTAAGCTGCATTGTGTGTTTACTATCTCACGCTGCATGTCTAGATTCTGCTTGTTTGTATATGATTAGTATTTCTAAAACCTTGAATTCTTCATGAAGTGTTTGTCTAGTTTGCGCATCTAAGCCTAACTTGCTCTACTTCACCAATGAGATCCTGTTTGTGTCTAAGATATGTGTGTTCTCAACATATCTTTGTAACTAATTTGCCTTCTTGAGGAATCTGTGTATTTGGTTGCCATCACTAAGGTGCTTTCTAGGTGCCCCCTACCTCTTTCCCTTGTGTGAAGTCTGTTCTGAAACTGTGTGTTCTATGACTTGTTCTCTGTTCCCAACACGTTCTTCATGTTTTCTGAAACTGTTTTCCATTCAAACCAGTACAGGTTTTCATGAAACTCTTTTCATTCTTAAAACCTTCTTTATATCATTTACCAAACTCTTTCAAATCATTATGCACTCTCACCTTACTCTTAGATTGCTAAGTTCTTCCTCTCTGATATGTGTACTTCTTTGAGACCCTTTAGATCTCTTTGAACTCTGGCATATCAGGGATGACACTTCCACACTGCACATAATCAATCTTTGTATGAGGAAAGTTTGGGTATGTGTACTGCCCGGGACCCTTGAGGTCCTTAGGGGACTTTGACACACCTAGACATAAATTGGGCTATGGAACTTTGGGTGTTTGAGATCAGTAAAGGCTTAGTACACCATGACTGTTTGGGCCTACTTCAGGCTCCCTATAGATTAATTTATGTTCTACTCATGTAATTTTTTATTTAATTCTTGGTCTGGAATAATTATTGTAAACAAACATTGGGATGATTAGTAGAAAATGATGGGTAGTTGTATATTATGGGTAAATTGGGTAGATAACATGTCTATAAGGTCTATTTTAATTAAAATATGATCTGTTAGATGACATGACTATAGGATCTGCTTTGGTTTAAAATAAATTCTGCACGCTTTACCTTTACACAATTAGAAGCCATGCCTATAGGATGTAAATCAGCTTTTAATAATTAGATACCATGTCTATGGTCGCTAAAATCAGATTTAATAGAAATCATGCTTATAGGAGTTTCATTTTGATCAAATGAATGTTGTTTGTTTCACCTTATGCCCAATTAGAAATCATGCCTATAGGACTTAAAACTAGTTTAATTCATGTGTGTTATTCTGAATTGGTTTAATTAACTAATCTGTACAATTCCTTAATAAGTTTCAACGCTGCCTTAAATAATATTGCTAGAAAGCATGCCTATAGGATCCAAACTACTGTCTAAAAATTTACTGTTTAGTTACATTCTTAATCAGTAATAGATACAATGTTCATAGGACATCACTGTTATACGCCTAGGCAAGACTATAGGGCGATTTAAAATCCTGCAACTATAAGACTGCGCTTTGTTATTTGACACTGCTCACATTCAACAGGTATAAAACCAGTAGGCAAGCTCAATAGGTCTTTGGACACTTTGGTTCTAATTCAATACTATGTAATCACTGCTCACCTAGATATCATGTTCTAGGATTTTCTCTTAAATATGTGAAGTTGTTGTTTGAGACGTGCATTTATTGTTCTTCTTGTGGAGGTAAAATGTGAGCCTTTAATTGTTCCCCTTTAAATACAGTCCTAATTGTTTTTGACTAACGCCTAGACTTTTATCCTTTAAAATCCTTAGGATGGTCTAGAACCACCTAACGTTAGAGGTACTAAATACCTCCAGGGCCGTAAGGAAGGGACGGGTAGTGAACGCATAGAGTATCTTTCGCGGTTGCTAGAACGCTTTAGGCTATGCTAAGGAGAGGGATTGGGTAGTAAGGAATATGATGATTGCGCGCTAATGTCACGTGTAGCCCCTCGTTGAGGAGTGTTTATCGGGCATTGTGTGGGTATGATCCTATAGGCTAACCAACCTGGGACCCCTCTTTCCCAACTCCCATTGTTTAAATCAATTTACTTTTTCTTTATATATGTAACTTGTTCAAACCTTTTCCTTGTTCCATTACTTGAATCATGCATGTGCTTAGAATGTCAAAACATGCCTTTACTTTCAAGTACTTGTTAAAACTGTTTATTTGCTAAAATGACTAATTCACATAGTTTAAGTTCGGTCAGGACCCACCGTTGTGGACCGCGAGGGGTGCCTAACACCTTCCCCTCAAGGTTATTTCGAGCCCTTACCCTAAATCTCTGGTAATGCAAACTAGTCCATGAGTTAATCACTCTAAGGTGCCCTAACGTACCATAATCCGTTAGATGGCGACTCTTCAAATACCCAATTCTCGAAAGGAAACGAGTTATTCCCCCCATGAATGTCGAAACCCGGACTTCCCCGTCAAAAGGGAAAAAGAGGGCTCGACAATATGTCAACTCTGCTGGGGATTATTTTTTAGGCTCTTGCCATAACAAACTTATCTTTTGCGAATTAGTCCAAGTATGCTCTATCCCACGTACCTTTTTCCCTTATTTGAATTTAACTATCTATTTTCAAGCATTTATGATTTCTTTACTCCTGAAACTGACTTGTCTCCTTGTTTTCTTTTTCTGTAACTGTCTTTCAATTATTTAAATATTGTATTTATTTTTTCCAACATGCGAATACTTGACTACATGCTATTTATTGCCACATATATCATGATCCACATCATACTCCACTCGTGCATATTAAATCCTATAGCAATGCTTAATGAGTGGTTGCATTCTTCCTATTTATTACCCTTAAATTCGGAAAGGTTTATTTACAGTAAAACTAGTTGATCAGCGGTGCAGTCAACGGTTCCGTACCTTTCTCCCTCAAGTTGTCCGCTTGAGGGTACCAGTCTAGACCCCTATAGTAACCTTTCTCTGATTGAAATTGTGCATGCATCATGGTCAAACCTAGTCGGATTAATTTGTTGTCCACATAATGATCCTTTAAGACGAGCCTTATCCTAAAGTCCACCGGGGTTTCCATAATCCCAACGGGCACAACCACATTCTGTGCATTAATTTGGAGAACTAAATGTCAATATGCTAATCATGAATGTATAAATAGTCGAGCCTGGTGGGAGAGAAGGGCCTAACCTTTTGTTTTGCAGCAAATGAGGTACGAGGTCCCCAAATTCGGTATGGTTAGGAACATTCCACCATTGCTGCTAGATTGGTGGGAGGACCTTTCCTCAAGTGACAAAAAACATGTAAGAAAGTACTTGGGCAACTTGCCTTCCCTACTAGACATTCAGCCAAACAACAGGTTGATCTAGGCTGCCACTTTGTTCTGGGATAGTGAAAGGTCTGTGTTCCATTTCGACGACATAGAAATGACTATGCTCCTAGAGGAAATTGGGGGACTTGTGGGATTGACTTGGGATAGCCCTGGGATGTTGGTACCGGAGAACCGTACTGGTAAGGGGTTCCTAAAGATGATGGGTTTGAAGAAAAATGCTGACTTGGGATGCCTGGAGAAGTCCTATATACCCTTCGAATACCTGTACGAGAGGTATGGCCATAGCAAGTCCTATCGTACCTTCCACGACGAGCTCTCTATCACTTCTCTAGGGCACATCCACCGCAGAGTGTTCGTGTATCGTATACTTCTTGGGCTTGATAGTATTCCCAATGAAAAGGGAAAGAATCCACACTAGGTTGGCCATGGTCGCCAAGACTCTGATGGAAGGGATCAATGGACAAACATACACTATAGTCCCCATGATCATAGCCGACATCTACAGGGCTCTAGAGCACTGTCAAAGAGGGGTCAAGCATTTCGAGGGTTGTAACATGTTGCTGTAGTTGTGGTTATTAGAACATCTTCAAAAAGGTCACTATCACCAAGAATTTCTGTGAAGGGCTTGGAACGGCCATATTGCCTTCCATCACCCCAAGCGGATGACTTACATTCCAAATAGGTTTGCTCAGCCGGAAAACGCCAAAGAGTGGGTAGAGTTCTTTGACAATCTGACCGAGGAACAGGTGCAATGGATGTTTGAATGGTTCCCAATAGATGAATTCATCATCAGATCCAGGGACGCTCCACACTTGGTACTGATTGGGTTGAAAGGGATATACCCTTATGTCCCTATCTGAGTCATGATGCAACCAGGCAGGAAATAGGTTGTACCTAGGATTGCCAAAATGAGTCATTTCAGAGCAGACTTTCAGGATGACGATGTCTCTTACAAGTGCCAAGCTCAGCACATGTGGCACTGCAAGATCATTGTGGAAAAGAACACCATTGATCCAGACAGGTATCATGCGGGGTGTGAACCTCTCTACTAAGAATGGTTAGAGGACAATCTGAAGAGGATGGTGATGCCAGGGGCTGGTCAAGGGAATAGGATCATAGACGAAGAAGCTGAAGCTCAAGTTAAGTACAACAGGCTGCATAAGAGGGCGACTCCGAGAATGAGCACCGGGAAATACACGAGAAAAACATGAGATTGATCGATGAGTGGAAAGAGATAGCTATCACTTCCAACAGAAAGTTGGAATATCTAGAGCGAGGATTAGTGGAGTTGAAGGGTAAAGTAATAAAGAGGATTGAGGATTGCCAGAATACTAAAGGAAGTGAAAGAGGACATCTGGCCAGAGCCTACCTGCTACTGGGTCTACACGAGCTGGGGAACCTGTATGATGGAGTCAAGAAGATCGAATCTAGGGAAGGTCCTTCTGAGACCAAGTAGGCTAGATTTATTTGCTTACCTAAATGTAATAAGGCCAAGTGCCAGTAGCGACTTACTTTTTTACTGCCTTAGTGTCGTTTTGGGATTCGTCTATTTCTACATTATGAAATGAAGTATGTACTGGCGTCTAAAGCTCTCCAAATCTACTTGTCGCTAGGCCTACCCCAGGCATAACGAGGCTCCCAAATTAGGACACAAATTTACATCTCGCAATATGTGTTTAAATACTGCAAACATTTCAGAATCCTCGCTGACTTGTCTACCTTTTTGTTTTTTCTTTATTTTCTTTATTCCCATCCCCTAAGCTTGGTTTTCTCATACTGGCATCGTCAGCATATCACACCAGATCTAGAGTCCCTCTACCTCCTCCTCCTCTAAGCAACACAAAAGGCAAAGGAAAAGTGAAAATGGACGATTTAAGTGGTATTCAAAAGGATAATGCTGAGAATGTAGAAGCTTCAGATGGTCGTAGCACCCCGGCACTGAAACCATAATTGAGTAGGGGGAGGAAGAAGGCCTCACTATTTAGACTGTGAAGAAAGGAGTTATTCTCAAGAATTGGACCGCTAGACCATCCCGGGCTCGCCGACTCCGTGGGTAGCTTGACAGATTTTATTTCTATATCCATTCTAGGCATTTAAGATTTTCAGTAATTTTTATTTAAAGACTTACTTGTTTCAAAATAAATGCTCGATTCATCGAGCCGCACTTGTCTAAATGTTGTTTAATTTTAATAAAATGCATTTGCTCTTTATTATTCATTACTATTTTCTACACTTTTTCTTTTTACAGCGTTATTATTATTTTTCCTGATGAACCGATGACTGTGAGAGGTAATGAGGCAAAGCAACATGAGAATAGTGATTTAGATGAAGAATATGACATACCCGAGGAAGTTGTCAGAGAAGTTGAAAACTTTGAGAATAAGCCTAAGTCCAATCTAGACGAAACCGAAGCAGTAAATTTGGGGGATGTCGAGCACGTCAAGGAGACTCGCATCAGTATTCACTTGTCACCAACAGAGAAGGAAGAGTACATCAGTTTCCTAAAAGAGTATGAGGACATTTTCGCATGGTCATATGATGACATCACCGGTTTGAGCACGTCCATAGTGGCTCACAAGCTGCCTACTAATCCCATGCGTCCGCCAGTGAAGCAGAAACTCAGAAAGTTCAAACCAGACATGAGCTTGAAAATCAAGGAGGAAGTTACCGAGCATATCAAGCCAAAGTTCTCAGGGTGGTTGAATACCCAACCTAGTTAGCTAATATTGTGCCATTTCTGAAGAAGGATGGGAAAGTTAGGGTATGTGTTGACTATCGGGATTTAAACAGAGCAAGTTCTAAGGATGACTATCCACTGCCAAACATATACATTTTGATCAACAACTGCGCCAAGCATGAACTCCAATCCTTTGTAGATTGCTTCGCAGGTTATCACTAGATCTCGATGGATAAAGAAGACACGGAGAAAATAGCTTTCATCACACCTTGGGGTATACTGCTACAAGATGATGTCGTTTGGTCTAAAGAATGCTGGGGCTACCTACATAAGGGCCATGACAACTATCTTCCATGGTATGATACATAAGGAGATAGAGGTGTATGTATATGACGTCATTATAGAATCCAAGAAGGCCGCAGATCACATAGCGGACTTAAGGAAGTTCTTTGACAGGCTAAGGAGGTACAACTTAAAGATGAACCCAGCAAAATGTGCATTCGAGGTTCCCGCAGGAAAGTTATAGGGATTCATTGTCAGTCGTTGAGGGATCGAGTTGGATCCGTCTAAAGTCAAAGCTATTTAAGAGTTACCGCCACCTAAGAGCAAAAAGGACGTGATGCGCTTCCTAGGATATCTCAATTATATCAGTCGCTTCATAGCATAGTCCACAGTCATATGTGAACCCATCTTCAAGATGCTGAGAAAAGATTTCGAGACAGGTTGGACCGAGGATTGTTAGAAAGCTTTTGACAAGATCAAGGAGTACCTGTCCACACCACCAGTTCTGGTCCCGCCGGAACTAAGATGGCCTTTGTTACTCTATCTATCTGTTTTGGATGGGGCCTTCGGATGTGTTCTGGGACAATATGATGAGACAGGGAGAAAGGAGCAAGCCATATATTACTTAAGTAAGAAGTTCACACCTTACGAAGCACGACACTCTCTATTGGAACGCATTTGATGTGCTTTGACCTAGACATGTCAGAAATTGAGGCATTACTTCTGTGCCTACACCACATACCTCATATCCAGTATGGACCCTCTAAAATACATATTTGAGAAACCCATGCCAACTGGGAAGTTAGCCAAATGGCAAATACTGTTGAGTGAGTTCGATATCATCTATGTAACTCAAAAGGCGATCATAGGACAAGTGTTGGCAGATCATCTTGCTGAAAATCTGGTGGGAGGAGAATACAAACCCTTGAAAACATATTTTCCTGATGAAGAAGTGTCATTCGTAGGAGAAGACATTACCGAAACATACGATGGTTGGAGGATGTTCTTTGACAGAGCTACAAATTTCAAAGGAGTGGGCATTGGAGCAGTTTTGGTATCAGAAACGGGTCAACATTATTCGGTATCTGCTAAACTCAAATTTCCCTACACCAACAACATGGTGGAATATGAAGCCTGCATACTAGGGCTCAATATGGCAATCGACATGAACATTCAGGAGCTATTGGTAATCGGTGATTTAGACCTGCTTGTGCACAAGGTACAAGGAGAGTGGACCACCAAGAATTCCAAGATATTTCCATATCTGCACCATGTGCAGGAATTGAGAAAGAGGTTCACGAAGATAGAATTCCGACATGTGCCCAGAATTCAAAATGAGTTTGCCGATGCATTGGCCACTTTATCATCCATGATACAACATCCAGATAAGAATTTCATTGATCCCATCCCAGTAAAAATCCATAATCGACCGACGTATTGTGTTCATGTTGAAGAAGAAACAGATGGAAAACCTTGGTTCCATGACATCAAAGAGTATTTGTCAAAGGGAGAATATCCGGAGCATGCAAACTACACTCAGAAACGCACACTTCGGAGATTGTCCAATCACTTCTTCCACAGCGGAGGAAATTTGTACAGAAGAACTCCTGATTTGGGATTGATAAGATGTGTTGACACAAAAGAAGCTTCTAAGCTACTTGAGGATATACATGTCGGGACCTATGGCTCGCACATGAATGGTTTTGTCTTGGCTAAGAAGATACTTAGGGCCGGTTACTTTTGGATGACCATGGAGACAGACTGCATCTAGTATGTTTGCAAATGCTTCCAATGCTAGGTGCATGCCATTATGATATAAGTTCCTCCAAACGAGCTCAATGCAACAAGCTCACTTTGGCCATTCGTCGCCTGGGGAATGGATATCATTGGTACGATTGAGCCCACGGCTTCAAACGGGCATAGGTTTTTTCTGGTAGCCATTGATTACTTCAAAAATGGGTAGAGGCTGCATCTTACAAAGTTGTAACCAAGAAAGTCGTCGCAGACTTTGTCAAAGATTGTATCGTTTGCCGATACGGGGTTCCCGAGTCCATTGTTACTAATAATGATGCCAATCTCAACAGTGATTCGATGAAATCCATGTGTGAGACTTTCAAAATCAAGCACAAGAATTCCACAGCCTATAGACCTCAGATGAATGGAGCCATAGAAGCCGCCAACAAAAATATCAAGAAGATACTAAGGAAAATGGTAGAAAACCACAAATAATGGCACGAGAAGCTACCTTTTGCTTTGTTAGGATACCGCACTACAATCCGCACATCAACCGGAGCAACCCCTTACATGCTAGTTTATGGTACCGAGGCTGTCATCCCAGCCGAGGTAGAGATTCCTTCTTTAAGAATCATACAGGAAACTGAACTCAGCGACACATAATGGATAAGGAGCCGTTATGAACAATTGGCCCTCATAGATGGAAAAAGGATGAACGCAGTATGTCACAGTCAGCTTTACCATAACAGAATGTCCAGAGCTTAAAACAAAAAGGTCAAACCAAGGCAATTTGCACTAGGACAGCTAGTGCTGAAGAAGATTTTCCCACACCAAGATGAAGCCAAAAGGAAATTCTCCCAACTGGAAAGGTCTGTACATGGTTCATAGGGTGCTGACAGGAGGAGCACTCATACTTGCAGAAATGGACGGAGAAATTTGGTCAAAACTAATCAATTCAGATGCAGTCAATAGATACTTTGCCTAGATTATTTACATTTCCTCATTTGATGTAATTGAACTACGCTTGAACTAATTCCCATTTAAGAGGGGATACGTAGGCAGCCTTATGGGTTCGGTCATATCATAATAAAATTTCCATTTCCCCCCAAGATCAAAAACTGGGGCAGAATTTTGAGGAGGATCCTCAAAATTTCGGAGCAAGTCCAGCCAACGCCAGCATATATCAGACAGTCAGAAATCGGTAAATAAACTAGGGCAGGATTTTAAGAAGGATTCTCAAAATTCCGAAGAAGTTTTAGCAAGGCCTATTACCCGCAAACAGTCAAATGATCATCTACCAAACTGGGGCAAAATTTTGAGGAGGACCCTCAAAATTCTAACATAAGAGAGTTGCAATGTCTTTGAAATGTATTACAGTCACTAGTTCATCTAAAAATCACTTGATATATCAATGGGTTTCTAAAATGACTCTATCTTTTATCAATAATTGCATATTTTTGAAAACTTTATTTCTGTAACAGCCAGGTATTACCTAGGGAAACTCGAATAAGGCCTTCAGAACGGAGCAAAGCAAGGCTAGAAGATGGAAGCACGAACCAGCCTCCCCTCACAAAACTTACAATTTTTCTTTGAACACAACCACATTTGACGTAGCGACAGCATTCGCAAACATGTATACACAAAATAAATTCACTATCAATTTGGCCATCAGACACTGAATATATCTCCGACTAAGAAATATACTATTCTTATTTGCTAATTGCTCTTTACATGTGACTAATCCTTGTCTCGCATATCTGCATGAGGCTAATCCTTGCCTCCATATCTGCATGGGGCTAATCCCTGCCTCCATATTTGCATGAGGCTAATCCCTGCCTCCATATTTGCATGAGGCTAATCCTTGCCTTCATATTTGCACGAGGCTAATCCCTACCTCCATATTCGCATGAGGTTAATCCTTACCTCCATTTTTGCATAAGGATAATCCTTGCCTCCATATCTGTATTAGGCTAATCCCTGCCTCCATTTTGCATGAGGCTAATCCCTACCTCCATATTTGCATGAGGCTAATACTTGCCTCCATATTTGCACGAGGCTAATCCCTGCCTCCATACCTGCATGAAGCTAATCCTTGCCTCCATATTTGAATGAGGCTAATCCTTGCCTCCATACCCGCATGAGGTTAATCCTTGTCTCCATATTTGTATGAGGCTAATCCATGCCTCTATATTTGCATGAGGCTAATCCCTGCCTCTATATTTGCATGAGGTTAATTCTTGCCTCCATATTTGCATGAGGCTAATCCTTGCCTCCATATCTGCATGAGGATAATTCTGCTTCTATATTTGCATGAGGCTAATCCCTGCCTCCATATTTGCATGAGGCTAATCCTTGCCTCCATATTTGCATGAGACTAATCCCTGCCTCCATATTCGCATGAGGCTAATGCTTGCCTCTATATTCGCATGAGGCTAATCCTTGCCTCCATAGCTGTATAAGGCTAATCCCTGCCTCCATAGCTGCATGAGGCTAATCCTTGCCTCCATATTTGCACGAGGCTAATCCCTGCCTCCATATTTGTATGAGGCTAATCCTTGCCTCTATATTTGCATGAGACTGATCCCTGCCTCCATATTTGCATGAGGCTAATCCTTGCCTCCATATTTGCATGAGGCTAATCCCTGCCTCTACGTATGCATGAAGCTAATCCTTGCCTCCATATCTGCATGGGGCGAATCCTTGCCTCTATACCTACATGAGGCTAATCCTTGCTTCCATACTTGCGTGGGACTAAGAACTATCCCTCCTTACATAAATATCAATCTATTCTGGTACTATCTGTTTGTTTTTCAATTGGGCCAAGCTCTACCCTTCATTTTACAAGACTAAGCCTTGTCTTGGTAGCATCATATTATTGAATCTCATGGGCAGAAATATCTCCAACCTATCTGAAGGCATCATAGTCTAAAAGGTGTCATCCTTATAGCCGGAAGACACCATGCCATGGCCTGAGGATCCCTCAAATTTGCATATCATTATTCAAAGGCATCATGTTTTGGAGGCACCATCGTCATGGCCCGAGAATATCATTTCATGGCCTACGAATCTCTCACTAAACAATTCATGGCTCAGGACCTCATGGTCTGAGGACGTCATCCTTAACCATCCAAAGATAACTTTCATGGTCCAAAAGGAATCTGCATCATGTTTATATTGTTGCATAAATACATGTTCGTAGCATCTCTTTATCTGCAGATGACCAGCAAGCAACCTCTATCCTAGTAGGAGCGACCTCACTCCAGTTCCTTCAACCATCTCAAACTTGGACCATTCACCACTCTCACATCCACTCCAAAGTCTTGCACCCGTTCATGTAATGACTTCATCGGTATATTCCGCCAATGAATCCAGAACTATACGTGACCTGATTCCTGTAAAACCAGGGATATGTAGGTAGGTCAAAGACTAGAGTCCGGCCTCTGTCTTTCAAAACATCACATCCCGTCAAAGTTGGCCATTATTTCTTTACCCGAAAACTCTTTCATCCTTCCTGGGTAAAGAGGGGCAGCTGCAGATACCCAAGTTTTCACATAATATTTTTCAAAACTATGTCTGGGCATCAATTGGTATTTTTCATACAATTTCTGTATTTTTAAATATTTTTAACTAATTTCTCCCAACATTTATTTTATAAAACAATCATTAAACTGCATCACAAAATAATTTTTAATAATTTTGTGGCTTAATTTTATCCTTTGCATTCGTATTAAGTTTCAATTATTGCCTAAATAGCCACATCTGTATTTTTTAAGATACAATTGCAATTACTTCGCAATTATAGCCTATGCATGCGTTATTACATTATTTTACCAGAAAAATAGGCCTTTATATTTTCTAAATATTAAGTAATTACTCTAAAACATTTCCATGCATTAAAATCATTTTTTATAATTTATTAACCATTTCTTAGAAATGGTTTTTGCAATTAATTACGTATTTAACAAATAGCCTTTTTATTTAAAACATAGCCTATTAACTAAGCCCAATTTTAACCCCTAAACCAGCCCAAAAGCCCCAGGCCCAATACCTGTCTGACCCTAACAAATCTACCCGACCCGGCTCTTGTTAGATCTTGGCCGTTGATCATTTTGATCAGCTGTCCAGATCTCCCCTTACCTAAAATAAACTAACATATAGCCCCTCAAACCCTAATCATTTTCCTCCTTTCACCGTTGTCATCTATTCCTCTCATCTCTCAAATGCTCTCAACCTAAACCCTAATCTCCAATTGTCGTCACCCAACACCAAGCCCTAATCCTTTAATCCTTGTCTGATCTATGGCATCCTATGGCTGTACGAAGCCTTTACTTGTCTCTTATCCCCTTGGTTGTTTGATTATGTGGTTCTTGTGGAAGGAACTCGAAGAGATCTGGTCCAGATCTCGTTCAAAGCTCTTCAAAGGTTCATCCATGGTTTGCGAGTGATTTCTACTGAAATCCCATGGTTCAAAACCAGGTTCTCTTTAACCCTCCTTTTTCTCCCCAAAACCTTAATCTTTGGACATGAATCCATCCGATCTTTGTAGGTCTGGAAGGATTCTAAGTTTGTCAATGACTTTTCTTTAAAGACCTCTTGTTTCTTTACTGTCAACCTATTTTAGCACTACATCTTGGTTTCTTTGCTATCTACTGTTTGAATCCCTGCATACTTGAAATTTTTTGCAAGTTTCTATGATTTTTCTTTAAGTTTCTCCGATTCCCTCTACTACTGACTGATTTTAAACACTACAATACTCCAGGTTTTGATTTCTATGACAAGTGTTTCCCAAAATTTTCTTTCTCCAAAACGTTTAATGATTTCGAGTATTTAATCTTCTGTTTCTTGTGTGTTTTGACCGATTTCACGAAGATTTCTTTAACCCTTACTTGTTTATGCTAAAAGCCCTAATTTTTCGACATTATTGTTTGGATTCTGAGTTTGTCTAGGTTACTTGGGTACTAACTTTGTCCCATGCTTTGGTTTCTTTGATTCTTCTTAGCCTAATTCGATGACTTTTGATCCTAATGTACCTCTATTGATGTTTTTGGTTCGACTCTTCTACTGATTCTCTATGTCTATGTTCATTTTTTTTTACCTATTCATGGTAAACCTATACTTTTCTCCTTAAATTAGTAATTGATTTGGATTCTTGATTTATCAACTTGTTTTGTTAAGACCTATTCTTGTCTATTTCCTTTATTCACAATCCTGAGTAGCTTTCTTACCTTGTTCAATTAACCATGATTTACTAATTCTTTACCAATCATTTCCTTAATTAAAATGTTGTCTATTTACCCCTAATTTCTCGTTTGCTTTTCTTTCCTTAAATATGTTCTGCTTTTCCGTTGGTTGATTACCCTTAATTAAGGGAAAATTATACTAACTGATGTATAATTGATTCTGAAGCTTCCTTCATTGTAGAAGGGTTGATTCCTTTTACCTTATTTTTCTTTAATCTTAACTGCTATATATGCTCTCCTTTACTCCTCACTTAAACACACACAAACATATAGTTCATCTACACTCTCACACTCTCAAAATCTCTTTATTCTCTTCTGTTACTTGTAATTCTTACTAATCTAGCCGGCTATAAGCCAAGGCTGGCTACTTGCACCATCTCTGCTCTATACTCTGTATTCTATCCTTAACTAGTATGTCCTGATTCAATTCACATTCCAAAACTATGTGTTTCTTAGTTGCTGTAGTTCATTAGTTGTGATTTCCAGTTCTATTTGCTACTCTGTTCAATATGCAGTCAGCATGCCTAGATTACTATATCACACAGCATGTTTAAATCTATTATGTTAAAAGCTATAACTAGTATGTTGTTTAGTATGCCAATACTGCTTTAGAAAACTTGTTCACTAGTATGTCTAAGTTGCATTGTATGTTTACTATCTCACTCAGCATGTCTAGATTCTGCTTGTTTTTTATATGATTAGTATTTCTAAAACCTTGAATTCTTCATGAAGTGTTTGTCTAGTTTGTGCATCTAAGGCTAACTTGCTCTACCTCACCAATGAGATCATGTTTGTGTCTAAGACATTTGTGTTCTCAATATATATTTGTAACTAATTTGCCTTCTTGAGGAATCTGTGTATTTGTTTTCCATCACTAAGGTGCATTCTAGGTGTCCCCTACCCCTTTTTCCCTTATGTGAAGTCTGTTCTGAAATTGTGTGTTCTGTGACTTGTTCTCTGATCCCAACATGTTCTTCATGTTTTCTCAAACTATTTTCCATTCAAACTAGTACAGGTTTTCAGAAAACTATTTTCATTCCTAAGACCTTCTTTATATTATTTACCAAACTCTTTCAAATCATTATGCACTCTCACCTTACTCCTGGATTGCTAAGTTCTACCCCTCAGATATGTGTACTGCTTTGAGACCCTTGAGATCTCTCTAAACTCTGTCATATCAGGTTTGGCACTTCCACACTGTACATAATCAATCTTTGTTTGAGGAAAGTCTGGGTGTGAGTACTGCTCGGGACCCTTGAGGTCGTTAGGGAACTCTAACACACCTAGACATGAATTGGGCTATGGAACTTTGGGTGTTTGAGATCAGTAAAGGCTTGGTACACCATGACAGTTTTGGGCCTGCTTCAAGCTCCCTATAGATTAATTTCTATTCTATTCATGTAATTATTTATTTAATTCTTGGTCTGTAATAATTATTATAAACAAACATTGGGTTGATTAGTGGAAAAGGGTGGATAGTTGTATATTATGGGTAAATTGGATAGATAACATGCCTATACGGTCTATTTTGATTCAAATATGATCTATTAGATGACATGCCTATAGGATCTGCTTTGGTTTAAAATAAACTATGCACGCTTTACCTTCACACAATTAGAAGCCATGTCTATAGGATATAAATCAGCTTTTAATAATTAGATACCATGCCTATGGTCGTTAAAATCAGCTTTAATAGAAATCATGCTTATTGGAGTTTCACTTTGATCAAATGAATGTAGTTTGTTTCACCTTATGCCCAATTAGAAATCATGCCTATAGGACTTAAAACCAATTTAATTCATGTGTGTTATTCTGAATTGGTTTAATTAACTAATCTGTACACTTCCTTAATAAGTTTCAACACT
This sequence comes from Nicotiana tabacum, assembly GCF_000715075.1. Classification (NCBI taxonomy): domain Eukaryota; kingdom Viridiplantae; phylum Streptophyta; class Magnoliopsida; order Solanales; family Solanaceae; genus Nicotiana; species Nicotiana tabacum. The sequence goes on from NC_134089.1 coordinate 112,075,478, forward strand.
GCCTTAAATAATATTGCTAAAAAGCATGCCTATAGGATCCAACATGTCGTCTAAAATTGTTTACTGTTTAATTACATTCTTAATCAGTAATAGATATCATGTTCATAGGACATCATTGTTATACGCCTAGGCAAGCCTATAGGGCGATTTAAAAATCCTGCAACTATAAGACTGCACTTTGTTATTTGAGACTGCTCACATTCAACAGGTATAAAACCCGTAGGCAAGCTCAATAGGTCTTTGGACACTTTGGTTCTAATTCAGTACTGTGTAATCTCTGTTCACCTAGATATCATGTTCTAGGATTTTCTCTTAAATACTTTAAGCTGTTGTTTGAGACATGCACATATTTGTTCTACATGTGCAGGTAAAATGTGAGCCTTTAATTGTTCACCTTTAAATGCAGTCCTAATTATTTTTGACTGACGCCTAGACTTTTATCCTTTAAAAACCTTAGGATGGTCTAGAACCACCTAAAGTTAGAGGTCCTAAATACCTTCAGGTCCGCAAGGAAGGGACGGGTAGTGCACGCATAGAGTATCTTTCGAGGTTGTTAGAACGCTTTAGTCTATAACCAAGCGGAGCGAATTGGTAGTAAGGAATATGATGACTGCGCACTAATGTCACGTGTAGCTTCTCGTTGAGGAGTGTTTACCGGGCATTACGTGGGTATGATCCTATAGGCTAACCAACCTAGGACCCTCTTTCCCAACTCCCGTTGTTTAAATCAATTTACTTTTTCTTTATATATATAACTTGTTCACACCTTTTTCCTTGTTCCATTACTTGAATCATGCATGTGCTTAGAATGTCAAAACATGCCTTTACTTTCAAGTACGTGTTAAAACTATTTATTTGCTAAAATGACTAATTCACATAGTTTAATTTCGGTCGGTACCCACCGTTGTGGACCGCGATGGGTTCCTAAAACCTTCCCCTCAAGGTTATTTTGATCCCTTACCCTAAATCTATGGTAATACAAACTAGTCCATGAGTTAATCACTCTAAGTTGCCCTAACGCACCATAATCCGTTAGGTGGTGACTCTTCAAGTACCCAATTCCCGAAAGGAAACGAGTTATTCCCCCCCCCCCATAAATGTCGAAACCCGGACTCCCCCGTCAAAAGGTAAAAAAAGGGGCGCGACAATATTTAAACACATATTGAGGGAATGTAAATCCGCGTCCTAATTTGGGAGCCTCGTTATGCCCGAGGTAGGCCCAGCGACATGTTGATTTGGAGAATTTCAGTGCTAATAATTGGCTCATTTCAATAATGTAAAAATAGATGAATCTAAAATGACACTAAATAAGATAAATCACTGATGGCAATTGGTCTTATTACATTTGAAAAAGTAAATAAACCTAATCTACTTGGTCCTAGAAGGACCTTCTCCAGGCTGGATGTTCTTGACTTCGTCGATCAAATTCCCTAGTTCACGTAGGTTCAGCACTAAGTATGCCCTTGCTAAATGTCCTCATTCACTTCCTTCGATGTTCTGGCAATCGGTGACTCTCTTCCTCAGTTTTCCCTCCAATTCCATCAAATTGTACTCCAGATATTTCAACCTTTCGCTTAATTTAACGGTCATCTCCCTCCATTCATTAATTAGTTCCATGTCGGTCTTGTGTAGCTCCCGATGCTCAGCCTCAGACATGTGAACTCTTTTGCGCAGTTTGTTATACTTCACTTGTGCCTCGGCAATTTCATCTATGACTCTATTTCCTGGACCAACCCATGGCTCGAATATTACTGCTATGTTATCTTCTAACCATGATGGGTAAAAGTACACATGACCGGCATGATATCGATCTGGCTCGATGGTATCCTTTTCCACGATAATTTTCAAATGCCACATATGTTGAGCTTCACATTTGTATGGGATGTAATCATCCTGAAAATCTGCCCTGTAGTGACTCATTTTAGCAACTCGCAGTATGACCTGCTTCCTGCCTGCCTGTCTCATAACCCTAATGGGAGCATAAGGGTATATGCCCCTTAACCCGATCAGTACCAAATGTGGAACATCCCTACATCTGATGATGAACGCGTCGGTAGGGAGCCATTCGAACATCCATTGAACCCGATCCTCGGTCAAATTGCTAAAAACTGCGCCCACCCTATAGCATTTTTGGGTTGAGAAAACCTGTCTAGGATATAAGTCATTCTCTTAAGATAATGGAAAGCTATGTGATCATTCCACGACCTTCGCGGAAGCTCTTGACGATATTGACCCTTTTGGAGATGTTCTAACAACCAAACTTGTAGCAGCAGATTACAACCTTCGAAGTATTTGTACCCCTTCTGACAGCACTCTAAGGCCCAGTATATGTCAGCTATGATCATAGGGACAATGGTATATGTCTGCCCCTCGATCCCATCCATCAAGGTTTTGGTTACCATGGCCAGTCTGGTGTGGATTCTATCCCCTTGGATCGAGAATACTATTATACCTAAGAAACAGACAATGAACACAAAAACCCTGCGGTGAATCCAACCCAAGGAAGTGATGGACAATTCGTCATCAAAAATACGATAAGATCTGTTGTGACCGTATCATTCATAAAGGAAGTCGAAGGGTATGTAGGAATTTTTCAGGCACTCCACGTCATCATTCTTCTTTAATCCCATCATCTTCAGAAACCCCCTAGTAGTGCAATTTTTCGGCACCAATAAACCAGGACTATCCCAAGGTAGCCCAGCAAATCCCCCTATTTCTTCCAAGATAGGGGTCATTTCTATGTTTCCAAAGCGAAACACGGCTCTTTCTTTGTCCCAGAACATTGTGGCAGCTTCGATTAATATGTTGTTCGGCTGGAGGTCCAATAAAGAAGTCAAATTTCCCAAGACCCTTTTCACATGATTTTTATCACTTGATGGAAGATCCTCCCGCCAATCTAGCAACAGTGGTGGTATGTTACAGACCATGCCAAACCTGGGGACTTCGTGCCTCATTTTCTGCAAAACAAATATGGTTAGGCCATTTCCCCCTCCAGATTCGACCATTTATACATCAATGATTAGCATATTGGCATTATTTCTCCTAAATTAATGCATAAAATTATGGTTGTGTCCGTTGGGATTATGGAAAACCCGGTGAACTTTTGGACGAGGCTTCTCTTAAAGGGTTATTATATGGACAATATATTAACCCAACTAGGTTTGATCATGATGCATGTACAATTAATCAGAGTAAGGTTTCTATAGAGGTCTAGACTGGTACCCTCAAGTGGACAATTTGAGGGGGAAAGGCACATAATCGTCGGCTGCATCGCTGATCGACTAGTTTTACCGCAAATACGCCTTTCCGAATTTAAAGAGTGATATATAGGAAAGGTGTAAACACTCATCTAGCGTTTCTATAGGATTGATTATGCATGAGTGGAATATGATGTTGAGCATGATTTATGCAACAATAAATAGCATGTTATCACGTATTTGCACGTTAAAAAGAATGATAAATGTAGTATTTAATAATTGAAAGACGTTTAAGAAAGAAAACAAGGAGACAAGTCAGTTTTTGTAGTAAAGGAAACCATAAATGCTTGCAAATAGGCAATTAAATCCAGCTAAATGGGAAAGGGGAAAGGGTGCAGACGTATTAACAGAATAAAGCATACTTAAGACTAATTCATAAAAGCAAGTTTGTTATGGTAAGAGCCTAAAAATATCCCCAGTGCTGTCGCGCCCCCTTTTCCTCATGGAGTCCGGGTTTCGACATTTTGGGACAACTCCTTTTCCTTTTGGGATGGGGTAAGAGATTTAAAGATCGCCACCTAACGGTTTAAGGTGCATTAGGGCATCTAGAGCAAATAACTCGTGAACTAGTTTGCATCACCAGAGATTGGGTAAGAGCTCGAAATTACCTTGAGGGGAAGGCGTTAGGCACCCCTCGAGGTCCACAATGGTGGGTCCCGGCCAAACTCAGTTTTAAGCAAATTAGTCTTATAAGAAAATAAGCAATTTAAACAAACATATGTTACTTTTAAAACAATGAGTAAAAGGGGTCCTAGGTTTTTTATCCTATAGGATCACTTCTTTGCCATACTTGGTAATCATTCCCAAGTTGGGTGCTACATATAGCATTCGTGCACAAGTCATCATTTCCTTTACTACCCATTTACCATCCCCCAGTTATTACTTAAGCACACTAATTGATTCGTATCTTATGCGTGCACTACCTGTCCCTTATCTATGGTCCTGGAGGTGTTTAGGACTTCTATTTTTAGACAGATCTAGACTCACCTACGTTGATTAAAAATGGGAAAAGCTAAGTGACAATCAAAAATTCAGATAGGACAGTCACATAAGAAGCAAGTAAAGGCTCATGTTAACCTCCACAAGTAAATAGCAAATGCATGCGATTCAGACAGAGAATTTCATCAAATTTAAGACCATATAGGCAGGATATCTATATGAGCATAAACAGAATATAACAGTAGTTTACTAAGGTGGGCAGCTGGACCTATCAGGTTTGTCTACTGATTTATTAATAACCTGAGTTTAGGCGCGTTTTCAACCAGCAAGAAATCATAATATTAATCCCAAAATTCTTCAATTACTCTATCAGTATACCTAAGTGATGACCAAAGTGGAATCCTATGGGCATGGTATCTAAAACTGTTAATTAACGATAACAATTTATAAACCAGCTACTGATTTTAACAAATAGGTTTTCATCTTTTTTAGATCCTATAGGCATGCTTTCTAAGTGCTAAAACTAATTATAAGCATTATTTCCTATAGACATGATATTTAAACGCAGAAACTGATAAACCCTATGGGCATGATATCTAAATTGCAGAAATTGATTTGAATTTTATAAGTAGGATTCCTAAGTTTATAAACTGATTTCACCCTATAGGCATGATATCTATTAGATTAAATCCTATGGATATGATTTCTATGTTTGAAACTGGTTCCTTTATTTCCTATAGGCATGGTATCTATGATTGTAAACCTATAGGCATGATATCTATTAATTACATGTGGGCAGAATTCTTTAAACACATTGCCAAGAAAATTACTAATCGAACATATAGGACCCTATAGACATGGTTACTGTTATCCCCTTGACAAGGTTCCTCGGTAGGTGTGGGTTGGCTTATTGTGTTCTTGTATTCACATTTTAATACAAGTTGGGGAGAAATTCCTATAATTTTTGTGTGTGACTTTTACTTTATTTTGCTGCCTAAATTTATCTAAGTCTCAAACATCCTAAAAATAAATCTAGTGTTGAAAAGGCTAAAGTCAAGGCTAGGCTTGACTGCCGCACGGAGGTGAACCTCGGGCAGAATTCGAATGACAAAAATCACCCCTGTGACAATTGGTATCAAAGCGTGATTGGATCAGGGCGAAGACACGATGTTCGTTGGTTGAATTTCGTGAAAGATGGCTGGTGGCAACGCCAAACTAAGGGAAAACGTTACTGCATTGGAGGCACTCGTCGGAACTATTGATGGGGATCAATTTCTGACCATTATGACTTGTCTCGCCTATCTTGAGGCCAAGATGAACAGGCTGAGCCAAGAGTGCACAGATCTGAAAGCGAAAAATGTGTTGTTGCATCATGTTGTTGGCGATGATGAAGAACAGCATGGGGCAAATTGTACCAAAGTCAGAATTCCGGAGCCGAAAGAGTTTAGTGGTACAAGGAGTGCCAAGAAACTCAAAAAGTTTTTGTGGGATATGGAGTAGTACTTTCAGGCTGCCCATGTGCGAGATGAAGATAAGGTCACCATTATGACTATGTAATTGGTGGATGATGCAAAGCTTTAGTGGCGAACGCGTGTGGCAGATGACGTTAGTGCTGGTAGGCCGAAGATTGACTCTTGGGAAGGGCTGAAAAAAAGAGTTGAAGGATCAATTCTTTCCTAGTAATGTGGGCTAGATTGCTAAAGATAGATTGAAGAAGTTGAAACAAACTGGAACGGTCAAGGAATATATCAAAGATTTCAGTTCTTTGATGCTGGACATAAGCAACATGTCTGAGGAAGACAAGTTGAACAATTTCCTTTACGGGTTGCAGTCATGGGCGCAGATGGAACTACGAAGGCAGAATGTGAAAGACCTTCCTAGTGCCATCGCTACTGCGGATGTGTTGGGTGATATCCAGTTGGGGCAAGATAGTTCTTATTTCTCTACTACTTCAAAGTCTAAAAACGGTAACAAGGACAAGGCAAAAGAGTGGAGGAAAAACGAAAATGACAAGGGTAATGTTGTTGAGGGTAATGGCAATGGAAAGAAAAAGCAATGTGTTGGACCTTCGACAAACAAGGGACAAAATAGCAAGTTTGATGGTTGTTTTATTTGCAAAGGACCACACATGGTGAGGTACTGTCCAAAATTTGAATGACTTTCAACTTTGTTTGCTGAAGAAAAGATGAGCCAAAGGAAGAAGAACATGAGCAGGAGGCAACATATTTGGAGCCTATAGTGGTGCTGAAAAATGTGAAAATTGCTACGTCGAGGACGACGAATTCTTCGGGTGGGGATGGTTTGTTAGCCCGTTGACAAGGTTCCTCGGTAGGTATGGGTTGTGATAAGGATTTTCATGATGGCCTTAGCACACAACCTAAAAAAATGGGGCAATATCATGACGGGCAGCTCGGCATGACGGACTATGCGGGCTTGACAAATGCACCTTGAAAGGAAGCAAGGCGCACTTCACTTGAACGTGCGGGTTGGCATAACAATGGCAAGGCAAGGCCATGTCAAAGCAGGGGAAAATACATGGCAAGGCAAGACAAGGCAATGCAGGACAAGCAATGGCAATTGATGCGGGTAGATTTGATCAAGTTGGGGGCGACTTGACATAAGCGGGCAACTGTGGCAATGAGCGGGTGCAGCTAAGTCAGTGGGCAGCAAGCTATGATTATGGCATTAGGAAGGAGCAATGTCAAAGGGCAAGGTTGGGCACAATGCGAGCCTTGGGCGTTCAGGAATTGGCCAAATCAAACACATGCAGTGCACATGATAGGGCGGTTGAGCGGTTACAACTGCCCATTTCAAACATGGCTAATCATGGGCACGTTTTTAAGTCATGGTTGACTTTGTGACTTTGTGCTACATGTTTTTAGCATGTTTCCCTATGTTTGCTTATCATTTGGGGCTTGTCAACTGATTGTATAATCCTGCCTTATAAATATGTGTATAGGTTATCCTAAACAAGGCAGAAAAATAGAGTCTTGTGGCAAGTGTTTGCCAATTTCGTTTAAGTATATTCCTAAGGGTAGGAAATCGTTTTGGGGCAGGGAATTAGGGAATTCTTTATCTTGTCCATAGGGTTGGCTTATTGTGTTCTTGTATTCACATTTTAATATAAGTTGGGGAGAAATTCCAGTAATTTTTGTGTGTGCCTTTTACTTCATTTTGTTGCCTAAATTCATCTAAGTCTCAAACATCCTAAAAATAAATCTAAGTGTTGGAAAGGATGAAGTCAAGGCTGGGCTTGACTGCCGTACGGAGCTGAACCTCGGGCAGAATTCGAATGACAAAAATCACCCCAGCGACAGTTACTAATGCATGTAAAACTGTTCATGGATCCTATGGACAGAATTTCTAGTGCAAAGAATCTATGAACAGGATTTTTGGTATGCGCATGAGGTATAGAACAAAGCAATCAGGAAGCCTTATAGACATGATTGTTAAACAAGCAGTAACCCTCACATAATCATCAATGAACCTATAGGCAGGTTTTCTACCCAAGTTTCAAGTAAAGATATAGAATAAACCCCCCAACTTTTACTAGCAAACCCCAGATCTGTTCATTACAGAAATTATTATCACGGACCGGTATGAATAAATTATACAAAGCTATTCATTGCACTATATGGAGCCTTGACAGGACCAACATCAATCCTGGAAACCAAGCCGTCAAGCAAGAAAGTCTGATATACACAGGTAGTAGGATCCATAACACCTTAAGCCATGCTTCTAGTGTGTCAAAGTTCCCAAAGAGCCTCAAAGACCCCGGGCAATGCTCACACTAGAGCCATGTAATCAGAGGTGGTAGGAACCTAGGTAGCTAAGAGTGGAAATTTGAAAATTAGTACATATAAAGAATAGGGGATAGTTTTTAGAAAATAGTTTTCTTCAGGAGCAAACAGAAATAGAATTCTACCTAGACAGGCAGAATCCAGACATATTGGTATAAATACTGTGTCAACTAAAGCAATCACAAAAGAGCAGGGTCACTTGAGCTACAAACAGAACTGACCATACATATTTGCAATATCTAAACATGTTATGAATAGAGGCATACAACTGAATCAGTAAGGTTTCATATGACTGAAGTTGATTTGGTTTATTAATTACCACTAGGTGCAAACATGTAGACATATATTGAACAGAAGCATGCTGAAGTTAAGATAACCAACCAAATGAACACATAGAGCAGGATAGTAGGAAATTGAAGCATATCAGTCTAGAACGAAGTACAGAGAAATCATGGATCAAACAGAAACATGTTAAGGTAAACTATTCATACTAGCACACAGAACATGATGGGTTAACGGGAATTGAGGCATGCTAGTTAAGAGAGAACCAAACATGAAACCGAGGCATGTTGATATCTATTGTGAACGGACTACATAGCATATAGAATACAGCATGGTAACAGAAATTGAGGCATACCAGTTGAGGAGATAACAAACAAGAAGGTGAAGGCAAGTGGAATCCAAGAGTCTAGCCTTGGCTTTTAGCCGGATAGACAGTGCTGCAAATCAAGCAACTTAAATTGTGTAAGTGTGTAAGTAGGAGTTCGTATGTATCTGTGTGTGTTTGTAAGCGTAGGTGTGTGAGTCTGAGTCTAAAAATCAGAATGATGAAGGGTTTTATAGCATATAGTAGAGTAATACCAAATAAGGTAGGAGAATCAATGGTACACAAATAAGGCAAAGAGATCAATCAATCAGTCAATTAAGGCTTAATAGGAATCAATTAATAGGCAGAATCATGGAGGTATCACTTAAATTAACACGGAATAAATCAGCAGCCGAGATTGAGGTCTAAATAAGGTAAGTAGTAGGTCTAGAAGTTAATTAAAGTCAGAACACAAAATCAAGCCAGTAGCACGGATAATTAATCACATAAATAAGGTAAAGCGGGTAAAATCTTAATAAGGAGATACAGGTACTAAATTCAAACCCAAATTTGGGTAATAAAATCAATTAACACTTAATTGACATGATTAAAGGTAAATGGGCAAAAGACAGCAGGATAAACAATCAAATAATCAAAACCCTAAAAACACAAAGACATACACATGGAGCTGGATTAAATCAAGTAAAAATCACTCGAAGAGTAAATAAGAAAGTCAGAGATGAGAACATTTAAATGCTAAAACCTTTTTGCAGAAATCCCTCAGAAATCAAAACCCTAGCTTTTAGAGTAAACGAAATCGGTCAATAACAATAGTAATAACAGAAAATCTTAAAGGAGAAATACCAAACAAACACAAAATCGTTTTAGATCTAGAGAGATCTAGATGAATTCAACCAGAAAATAGCTAGGTTCATAAGAAGGACAGAAGCGAATCAAATCTGGTTTGAACCAGAGATTTGAAACCCAAAAACAAATAAGAAGATACTCACACTCACAAGTATCGGAGTGAACATAGACGGAATAGTCGAGAAAGGAGAGACTTTGAACCAGATTTGGTTCGAGGCTCTTAATATTCACATCAAACAGCGTAGAAATCGTATAACCAGTAGAGATAGGAGGCCAGATAAGGCCCAAGATCAAAGAGAAACCCCATAGATCGAAGGGGTTCAGGTGACAGCGGGCTAGGGTTAGGGGAAGGCTGAGAGAGGAGAGGATTGAGAGGCGGCATCATTTTGGAAATAAGGTAGGGTTTGGGGTTAGGGATATTAAAAAGGAAAGAGGGTTTTGGACCGTTGATCTTCTGAGATCAACGGCCAGGATAGATTCCGGGCTGAGCGGGTTATGAACGGGTTGGATTATTGGGTCAGGGTAATTGCGCTAGGTATTTTAGGCATTGGGCTGGTTTGGTAGCCTAGGTTCAAAAAAATAGGAATTTTAGGGCTATTAGTTAAATACCCATTTAATTTAGTAAAATAATTTTATAAAATAATTTTTAAATGATAAAAATATCACTTGTGCATGAAAATAATTTAAAATAATTACTTGATATTATAAAAAATATAAAAGTCATTTTCCGTGTAAATAATATAATTATGCATGTATATAGGCCATTATTATAAAATGTGCAATTCTAGCCTAAAAATGCAAATGTAACTATAAAAATACAATAATATTTAAATACTATATGGGCGTAAATGAAGAATTTATATGATTAAATTATCATAAAATAATATGAGGGATAGTTATTTGATATTTGTATACTAAAATGCAGGGATCAATTGATTTAAAGCCTTTAAAAATTTATAGAAAAAATTGTGAAAACACTTGGACATGCTTGTAAATCTAATAACAATGCGTGTGTACTATTTTGAAAATATATATTCATATTTAAAATATATGAGGAAAAAATTGGGTACCAATACCAGTTCATTCCGACAGTTAATCGGCGATTCACATAACTAAAAATCTTGTCTTTCATTAGCATACTAAACTTGTCGAGCTCGATTGCCATTTTATACGGAAATAGTAACTTTCTGGCCTGATTTCCCTCTCTTTTGTTCCTTCTTCCTCCCAAATCGTCACAAAATCCCTTTCCGGGCCTTCTCATTCTTTGAATCTTCGCAAGATGGGCATCTCTCCTCTCCCCTCCATCTTGACCGGGAGGGGGGGGAGGGAGTGTTGGCACAACTAATGGAGATAATTTGTATGAAGCAAAATGATTTGAAGAAGACGGCTGATGAACAAAAAAAAATCAGAGAAGCTACAAAGTTGTCTTCGACATAAACAAAGTAAAGAAGTAAAGATATTAGTCTTCACACATTTGGACTAAAGAGCTACACGTGGAGGCCTAATTAGTGTTGGATTAAATGTGTTAATTTCATCAGAGACATTGATCCTTATTGTCTTAGCAACATCTGGATCGTTGGATAAGCTTCTAGAATAACAAGAATTCTGTACAAATTTTATTTATTCTTTATTTTTAGCCAATAGAAAATAGGACAGCCGGATAAGTTAGTTATAATAGATTCTTTTATATTTTGTCTAAATATTGTATAGTGCTGAATGAAAATACTCACAGAAAATTTCATAATCTTCATCACTTTCTTCACATTATGCTATTTAAGAAATTTTGGTTTAAAAATTACTGTATCTGACTTTGAATAATATTTTTCTCGATTCCAATAAGATATTGTAGGGTTTGGAATAGACTTAATTAATCTCATATTAACTCATTTTTCTAGGGGAAGATCCAACATGGTAGCACTACTAGGGTCTTCATACGTGCGCACACAAAAAGAAGAAGAAAAGAGGTTTGGAGCAAATCTAATTTTTAGTGTAAATATAAGGAAATATGATTTTGAAATAAAAAATTACGTATTAAAAGACTATATAAAAATACAATAAAATCATAATTTACAAAGTAAAATATTTGAAAGGGATTTGAAAAATCATACTGTATAACCGTTGTAAAAATAATAGCCGAAAAAATGATAAAAAAGATTATATATATTTTTGTATATATATACATTTTGTATGTTAATATACAAAAACTATACAAATTTTATATACTTTTTCGATTACCAGATGTAAATAGTTTCTGGCACGGGCTAAAACTGATAATACAACCTGGTTATTCTTTGCTTCAATAATATGCCTAGAAGTGATCCAGGTAGCTCTATTTTTTTCAAATTTTAACTTTTCTTTTTGAAAAAATCAACCAAAATTTTTAAAGGGGGAATTACGCTCCTTGTCACTTGGCCCAACAGTCCATCAAAAAATGGCCCACGTTTGAAGCCCTTACATGATATGGCCCAGGTTGTACATAATCTGAAAATTATTTTTCATCAGTTAGCCCACCCTATTTTTTTCTTTTCTTCGTTCTTCTTCTTCCTCTTTCACGACTTTGCACCCCAAAGTTTCTCTATTATTATATATATTCTTCAATTCTCCTTCCAGATTCAAAGTTGATAATCACTATTAAGATGAGAAGAAGAAATACCACTTAAGAGAATTATTATTTTTGGAGTCACCATTAAAGGTCATTCGAAGCTTCAATTTCAGAAATTGAATTTTTCGATTTTGTTAGTTGTTTGGATTGGGTGTTGGCCCAATTGATTGGGATCGTCAAGGAAAGTTTAAAACTCAATTTTGAAGTGATTTGAAGCAGATTTGAGGTAGATTTGAGTTGAATTTCAGAAATTAAATTTTTCGATTTTGTTAGTTGTTTGGATTGGGTTTTAACCCAATTGATTGGGATCGTCAAGGGAAGTTCAAAACTCAAATTTGAAGTGCTTTGGAGCATATTTGAGGTAGATTTGAGTTGAATTTCAGAAGATGCCCAAAGAAGAAGAAGAACCAGTGAAGCTCCATTAATAGGATTTATTTGTATAATAGTGTAAAATATTGTATAAGTAATGTATAATAGTGTATAAACATATCTTATACATTATTTTATACAAGGCTAATACATTATTTATAAGTATTTGGTGGATTTCTCACATTTCTTATCACTAACATTTTACATTTTCACTATTGTGCTTATATATTTTTATATATACATTTTTATACACTTTTATACAACTATATATATAATATACTTCTTTGTATAAAAGTGTATAAGCATCTCTGATGAATTCTTTGTACGATTTTCACTTGCAATTCTTGATTAAGACTATTCCAAATCTCCACTAAAGGACTTCAAACTTTGTATACAGTCTACTTAGACTAATTTTAATAAGTTCAAACAATACCCACTCCAAATTTCTCATAAAATCATATTCAAAAACTAACAAGATTAGCATTAAAGAAGATGAGATTTTAGATTTCTCGTGTCTGTTTGTGAATTTTCGTAGTTGTGATAGGTATGTAGAAACTTGAGGAAAAAGGAGAATGGAAATATTTCACGCTTGAAGATATAGAGAATAAAAAAACTGGAAAAAAAATTCAGATCTAAGCTTATTGATATTTGGCTACACATTTGCAAACTTGTAAGTGGGCTAAAATAATGCAAGATCAACTTATGGAGTGCATTATTATGTAATTTTGTCATTTTTAAATGTATATATATACAAAAAAAATATACATATTTTTATATATTTTTTCGGCTATTATTTTTGCAGCGGCTATACAATATCATTTTGTCATTGAAAACAGGCACAGAAGGGGATATTTTCAAGGTCAAAATTTTAGAAGACATTATATAAAAATAAGGAATTAAAGTGATAATTTGCATTATCCAATAAAACGAGAGGAAACGTTTTGCTTCAAAGCAGAAGATTTGCTTCATGAATCAGAGTTAGGTAACACTGTTAGTTTTTGAACACATTGTGTCAGTGAGACTAAAGGTGCTCCACTTTAGCATACTTAAGGGGCTAAATATGCTCAAGATTATATTTGAGGAACCAAAATAGACATACCCTCAAAAATAAGGGACAATATTGGTCAAAAACTCAATAATAAATAATAAATAATTACATTCTTTTATAAATAAAAAAAAAAGATTAGCCTGTTAAGAAACTTAGCTCAAAGTAATATATAAAACAAGCAAATAGACAAGAATGTAGGGAGCAAGAGAGGAGAGAATCTTATTTCTTCCATGTATTCCAAGTGTGTTACAAAATGACTTTTCATCCTCTATTTATGGTACTACATAGAGGTATACCAAAAGAATTTCATAAATATGCCATTAAGCATTTGAGATCATGGGGGAGGTATGAGAATTACAACCATAACTCCATAAGTATTAGAGTGGTGGGAGTTATGGAGATAATGGAGAAGAGTAGTGGGTATTACTCATTTGGTGGTTATGGACATCCACTATAATTATATTTTATAACACTCTCCCTTGGATGTCCATAATAATGTGCCTCGTTAAAACCTTACTATAAAAACCACATGAAAAAAAATCTTAGTGAAGGAAAAAGAGTACACATATCTTGTAATACGCATTGTTTGCTGCCTCGTTAAAAACCTTGCTAGGAAAACTCAATGGGATAAAACCTCAGCTAAGGAAAAAAGAGTGCAGCGCATATCTTATTCCCTCGGATGAAAACATCACTTTTGTATTGGGAAAAAACTGAATTTACATTAAAGGTGACGTGGCATGACACGTGTACTGGTCAAATGGTCAAAACATGATGATCAGTTAAGAGGCACGAGTGACAACAGATACGGGGAAAGGAAAGTTAAATAGGCACGAGAGGCAATTTGAATAATACACGCTTCGTACCTATTTAGGTCATATAAAGCCAAGAGATCAGAAGGCATTGAAGACATGGATATGATGACAAAAAGGAGTTTAAATTCAATATTAATACTCAATACGTTAGAGAATTGGTATTAAATAGGAATGATTGTGTAACGTCTTATTTAATGTCATTTATTGCCCATAATTGTTTCATTAAGACAAAAGCATAATACCTTCTCCTAGAATCAACTATAAAAGGAGAAGGACTCAACATCTGTAAGGACACGAAATACTATTGAGATCTTACTGAAATACAAAACTATTTACTGCTTTACCATCATTCACAAAAATATTTTATTTTCGTCTCCTGATTATCAGTAACCCGAATTTCTTTCTAACTTTGACCAAAGATTCAGATTTTTGGTTAAACAACTTTACTTTTCGGAAATGATGCATTCCAATCTCGTATACCAGCTTCTCAAATGCTGGGGTTGGTAATGATTCATTGAACAGATCCACCAAATTATTAATCAAATAAATTTGTTGAACGTCTATATCACCAATCTATCGAAGTTCATGTCTGAAAAGAATTTTGGTGAAATATGCTTTATTTTGTTGCCTTCAATATATCCTTCTTCCAATTGAGATAAGCAAACATCATTATCTTCAGTATTATTGGAATCTTCTCTTCAAAGAAAAGTCACACGTCTATTGTGTGTTGAGTTCCTTGCTTTATCAGTTGCTTATCTTGGCATGAGTTGAATAAGTATCAACAATTAACTGCCTTGTAATATGATAATATGGCAGTACTCTCACATGCAAATAGATTGTTTGAAGAACGAGCTTCAGGAAAATGCTTGCATTTGCATAACTAATAAAATCTTGGCAATATTTGTTAGAATAAACAGATCTACATCAAGTATTCCTTTTGAAATATAACACTACTTGTATTCCAATATCTCCACATACGAATAAAACTATATTTGGCTAGCATATTGTTATACTCGTGGTTCTAGCCAGATATATTAGTGCACCAATTGCACTAGACACAGAAACAAAACATGTACGCCATAATCGCTCTAATCTACATAAGGATTTGTCGAAGCTTTATTTAATAAATTTTTTGGGAACTTAATATGCTTAGAACAATTTAAATCCTTCAAGAATTTTTATTATATGCATATCAAATGTATTGTCAGACCAAAATCTGAAATGGCTCCATTCACCACAGTAAAACATGTCTCCATATAAAGAATACGAGGATATTTACGAAAATCTTGTGCCACAAGTCGTCTTTATGTCTATCGACTTAATTTTTCATTTCACTTTTTGCACAATGGACTATCCGTCCAATTTCATATTTTTCAGGTGAAGTCAATTTTCATTGCTTATTTTTCATTTAGCCAATCATTTATCTGTCCAAATTCCATGACAGATTTGAGCTCAAGATCCTCGTCAATATTAATAATATTGAGCTCTACATTATATCAACAATATCGTTGACGATCATTTTATATCGGTTCCATCATCACACGATAAAGACATAACTTATCGAGATCTCATTATTTTCAGGTGCCTCAGCCTCTTCCATGAGGTCTTATAAAGTGTTATGTCTTGGTGCTCTTATAGAGCACTTGCCTCTTTATTATGATCATCTTGAACATTTGCTTCTCTCCTTCTTCAATGAATTTTATCTTTGGAACCGATTAGTCTATTACGCTTTATGCGTGCCATAAACTCTGTCCATCATGGACTTTATTCTATTTGGAGTATTAATAGCTGAAATATAATATTTAATTTTGGGTCAGCAAATGCGCCTGCTAATATTTGGCAAATGAATTATCATTCTATTTATTTTTCTCTTAATTTCTTGTAACATCTAGTGGACGCTCATTTCATATGCTCTGTAAGCCCATAGCGAACTGCATCATTGTACATTATAGGTGGGAGAGAGCTCCGGGGCTGTTCTATACAAAGCAGAAAAGACACTTTGAAATCCAATTTTGGGGCGAAATTCATGATGAAATTGTAAAATAGAATTGTTGGACGGCAGCTCCCGTCTTAAAGCATCAGACCATTATCCAAAATCCAATACAATCTAGTACCAACTACAAACTATAAGACAAAATTTGATTCTTTTCTGTTCTTTACACTAGTTTAATGGGACCAACAGGACTGCTTTTGTCTCATATTTCATCTATTTTCTGCTACTATAAAACTTCCTCTTACACCTTAAGTTCAATACCCATCTCCGATTCCTTTGTAAAGTTTCAATCGTTTGCGCTATGGCTGCATCCAACTCTTCTTTTGATCAAACATCAGGTACTCTCTATCTAATTATGTTGGATT
Source organism: Nicotiana tabacum (assembly GCF_000715075.1). NCBI lineage: Eukaryota > Viridiplantae > Streptophyta > Magnoliopsida > Solanales > Solanaceae > Nicotiana > Nicotiana tabacum. Next base: position 112,092,116 of record NC_134089.1, read on the forward strand.
TTCTCTAACTAGTTTTGATGATTTTCAAACATAACTTGCTGTTTGGTGTTTGTGATATGGTTTTTCCCGAGAAGCAGCTATAGCAACAGAGACTGCGAATATGGAAGATTTCAAAGTTCATGTGTTCTCGTCCTCTGACGAGGTGAAATTGTTAAATCCCTTTTTATCTTTAGCTTGACTAGATACTGTTCCATTTCCATTATTGGCTTTTTTGGCAATTTTGTAGTTCCACAGAGTTATTTGTTCCGGAATCCCAATATTGGAAAATTTATGATTTTTTTGATAAGGTAAAATTGTATTAATCAAAAGGGAGAGAACTCCCGTGGAAGTATACCAAAAAGTAGAGAATTTACATCAGAACATGATTCTCTATAAAAGACCAATCTTCTATACAAGTAGGGGCTATATGAGTGCACAAAAAAGCGATCAAAGATAAAAGACTATTCTTAACATGTTATTCTTGGAGATGGGGTTTGCGTGGCGATGGTTAAATGTTGAATGAGTTGATAGATAATAGTTTTTACTATCAACCCATATAAAATGTTGAATGAGTTGATAGATAATAGTTTATGATATAACTGTGACCGGAGGGAAGGGAAATTAATTTGCTTGTAGGGACCCTCCTTGAGATGCTAGTTCTTATGGTAAACTCCAGTATAATTGCTTTGTGCTCAAAAATAAGATTGTGTTTGAAACATATGCACTTCTCCTCTTTCAATTGCTAGTAGTTCCTCTGCTACTAGTGAGTATTTAGTTGGTGGATATTATTCAGTTTTTTCTCATAGCTAGACCTTCAGTTTTAGCTCATAGCTATTATAATATTTCTTGATATAGTAGTTTCAGTATTTTAATGAGAAGGGTTGAGGGACGGGCCCATTATTCACCAAGTTTCGAACCGTGCTTTCTTGGTTTTCAAAAAGAAAAGAGTTTCAGTGTTTTGAGAAAATCAAAGTAATGCAGCATGTGATATAAGATGAATGAAGTCCAGCGAACTTGATTCTTGGCATCTTTTTATGCGTGCTCTTTTTCTCAAATTTAAGCTAGGCACAGATCATGTCTAATTGTTAAAAGTTAATGATCTAAAGCAAAAGAAAATGAATCAAATAAGTTCCCAGCATGTGCAATATTTCGACTATTAGCCATTGACAGTCGTCCACATTTTTAGTGCGTCTTGACTATAGTTAGATGTTTTTGTTGAAACAGTTACTTGAAAAGTTGCACGAGAAATGGAATTCAGTGAAGCAGCAACCTTATCCGGTAATGTATTCTAGCATATTTGGCGGAATCATTCTTGATCCAGCAATGATGGTTATTCCAATTGATGATCACATGGTTCATCGAGGTCATGGTGTCTTTGACACCGCTATTATTTTGGATGGGTATGAGTCTACTCTAGTTCCTGAAAACAATAATATTATAATTTGTGAATTGATCTCTCAAAGTATTAACTTTATGTTAGACTCTGGGATAAGTGGCAATATAATGGACGTGTATGCTAGAATAATTTTACACTTCATGTATTCTTAGATTTACTAAAGTAACAGATGCTCTAATGGAGTTAAGATACTAAGCTGTAGTTGTGGTTGATTCAGCTTCTCTTTGGTCTTCTAATGCAGTTATTTGTACGAATTGGATGTCCATCTTAACCGCTTCCTTAGATCAGCATCCAAAGCCAGAGTCGCGTCTCCATTTACATTTTCAGAACTTAAAAGGATTCTAATTCAACTTGCTGCAGCATCAAAGATGAGGAAAGGCACTCTGAGATATTGGTTGAGCGCAGGGCCTGGGGACTTCTTACTCTCCCCAGCTGGATGCCCAACATCTGCATTCTACGCTGTGGTGATTGACGAGGATTTCTCACAATGCAAAGAAGGGGTAAAAGTGATAACTTCTGCAATCCCCATGAAATCACCTCTTTTTGCCACTATGAAAAATGTGAACTACTTGCCGAATGTCCTCTCCAAAATGGAAGCCGAGGATAAGGGAGCATTCGCTTCTATTTGGGTTGACGAAGAAGGTTATATCGCTGAGGGTCCAAATGTGAATGTTGCTTTCATAACTTCTGAGGAGGAGCTGATTTTGCCTAGCTTTGATAAGATCTTAAGTGGCTGTACTGCTATGAGGCTTCTTCAACTTGCACCCAAGTTGATTGAGCAGGGACGTTTGAAAAGCGTCAAAACTACTGACATTATGGTTGAAGATGCCAAAAAGGCTGCTGAAATGATGTATGTTGGAAGCACACTTCCTTTATTACCTATCATTATGTGGGATGAGAAACCTATTGGAAATGGTAAGTCCACTCAACTAGTTTTTTTTGTCACTTCCTTTACAACAAGGTTGCTATGATGAATGCTTAATATGCAATATCTTAAATGGAAGCTGGAAATGTTGGCGTGCTCTTCTAGTTTATGTCTGACCCATTTGAATTAAAATTGGATGGATATCGATAATTTGCAACTTGCAAGCATAGGAGAGAAGAATAACATTGTTTATTGTGACAGGGGAAGTTGGAGAATTGACAATGGCACTCTCGGATTTACTTTGGGAAGATATGGCAGCTGGCCCAGAAACACAGAGAATTCCAGTTCCATATGCGTAGGAACTCAATCTCAAATCGAAGAATATGCTCTGATAGGATGCTCTGAAATCAATGTCATTCTATTTTCTAAGTAGTGGGTGGTTGCTCCTTGGTTCTGTGGCACAGAAGTATGACTTAAGCTTTACTTTGTGTGGAGATTCTCCAGCATTGCACAATGTTTTTCAAGTATTGACTGTCAGAAGTGAGTCAACCAAATAGTCTTGCAATGTATTGGTACATGAACTTTTCTGTTTTGTGTTTGGAATAGAATGCTTGAAAGAATGCAGAATATTGATCCAATCATTTTTGCCTCTACACAATACAGTGTTCTCAATTTCATTTGACATATGGTTCTGAGTTAACTACTACGAATCCATTTCTTAGCCAGATGGTTTCTCTTGATGCTTGAACTGAACTCGTATCCAAGAAATTCATTTCCTTCTGGGCATTTTGCGTTTCCTATAGTACATAAATGTATAAGTACAAATGAATTTTCTTTATTTTCCTGTGGGGTTTTAACCTCTTCGACCTCCCAATTGGGCGTACTAATCAGTTAGATGAAAATGGGTAATAGTTGCATTGATAATACTGTGCATTTTCTCTTCTCGAATCTCTTGAAGTGATTTATAATTATAGAATTCCACCACATATGCTGACTAGGGATGTACATAGGTCGGGTTGGTTTGGAATTTTCAATTATCAAACCACACCAATAGTGTTGGGTTTTTAAATCTATAGACCAAACCAAACCAACAAAGCCGAGTTTTTCAATCTCGATTTTCCTCAGTTTTTTTCGATTTTTCGGGTTTTTTTTCCTGGTAAATCTTCATAGCACAAAATATGTAACTTATGCTCCAAATATTTCTGTAGTCCTAGCACGATATAAATATATAATATATTTTTCAAGAAAATAATACAATAATATGAGAAGAGTCATAGCATTGTACTAAAATATTCAATAACAAAGATAATCACTACAACAAATATAATATTTCCTACAAAACTTTTAGCCACGACGAAATTCGTCACTAACTATTCACTTTTCGTGACGAAAATTATATTTCGTATTTAAATATATAAGCCACATACTTTTAGTGACAAAACATAAAATTTTGTAGCAAATATTTTATCCACTAAAGTTTCCCACCAAAAAAAATAAGTTGGTGCCATTATTGAATAACTTTAGCCATGAATTTTATATTATCAGTGACTTTATTTTGTCACTAATGGTGTATCTAATTTGTGACAAATCATAATTTGTCTTAAAATTGGTAAAACTTTGGACACGAAAAAATTTCGTCGCAAAAAATATGGTATTAAAATAGTGACAAATTGAAATTTATAGTTAACCATTGTAAACTTTAGCTACCAAAGTTTATATTTAATTATGACCTTAGTTTTTGTCACTAATATTGTAAATAATTAGTGACAATTATTTAATTATCTCTGTTTAACCTAAAATTTAGTCACAACAAAAAATTTGTCACGGAAAATATAATTTTAAGTGGCTACGACTTTTGTAGTTGAACAGGACACTTATTGGAGACGAAAAAGATTCATAGTTAAAAACTAAAAGACATACTTTTGTTCATGTATGATACATAAAATTACTTTAGGACTAAAGCACCCATATTGAAAAATTATCAAGTTCGAGAAACTTGAATCCCATTTTGTAAAGTTCTATTATAAAGTCTATTGCAAAATTGGAAAAAAAAATCAAATTAAAACCGTACTTATTTTGATTCAATTGCCATTTTTAATTTTAGAAAATAGAAAATCAAAAGGCCAAATTAAATTTAATAGAACCGGACCAACCAAAGAACACGATCACTTGTTGCTACAAAAATTTAGCTTCCACTTCACAATTTCTTGCGATTAGAAGGTTAGTCCCATAAATGATCCTCCTTTATTTGCCATTTTAACCTCATATATCTAGCTCATCATTTTATTAAAAATAAATAGCACACTTCTTTAGCTCACTTATCACAATTAATAAGTCTATCATCACATGAATACTTGTTAGGCTAACTAACCTAAGTCGCCCAAAATTACATATATCAAAATACAACAAAAATTGGAGTTCTATCCGTCAATAAACATGCATAACACAAACTCAATTTACTCTGAACTATTAGACTACATCATGTGATAAAATAAATAAAATGCCTAAAAACATCATAATACATTATTGGAATCATCAAAATGATAGTTCGGAGCCGTCTTCACAAAAGTCAAACTCCGATCAACTCTTACTGTTTAAACTTCTTAAACAAGAATCTTTCTCCCAAATTGATCCCAAATCATCCGAAATTTGAACTCGACCACACACGCTAGTCATAATACATAATACGAAGCTGATCGAGACTTTAAGCCACCAAACAGAATGCTAATTCTCAAAACGACAGGTCGGGTCGTTACATTTTTCCCCTCTTAAATAAACATTCGTCGTCGAACGTGCCAAGAATCGTTCCGAAGTCATCAGTCACTGAGTGAAGTTACCATACATACACCCGCGAGTGATATCACATCACCCCAAATCTACGTAAGCCCGACAACACCACCTCAACTGAAGATTTTTCCTTCCACCCATACCAATAGGCCTTAGAAACAAATTTCTCACCATCCGATCGTTTTCAAAAGACCTGATTCATACACCAACACACAGTATTAGCCTCAACTAGCTGCAATAACCTATGTCTACACTCACCATATACAAACACACGAAGTAGCATCTCTGATCACAATAGACGTCCATACTCAAACCCAGTACTGATAATTAACCTCATATCAGCTAGAACCATGTTCCAAACCTTCACAATACCGACAACGATACAAGAAATGTGCAGACCACATAACTATTCACTCGAATCAACAAGTCACATTACGCCACCCGGGCACACACCTCTCAAGCTAAAACCCAATAAGCACAATGCGAAAGTGACCGAGTATGCAAAGAGAAACATGGAGAGAACTACTGAACAAGCACGACAGGCACAACTTCCTATCAATACCACACCACAAATCAATTCCACAAGGGAGAATCAAAACATATGAACTAATCACAAGGATCTTATCTTGATATAACTTTCACCGTGGCACATAGCCCAGTTCAAACATATCAAACCACATGGAACGCGAGGATCCCATCCTCCGCTCTGAATCACAAGTAGTATACATATCATACCATTCGAAACCTTCCACTAATTCAATTCCGCCAATAAAATCACAACACATACTGAACTCCCACACCTGGGGAGCATCTAAACCACAAATCATAACCAACCATCCAGAAAACACATCAAACTGCCATAATGAGTAATAGAAATTAACTTCTAGTCTCATAGGTCTCAATAATGAATAAAATAAAATAAATGACATGGGCTACCACTATAGAATCTCCCAATAGAGGTAAACACATAAGCATAGTACAAAATAATGAAACTCACCCATATGTGAAGCAAAATAGGAGGATTCACCCCAATAAGTGGAACCGAAACAAAATACGAATGATGCGCCTCTATAACAAATTGAAACCATACATGTACAACATCATCTGGTGCAGTGGCCTCAGAACTACCGTAGAAATCACATCATCGGGTCGGGCCTCCCCCTCTTAGGTGCCCTCTACTCGCCTGACTTGCACCCTAAGCTGGCAGTGCAGGGATATTAACAACTGGAGATGAACTCATAGCTTGAATACCCCGTTGTGATGCATTTTTCTACAGTCTGGGACAATTTCTCACCATGTGGCTGGTATCTCTACACTCAAAGCAACCTCTCCGCTGGCATGGCTATGGAAGTTATTCGGCACGGGCACTCTGGGACCCATAGATATATGAAGCACCGCACGAAGCCTGAAATGCAAACTGAACTAATTGACCTACAAAACCTCTACCATGGCGTACCTTGCCTCCAAAATAGGGACTAGTATATCCTCCTGGTCTACGAGGCTTTTTAGCCTCCCTATCCTTTCTCTCCTGACCCTACATGCCCTCTAGTCGGCAAGCGATCTGTACCACCTACTGAAATGGAACATTCGACTCCAATTCCCACGCCATGTTGAACTGGATATCATGATTGATCCCCTCAATGAACATACAGACTCGCTCTCTAACTGTAGAAACCAAAGCATGTACATGTCTGGACAAATCACTAAATCTAATGGCATACTCTGACACTGACATAGTGTCGTGGCACAGTTGCTCAAACTTCGCACGCCAGGCATCTCGAAGAGTTTGAGGAACATACTCCCTCAAGAAGAACTCTAAAAACCAATCCCATGTGAGTGAACCTTCCTCGGCCGGCTACCCAACTCAAATGCTCGCCTCCACTGATATGCTGCTCCCTTAAGATGGACTGTAGTAAAAGCAACCCCACTCGTCTCCTTAATACCCATTGTGCGAAGAATATGGTGGCACTCATCTAGAAAACCATGGGCATCCTCTGAAGCCAAACCACTGAAAGTAAGAGGGTAAAACTTCGTAAATTTCACAAGTCTAAGCTACTCTTCCTCAGATGTTGTTGCCTAACCACGGGCTGAACTGGAACAACAAGTTGTGTCGTCATGACACTTGAAACTTGACCAATGTGTACTCGCTACTCTGGAGTACGGGCGGCGGGAGTCTGAGCTCCTCTCCCGATCTATGAAGTAGATGATGCAACTGGGATAAACCCCGCCTGAGCCAATGTTCTAAACATGCTCAGGAATTGTGCTAAAGTCTCCTAAAGTCCGGGGGCAACAACAGGCACCTCCGGTGCCTGTCCCCCAACAAGATCTATTGGCGGCTCCTCAACTGCTGCTCTGATAGGTGCTCTAACTGTAGCACGTGCTCCTCATCGACCCCTACCTCTGCCTCTACCCCGACCACTAGCAATATCGGCTCTGGAGGCAGCGTCTTCGGTAACTGAAGCTCGTGTCCTCACTATCTGTAAGAGAATAGGATGGTAAAGGCTCAATTTTGAGATCAATAAACTCACACGATAGAAATAAAGTGAAACTGTCCTAATAATTATGTAGCCTCTCAAAGATAAGTACAAATGTCTCTGTACCGATCTGCAAGACTCAACTAAACTCGCTTATGACTAGGAACACCTACGCACCTAGAGCTCTAATACCAACTTGTCATGACCTAATTTCCCTCCATAGGATGTCGTGACAGCATCTAGTCTCTAAGACTAGGTAAGCCTAACACTTAGTGTAATTATTAGAAGAATTTCACCATTAACTACTAAATATGAAATAAAAACCTTTATACACAACTTACAATTCCCAAAACCGGTAGTACAAGTCATAAGCTCTACTGAATTCGCTAAGAAAATCCTTAAGTAAAACTTCTCGCAATGGAAATCAAACAGTACAAAAACAAAATCAAAAGGTGACTTCGAGGCCTGCGAACGCGACGATAGGTTTACCTTGAGCCTCCACAACTTGACTAGCCAGCTAATAATTAACAACAACCGTGGGGCCTGGATTTGCACAAAAAAATACAGAAGTATAGTATGAGTACACCACAGTGGTACCCAGTATTTCAAGACTAACCTCGGTGGAGTAGTGATAAGGGGCAGTCAAGACACATAATAAGGACTATAAAATAATACTTACAATGATACACTAGTAACAACAATAGGCAACAAGAAGCAATTAGGTAATAATGTTATAGAGTAACTAATCAGAACCTAAGTCCAGGGAAAAATCAAATAAAGGGAAAACCAGCAACAACTCAATAAGAACAACCGCTTTCACACCCGACCTGTTCAAGCATTTCTGCGAGGTACCAAACCTCATAATCATAGCTCACGGGTCCCAATTCTTGAGCCCTAATCATTTGGCATCTTGTGCCTACATTTCAATTCATAACCACACGGACGACTCACGTGCCAATGGAAACAACACTCATACAGAAGGCAAGTAGTCAAGAATACACATAATGGTCAATAACGTCACCATTCATCTTCTTACATTGATATGGGTAATTAATCTACATGTATGCTTGTGTAAGTGTTCTACCACAATCCAAGTCAAAAAATAAGAGCAAAGACAATGAATGGCACATAAGAAACAATCACCACAAAATATACAGTGTAAATAAGACAACAACGAAATTTGAAGCAACGACCAGCACAACAAGATTAGCTACATAGAACTGAGCAAATAATGCAACATAGAGGAATGCAATTAATAGTTTGCTAAGGAAGACAATAATCAAAGATAAGTGCACAGAAAAGGGGAAATGACAACAAAGCCCTCCCGAGGTACCGCCTCGTAGTCTCAAATCGTAAAATGAATCACAACGGCGTGACAGAAACCTCATGCAACCATCGCATGACATAAACATCATGCAACAATAATGACCGCATGGTAGAAACCTCGTGCCACACTAACGACCGCACGGCAGAAACCTCATGCCACAATAACAACCGCAAGGCAGAAACCTCGTGCCACAATAACATCCGCACAATAGAAACCTCGTGCCACAATAACATCCGCACCACAGAAATCTCGTGCCACAATAACAACCCGCACGATAGAATCCTCGTGCCACAATAACATCCCGCATGGCAAAAACCCTATGCCACACTAACATCTGTATGGCGGAAACCTCGTGCCACAATAACAACCGTACAGTAGAAACCTCGTGCAAACACAATAGTGAATACAAGAATAATAATGACAATAACACAAGAATACAACAAGTAAATCAACTCAGGAACTCCAGAATACAAAGAGACAGAAGAACAAACTCACAAGGAAAGACACAATAGGAAATAATAATACCACATAGCAATAGCTCGGCAAGAAAGAGATATTGTATAGGAATGATTCCACATAGGTACAATTCAATGATAAGAGGGATGACATGAATCAATGGCTCCAATTAAAGGTAAATCAACAATGATCAGGGATAACAAAAACTTCAATTAGGGTGGAGCAATTATGGAAGAGATTCAACAATTCAATTAAGGATAAGCATATTATGGAAAAGATAATAATAAATTCAATCAAGGATAAACAATTACGGAAAGGATAGCATAGAAATAAAAAAAAGAGGCAACAACTTCAGTGAAGTCACATAAGGGTTTAATTAGCAACAAGGGTAAAACATGGAGCAATTAATTCCAATTAAGATACGTAAGGGTGGATTTAGTAAATGAGAAATTCAACATGATAACAGAACTTCGTATTTAATGGACATAAGAACCTAAGAGCCCTAAACAGTCAAATTTCCACAAATAAGCCCGAGCACATACTCGTCACCTCGCGTACACGGACTTCACATAACACAATTAGCACCAAAGACTCAAATCCTAAGTGATAGTTTTCCCATACAAAGTTAGGCAAGATACTTACCTCAAAGAAGATAGACTTTTACTCTAAAATGTACTTCTCGAGTGAAACACCATCCGGACGGCTAAAATCTAGCCAAAATAACTTCAAATCATAAATAAAACTCATAAGAAACCATTTCGGATAATAGAGCTTCAATCTTGAACAAACACTAAAAAGTCAAGCCAAAAGTCAACCCTCGGGCTCGCACCTCGAAACTCGATAAAATTCACAAAACCTGAATGCCCATACAATTACGAGTCCAACCATACTAATTTCATCCAATTCCGACTCTGAATCGATATTCAAAATTCAATTATTCTCTTTAGAAATATTTTTGATAAAAACCCCCAATTCTCTAATCAAAACATGGATTAGTTCAAAAATGAACTTATATAATAATACTAAAATTCTAATCTATAGTTAGATACCGACCCACATGAAAATATGAGAAGAACGCCGCGTAAATCACCTCAATCGGAGCTCTAGAACTCAAGATATGCTCAAAATACCAAAATAGTGCAGCCTGATTTTTTTATTCTTAGGGAGTTTCGCTTTTTGACAAAATAATCCGCACATGTGCATTTACAGCTGTAATTTCCACATTTGCAGACCATATTTTGCACCTGCAGCATCGCAGATGTGGACCCAACTTCGCATCTGCGAAGCACCGATACCAGCTCTCTTCTCCGACACTAAAATGAGCATAACTTCCTCACACGATATCCAAATTCGACGATTCTTTTTGCTATGGATTTGTAATTATGATAAAGATCTAATGATTCAATAAAATAGAATCATTCGCACCTGTGGCCCTCTCCATATAGGTACGAGTGCACCTGATCTTAGATGCCTCAACAATTCTTCCAAGCCCAAACTCGATCTGTTTCCAATCTAATTCGCACCCGAGGCCCCCAGGATCCCGTCCAAGCATACCAACACATCCCAAAACACGATACGGACTTAGTCGAAGCCTTAAATCATGTCAAACAATATTAAAATTATGAATGGACAATCAAAAACTTTCTTTCAACTTTCCAACCTTCAAACTTCGTCGAACGCATCCACATTACAAATTTAAACATTCTGGAATGATGCCAAACTTTGTGTGAAAGTCACAAATCACGATATGAACCTACACCAGGGCTCAGAACCTCAAACGGACATCGATAACATTAAAATTCACTTCAAACCACACTTATGAAATTCTTAAATCTTCAAAATGCCAACCTTATATAATAAGCGCCGAAATGCTTCCGGGCCACCCGATACTCAACCCGAACATATGCTAAAGTCTCAAATCACCATATGAACCTATTGAGACGTTCAAATCACGATTCTGAGGTCATTTACTTAAAAGTCAAACCTTAGTCAATTCTTCCAACTTAAAGTTGCCGAAATTAGAATTCTCTTCCCAAGTCAACTCTGAACTTCCCGAAATTCAATTTCGACCACATGTACAAGTCATAATACCTGAAGTGAAGCTACTCAAGGCCTCAAACTGCTGAACAACATGCTAGAGCTCAAAACAACCGGTCGTGTCATTACAATTATAAGTAACTAGAATGACAGGCCACATACTATAAGTTATGCTCATGTTACCAAATGGTTTAAAACAATCGTTTGCAAGGCCAAGTCTAATATTTTGAGGTTCTTGTGCAAACCACTACTGATTCTTTCCATTCTTCAGAATCAGCGGGATGCCTTAATACATTTGGCTCATCAAGACAATTTTCTTTATGCTACCGCATGTCCTCACTTATTTTTCTAGACATAAATAATCTTTGAAGTCTCAGCTTTAATGGAAAATATTGCAAGAATTTATGAGGAATCTTTTTATCCTTTCCGTTATTAATTTTCCACCTCAAAGTACCACAATGTTGACATTCTTGTCTATTTTTACGCTTACCCCCAATAGAGCACACAACCATATTTGCAAGCATGGATTGAAATGTATCCTAATCCCAAACCTTGTAGCATATTTCTAGCATTATAATATGACTTAGGAAGTGTGTCCCCATTAGGAAATGCCTCTCTTAGTAACTCTAGCAACATATTAAATGACTTATTGCTCTAATGATTGTACAGTTTCAAGTGTAGCAACTTCACAAAAAATGGAAGCTTTGAGAATTTCTGACATCCCGATATAATTCATGTTCAGCTTCTTCCAACAATTTGTCAAACTTTTTGGCTTCCTTCTCATGCATATTACCACATATATTATTACCAGTTGTTGTCTCATCTGAAAAATTGGCAAATGATCGTCCACTGAAATCTTCTAACATAAATTCCATCATTGTTGTCATGTTCTTCATCTTCATCTTCATCTTCATCTTCGTCTTCGTTATAAATTGCTTCATCTTTATATCTCCTTTGTGATTGTTCCCCATGGTATATCCATTACAAGTAACATCCCATAATTCCTTTTATCAACAGGTGGTCATACACTACTTCTTGTATTTGAAAATCTATATTTAAACAGTCTTGGTGTCACAACCCAAATCCTCCCTCTGTGAGATATCGTGACGGCACCTAGTCTCTACGACTAAGTAAGCCTAACATTTGCGGAATAATGAAATGAAAACATAAATTCAAAAGCTAGCTATAACAGATATTCAAATAAATGATAGAGATGACGCTCGGCATATACAATAACCAACTCTCAATATGTCTAACTATTCTTCTAGGATTTGTCTAACTATTCTGAACACATCAGTATCTAGAAGAAGTAATGAAGAACAATACAACAAAGATCGAGGGGGACTCTGAGGTTTGCGGACGTGGGAAGATGTACCTTGAAGTCTCCGGAGCAGCATCATAATGCAACTAAAAATGAGGTTGGCAGAATGGTACCTATATCTGCACACGAAAATATGTACAGAAGAGTAGCATGAGTACACCACAATGGTACCTTGTAAGTGCCAAGCCAAACCTTGGTCAAGTAGTGACGAGGTTAGGTCAACCAGAAAATAAGCATAGAAGAACAACAGCTCAAACACAACAGGGGATCTCCTGGGATACCGTCCTGTAGTCCCTAACGTAAATATGCAGGGGATCTCTCGGAATACCGTTCCGTAGTCCCAAAGTAAATATGCAGTGCTAGGGGATCTCCCGTTCCGTAGTTCCAAAATAAATACGCAGCTCAAACAATGGAAATAACAATTACAACCAGAAAATCCTACAGTTTAGACTAACTACAAGTCAAGGAAAAAGCAGAAAATCCACTAAGCATGCTGCACAGAGTTCAAATAAGAATTTAAGGCATGAAGCATGCTATTCTAGGCTAAACAGGAAAACTACACATGCTGGTATAAATCAATAAGAAGAAACAGGTTATTACTCAAAAAATTAAATTTTACAACAAATAGCCCGTGTACGCACTCGTCGCCTCACGTACACAATGCTCACATATCACAAAAGTACCAAATCCTAAGGGGAGTCCCCCCCCCCCACAAGGTTAGGCAAGCCACTTACCTCGAACCAAATTCAATCAATCGGTATCAATGCCTTTTTGATGAATATCCAACTCAGAATAGCCAAAAGAAATTACATATCATAAATATAACTATAATAAACTAATCTAATTAATGAAATCAAGACTTTAATGAGAAATTCGAAAATCGCCCTAAAAAGTCTCCTCGAGCCCACGTCTCGGAATCGAGTAAAAGTAACAAAATATGAACACCCATTCACTCGTGAGTTCACTCGTACCAAAATTATCCAAATCCGATATCAAAGTCCCAATCAAATCTCAAAAACCTAGTTGAAGAACTTCCAACATTTTCCCCAAATTTCTCACCCAAATTCCCTAATTAATGAAGAAATCAACTATAGATTAGTGAAATATATGGAGTTAGGAATTATTACCCCAAAAGCTTCCTCTGAAAAGCTCTCAAAATATCGCCCAAATCCAAGCTCCCAAAGTCCCAAAATTGAAAATGGGATAAAACCCTCAAAATCCTCTTTTTCTGCCCAGTGATTTCGGATCTGCGGGCCTAAAATTGCACCTGCGATGCCGCAGGTGCGGAAATGACTAAAAAGGCTTGGTCCACTTCTTCGATTAAAGGGGACACACTTGCAAGTGTGCGCCTGCAGACATTGGTCCGCTTCTGCGCTCCTTCACCGCTCTTACGAGACCTTAAGCGCATCTGCGGGCATGGATGCAGCATTTCTCTCGCACCTGCGATCCCTGGAAACTCCTCCTTTTTCTGCTTATGTTCTTTCCTCTCCGCACATGTGATCCCGCACCTGCAGTCCCCCCACCGCAGGTGCGAAAACACCAGAAATCAGAAGACTTCAGCAATTGCACAAGTCCAAATCTCAATCCATTAAGCATCCAAAACACACCCTAGGCTCCCTTAGTTCAGCCAAACATACCAACAAGTTCTAAAATGCCATGCAAACTTAGTCGAGCCCTCATAACACGTCAAGCAACAGCAAAAACACGAATCACCCTCCAATCCAAACTTAATAAACTTGAAGCTTCAAATTTCTACAACCGATGCCGAAATCTATCAAAACACGTCTAATTGAACTCAATTTTGCACACAAATCATAAATAACACCACAAACCTACTCCAACTTACGAAAATCCAATCCGACCCCGATATCAAAAAGTCCACTACCGGTCAAAATTCCCAAAAATTCAACTTTCGCCATTTCAAGCCTACATCGGCTACAGACCTCCAAGATACAATCCGGACATGTCCCTAAGTTCAAAATTATCCAACGGAGCTAACGAAACTGATGGAACTCCATTTTGGAGTTGTCTTCACACAATTCCGACTACGATCAAAATCCTAAGATTTAAGCTTTCGTTTTAGGGACTAAGTGTCCCAAAACACTCTGAAACCAAAAATAAAATCTCCCAGTAAGTCACATAAGCAGAAAAAGATACGGGGGAAGCAATAGATAGAGGATCAGGGTTATTACTCTCAAAATGACCAGCTGGGTCGTTACATCCTCCCCTCTTAAAATAATTGTTCGTCCTTGAACGAGCTTAAAGACATAACTGAAGTGATGAAAAGATGAGGATAACAGCTACGCATATCCTGCTTGGTCTCCCAAGTCGGTTCCTCGACCAACTGACCCCTCCACTGAACATTCACTAAAGCGTTGACCTCAACTTCCGAACATGCCTGTCCAAAATAGCTACTGGCTCCTCAACCTAAGATAGATCCTTGTCCAAATGGACTGAGCTGAAATCCAACACGTGAGACGAATCACCGTGATACTTTCGGAGCATAGAACACCTTTAATGGGCAAGCTCATAAGCAACCTCGCCAACTCGCCGCAACACCTTTAATGGGCCAATAAACCTTTGGCTCAACTTTCCCTTCTTTCCGAACTTCTAACGCCCTGCATAAGCAAAACTCGGAGCAAGACCCGCTCTCCAACCATGAATGCAATATCGCGAACCTTCTGATCCGTATAACTTTTCTATCTCGACTGGGCTGTGCGAAGTCTTTCTTGAATCACCTCAACCTTCTCCAAAGCATATTGAACCAAGTCTATACCCAATAATCTGGCCTCGCCTGACTCAAACCAATCCACTAGAGACCGAGATCACCTACCAAACAGAGCTTCATACGGTGCCATCTGAATGCTGGACTGATAATTGTTATTGTAGGAAAACTCTGCAAGTGGCAAGAACTGATCCCAAGAACCTCCAAACTCCATCACATACGCACGGAGCATATCCTCTAGAATTTGAATAGTGCGCTCGGACTGCCCGTCCGTCTGAGGGTGAAATGTTATGCTCAACTCGACTCTAGTACCTAACTCATGATGTACGACCCTCTAAAATCGTGATGTAAACTGCGTACCCAGGTCAGATATGAAAGATACTGGTACGCCATGAAGCCTGGCAATCTCACGGATATAAACACGAGCCAGTTGCTCGGAAGAATAAGTAGTCATCACATGAATGAAATGAACTGACTTGGTCAGCCGGTCCACAATCACCCAAACTGCACCAAACTTCCGCTGAGACCGTGGGAGTCCAACAACGAAATACATAGTGATCTGCTCCCATTTCCACTCCGGAATCTCTAACTTCTGAAGCAATCCACCTGGCCGCTGATGCTCATACTTCACCTTCTAGCAATTTAGGCACCGACCTACATATTCCACTATATCCTTCTTTATTCTCCTCCACTAATAATGTTTCTTCAAGTCCTGATACATCTTTGTGGAACCCGGATGAATTGATTACCATGAAATGTGAGCCTTCTGGAGAATCAACTCATGTAATTCGTCTACATTGGGCACACATAGCCTGCCCTGCATCCTCAATGCACCATCATCTCCAATAGTGACCTCCTTAGCATCACTGTGCTAAACCGTGTCCTTAAGGACAAGCAGATGGGGGTCATCATACTGACTCTCCCTGATACGATCATAAAGAGAAGACTAGGAGACCACACAAGCCAAAACTCGACCCGACTCAGAAATATCCAATCTAACAAACTGGTTGGCCAAGGCCTGAACATCCAACGCCAATGGCCTCTCTCCTGCTAGTAAATATGCTAAGCTCCCCAAACTCCCCCCCTTACGACTCAAGGCATCGGCCACCATATTGGCCTTCCAATGATGGTATAAAATGGTGATATCATAATCCTTAAGCAACTCTAACCACCTATGCTGACGTAAGTTGAGATCCTTCTGCTTGAATAGATGCTGCAAACTCTAGTTATCAGTGTAGATCTCATAAAGGACACCATACAGATAGTGCCGCAAAATCTTCAAGGCATGAACAATAGCTGCTAACTCAAGGTCGTGTACATGATAGTTCTTTTCATGCACCTTCAGATTTCTGGATGCATAGGAAATCACTCTACGGTCCTGCATCAACATCGTGCCGATACCAATCCGCGACGCATCACAATAAATAGTATAAGACCCCGAACTTGTAGGCAATACCAATACCAGGGCTGTAGTCAATGCTATCTTGAGCTTTTGAAAGCTCTCCTCGCACTCCTCTATCCATCTGAACGGAGCACCCTTCTGGGTCAACCTGGTCATAGGTGCTACAATATATTAGAATCCCTCAACAAATCGATGGTAATATCATGCCAAACTAAGGAAACTCCGGATCTCCGTAGCTTAGGACTGTCTGGGCCAACTTTGCACTACTTCTACCTTCTTCGGATCCACCTTGATCCCCTCACTCGACACTACGTGACCCAAAAATGACACGGAATCTAACCAAAACTCACATTTTGAGAACATTGCATATAATTACTTTTCTCTCAAGGTCTAAAGCACAGTACTTAGGTGCTACTCATGATCCTTCCAACTCGGGGAGTACACTGAAATGTTATCAATAAACATAATAACAAAAGAGTCAAGATAGGGCCGAAATACATTATGCATCAAATGCATAAATACTGCTGGGGCATTGGTCGGCCCAAATGACATCACAAGGAACTCGTAATAACCATACCGAGTCCTAAAAGTAGTTTTCGGGATATCTGGATCCCGAATCTTCAACTGAAGATAACCTGAACATAAGTCAATCTTGGAAAACACTCCGACACCCTGTAACTGGTCAAATAAGTTATCAATATGAGGCAAGGGATACATGTTCTTCACTGTAACTTTGTTCAACTAGCGATAATCAATGCACATACGCATGGAACCATCCTTTTTCTTCACAAACAAGATAGGAGCACCACAAGGTGACATACTGGGACGAATGAAGCCCTTATCAAGCAATTCCTATAATTGTTCCTTCAACTTCTTCAACTCAGGAGGAGCCATACGATATGGAGGAATAGAGATGGTTTGAGTGCCCAGCAACAAATCAATACCAAAGTCAATATCTCTATCGGGCGGCATGCCCGAAAGATCAGCTAGAAACACATCAGGGAAATCCCTCACTACTGGAACTGACTCAATTGCAGGGGTATCAATACTGACATCTCTCACATAAGCGAGATATGTGTCACACCCATTCTCAAACCATTCGTTGAGCTTTAAGAAATGAAATAACTATGCTGGGAGTGTAATCTAAGGTACCCCTCCACTCAAACTGCAGTAAGCCTGGCATAGCCAGCGTCGCAGTCTTGGCATGACAATCAAAAATAGCATAATAGGGCAACAACCAGTCCATGCCCAATATAATATTAAAATCTACCATACTAAGAAATAATAAATTAGCTATGGTCTCAAAACCACTAATAACAACCAAACATGATTGATACACACGGTCAACAATAATAGAATCTCACACGCGTTTAGACACATAAATAAGAGAACTCATAAAATCAAGGGATACGCCCAAATAAAGAGCAAAATAAGATGACACAGAGGAATAAGTGGAGCCTGGATTGAATAGTAAAATGCATCTCTATGATAGACCGGAACAATACCTGTAATGATAAAGTCGGAAGAAATTGCCTCTGTACGAGCAGGAAGGGCATAGTATCTGGCCTGGCCTCCACCTCTAGGGCGACCTCTACCTCCTCGACCTCCACCTCGAGCTGGATGAGCAGGTGGAGTAGTGATTGGTGCTGTAACCATAGCCTGAAGACCCGATAGAGCACGTGGTGCCTGAGAAGTCTGTGAAGGTACACCCCTCCTAAGTCTGGGAAAATCCCTCACCATATGGAGAGTGTCTCCACACTCAAAACAAGCTCTCAGAGGGCTTGGCTGATGTGGCTAGTTCAGACCAGGTCTACTAGACTGACCACTAGAAACACCCCGTACAAGAGGCACACTAGATACTGAAGGTGCATAATAAGGCTCCTAAGACCTAGGAGTAGCCGGAATACCACTAGTAGCTAGAAGAGCTTAATGAACGGGGCGACTTACATGGCCCCTACTATGTCGAACTACAGTTGGGGCACGAGCACCCGAATAAGAACCAGTCTCTCGAGACCTCTTGGCCTCTCTCTCCTCCCTCTCCCGAGCAAGCATGCCCTCCACTCTCCTAGTAATACTCGCAACCTGCTGGTATAAAATATCCATCTCTAACTCCCAGGCTATGTTAGTCCTGATGCTAGGATGAAGCCCCTCGATAAACTGACAGATCCTTTCTCGAACTGTAGAAACCAAGGACGGTACATGTCTAGCCAAATCACTAAAACAAACTGCATACTCTGACACAATAATAGCACCCTAGTGCAACTACTCAAACTCGGCACGCCATGTATCTCTGAGGCTCTGGGGAACATGCTCCCTCAAAAACATATCTGAGAACTGAGTCCATGAAAGTGAAGCTGCCTCAGCCGGAATGTCCAACTTATAAGCACGCCACCGCTAATAGGATGCTCCTCTAAGTTGAAACACAGTGAAAGAAACCCCACTCGACTTTGCTATGCCTATAGTATGAAGGACACGGTGGCACTCCTCCAGGAAGCCCTGAGCATCCTTTATCGCCAAACCACTGAAGGTAGGACGGTGGTACTTTTTGTACCTCTTAAGCTTACGCTGCTCCTCCTCAGAAACCGCTGCCCTACCCTTTTACTGGACTGGGGCTACTGGTTGTATCAGTATATCTTTGGAACCTGATTGACCGGAACTCGCTGCTCTAGGTACGGGCGGCGGGAGTCTGTGCTCCCTCCCCGGCTTGAGATGTGGTCGGAGCAAGTGAAATCAATCCACCGTGAGCTAAGATTCTGAACATGCTCAGAAACTGGCTAGAGTCTCCTGGAGGGCTAGTGCAGCAACTAGTACCTCAGCGTATGTCCTCCGGCTGGAGCTACCAGGGGCTCCTCTATGGCAGCTCGTGCGGGTGCTCTGGCTGCACCACATGGATTTCCTCGGCCTCTACCCCGACCTCTAGCAGCTCTAGCAAGGAGTGCAGGTGCCTGGTCATCTGATCCGGTAGTATGTGTCCTCACCATCTATGAGAGAATAGATGACAAAAGTTTAGATTCTCAGAGTCAACAAATTTCGCCCGACAAGAAATCAAAAGAAGTGAAATTTTCTTAACAGTTCCATAGCCTCCAGAAGATAAATACGGACATCTTCGCATTGATCCTTGAGACTCTACTAAACATGCGTGTGACTCATGACACCTATGAACCTAAAGTTTGGATACCAACTAGTCACAACCTAAATCCTCCATACATGAAAAGTCATGATGGCACCTAGCCTCTATGACTAGGTAAGCCTAACATTTGTAGAATAATGAAATAAAAACATAAATTCAACAACTTGCTATAACAGATATTCAAATAAACGATAGAGATGTCGTGCGGCATATACAATAACTAACTCTCAATATACACAAAACTCTCCCAAGACCCAGAACACCATAAGTCACAAGCTACTGGGATTTGTCTAACTATTATGTACATCAGTATCTAGAAGAAGTAATGAAGAACAACACAACAGAGATTGAGGGCAACTCCAAGGTTTGCGAACGTAGACAAAAGTACCTTGACGTCTTCGGAGCAGCAGTATACTGCAACTAAAAATGAGGATAGTAGGAGGTACCTGGATCTACACACAAAAAATGTGCAGAAAAGTAGCATGAGTACACCACAACGGTACCCTGTAAGTGCAAGCCTAACCTCGGTCGAGTAGTGACAGAGTCCCACATCGGCAAAGCACAAGAAAGATGCTGGGTATATAAGTTAACAAGTCTTAGACCCTAGTGATGTGTTTTAAATCCGTGAGGGCCTAGGCCCATAGCGAATAATATCACTAGCGGGCTGGGCTGCTACAGATAGTATCAGAGCCACTCTTGTGTCAGCTTTGCCGATGGTGGGTCAGATCAAAGTTCAACTTAATTTAGGCAAATCTCGATTAGAAGGAGCAAACCTTAGTACTGAGTCTAGGCAAATCTCATGCGGTGGGGCAAACCTCAGCGAGGATGCTGAGTCCATAAGAGGGAGTATATATAACACCCCAGACTATAGGCAGAGTCCCATACCAGCAAAACATAAGAGGGATGTTGGGTATATACATTAACAAGCCTTAGACCCTAGTGACGCGTTTTAAATCCATGAGGGCCTAGGCCCAGAGTGGACAATATCACTAGCGAGCTGGGCTGTTACAGATGATATCAGAGCCACTCTTGTGTCTGCCTTGCCGATGGTGGGTCAGATCAGAGTTCATCTGAGTTTAGGAAAATCCCTGTTAGGCAGGGCAAACCTTAGTGCTGAGTCTAGGCAAATCCCATGCGGTGGGGGAAATCTCAGCGTGGACACTGAGTCCATAAGAGAGGGTGTATGTAACACCCTAGACTATAGACAGAGTCACACATCGGCAAAACACAAGAGGGATGTTGGTTATATAAGTTAACAAGCCTTAGACCCTAGTGACATATTTTAAATCTGTGAGGGCCTAGGCCCAGAGCTAACAATATAACTAGCGGGTTGGGCTATTATAGGGCCCAGCCTCGATGTTATGCTATTCCAGCCAGACCTAAGGCCGAGGACTCCGATGCAGTTATCACAGGTATGGTTTCAGTTTGTAGTAGGGATGCTTCAGTTCTGTTTGATCCAGGGTCCACATATTCCTATGCATCATCTTATTTTGATCCTTATTGGTTGTGCCTCGTGATTCTTTGAGTGCTCTTATATATGTGTCTACTCCGGTGGGTGATTCTATTATGGTAGATCGTGTCTATCATTCGTGTGTGGTTGTTATTAAGGGTCTTCAGACTAGTGTAGATCTCCTACTTCTCGATATGGTGGATGTCGATGTCATTTTGGGGATGGATTGGTTTATCCCCTTATCATGTTATCTTGGACTGTCATGCCAAGACCGTGACTTTAGCATTGCCGAGATTGCCTCGTTTGGAGTGCAGAGGGACTCCTGGACATTCTACCAGCAGGGTTATCTCATATATAAAGGCTCGGCGTATGGTTGATAATGGATGTTTGGCCTATTTGGCATACATTCGTGATTCTAGTGCTGAGATTCCTCCCATGGATTCTGTGCCTGTTGTCTGTGAGTTTCTAGAGGTATTTCCTGCAGACCTTCCGGGTATGCCACCCGACAGGGATATTGACTTTTGTATTGATTTGGCTCCGGGCACTCAGCCCATTTCTATTCCGCCGTATCATATGGCCCCGCCAGAGTTGAAAGAATTGAAAGAACAGTTGTAGGTTTTGCTTGATAAAGGCTTTATTAGGCCTAGTGTCTCGCCTAGGGGTGCGCCGATGTTGTTTGTTAAGAAGAAGGATAGATCGATGAGGATGTGCATAGATTATTGGCAGTTGAACAAAGCCACCATCAAGAACAAGTATCTGTTGCCGAGGATTGATGATTTGTTTGATCAGCTCTAGGGTGCTAAGGTATTTTCAAAGATTGATTTGAGGTCTGGCTACCATCAGTTGAGGATTAGGGTGTCTGATGTCCCTAAGACAGCTTTTCACACTAGGTATGGGCATTATAAGTTCTTAGTAATGTCATTTGGGTTGACAAATGCACTAGCAGCTTTCATGGATTTGATGAACCGAGTGTTCAAGCCTTATTTGGATTCCTTCGTGATTGTCTTCATTGATGATATTTTGATCTATTTCCACAGCTGGGAGGAGCATGAGCAGCATCTTCGAGTAGTTCTCCAGACTTTGAGGGACAATCAGTTATATGCTAAGTTTTCAAAATATGAGTTTTGGTTGAGTTCAGTTGCATTCTTGGGTCATGTTGTATCAGCAGAGGGTATTTAGGTAGATCCTAAGAAGATTGCGGCAATCAAGGACTGATCTAGACCCACATCAGCCACATAGATCCGGAGTTTCTTGGGTTTTGCGGGCTATTACCGTCGGTTTGTGGAGAGGTTTTCATCTATTGCAGCCCCGATGACCAGGTTGACCCAGAAGGGTGCCTAGTTCAGGTGGTCAGACGAGTGTAAGGCGAGCTTTCAGAAGCTCAAGACAGCTTTGACTACGGTGCTAGTGTTGGTATTGCCCACAAGTTCAGGGCCATATACAGTATATTGTGATGCATCTCGTATTGGACTTGGTGCGGTGTTGATGCAGAATGGCAAGGTTATTGCATATGCTTCACAACAGTTGAAGATCCACGAGAAGAATTATCTTGTCAAACCTCGTACTTTAATATTAGGATAAGTCGTAGTAATCCATATGAGGTTGAAAGGATTAAGACCCCGAAAGTTTAACAACCTTAATTCCGTTAGATGTTATGTTAGTGTGGTATTTTCTTTTAAGTAAAGTTTTATAAGTATAATTTTGCATAGTTACCATTATTACTATTTTTGGATATGGTAAATTATACTCATAATATAAGAAAATTTATGAGATTTTGTTTATTGTAAAGATAGAAATTTTTTTCTCACAAAAAAAGAATATATTTTTACCATTTTAAGAATTAAGCGTACGAAAAATTTACTCTTTATATGAGATTAGGAAAAATAGAAGTTGAGAAAAATATATGTTTTTTTCTTTTTACATGGATGTTTTAAATAATAGTGTATGTATTTATTTTATATGGTACCGCATGACCATGATAGTAAGTTATATAAAGTGTATTAAAAAATAAGTAGAATTTTAAGTAATTTGAGATAATTTTTAATTATACGGGTAATTGGTTAATTATCGGATAATGAAACATTACCTAATTAACTAATAAATTGGATAATGATTAAATTCCCCCTTAAAATTTAGATGACTCTTAAAGTCATGGGAAAGGTGGCAAATTTTGAAAAGTGGTACTTGGTAGTTGGTATACTAAAGCTCTAATTCATCATGTCTTCTTATTACAGTATCAAGCAGACTGTCTTAGCTTCAGAGCTATGAGTCTGTTCTTGTACTTGTTGAATCTTCTTTTTTGTATCTTCTGGACAAATGTATCGTCCTTTATCTGTCAGCTTGTAAATAAGATCTCATTACATATGAAAACATTTTTCTTTGCGATTGACCAATACAACTGACTACCTAAATGTAAATTTTGATAATGATGTTTGCTATTTCTTATTCACCTTGAGCTGTCAGGGAGCTTGATGGCATATAGAAGTGGGGCAACCAAAGAAAAGAAATATTGATCGCTATACCGTAGGGAATGTTCATAAGGTTTTAATCTCATCGGTTTTCATTATTGAGCAACGCTATGACTAATTAGCTCCTAAAGATCGAGCATGTGATGATTCAGTGGCAAAGCTTAAGACGATCTCTAGCTTTGGCGGTAAGGTATTACCTCGGCCTAGTGATGGGAAATTCAGGTATGTTAAGGCTATCCCTTCGTTCTTTTGGCATGATCTATACGTCACAAACGAAACAAGTAAATGCACAATTTTCATAAATAACTCTATTCATAGAAATACTAGAGATGCTTATGTTCTTGATTCCCTATGTGTCATATTATCATCTATTCATGGGTCTCAGAAAAATACGTAAGTTGAAAAAAAAATTTACTTCATGACATTACTTAAAGGCATAATGGTCTTATGACATTCCAAGAGATTTATTGATGTACTTCTTATGCATTGAGTTCATGTACATTGACCCATGACCAGATGGCATTATATACGCGTATATATGTATGTATGTATATATATATATGGGATATGAAAAAAGGTTACGGCATTGTATACGCACCACCACCTGATCAGCTGGTATACGTTGATGATTTTTCCCACGATGGCACCAGATGGCGTTATATAAGCATATATATGTAAATATATTTATATGGGATATGGGAAAAGGTTACATCGTTATATACGCACCCCCACCTGATTAGCTGGTATACGTTGATGATTTTTTCCACAGTGGCTGAGATGATATGATGGGATGCCCTCAGAGGCTTCATGGTATTATGTACGTACAGACCTATGCATTACATGACATTCACATGCATATGCATGACATTATAAATATTTCATGATTTACGGAGCTATCCAGACTTACAGGTTGAGTCATTTACCCCATGTTTCTTCCATGTCCTTAATTAATGATGACTTACTGTTATGTTTCAGTTCCGCCTTATATACTCGGTACATTATTCATACTGATGTTCTTTTGTTGGAGACGTTGCATTCATTCCTACAGGTATAGACAATCAGTTTGTCGAACCCTCATAGTAGACGAGATTGACATTCAGCGAAGAATCGATAAGATTCCACCCCATTCAGAGTGCATCCAAGTCTATGAATCATCATGTCAGAGTTTTATTACATACTTATGGGTAGGCTGGTACCCTGTCCAATTTGATGTCAAATAATCTTAAAGGCTTTGTAGATAGAGGTACATTTTGTACAGTATGTCAGAGGTCTTGACGGCCCATATGTATTCACATTTTTATGAATGATGGTTCATTGATATAACATTTTCCTACTTACAATTGTACATTATGAGTTGTAGCCATGTTAGCCCATGATAGTTACGAAAAGAATGAATGAGTTACAGAGTGGTTTGCTCGGGCCACTACAACATCGGGTGCCAGCCACGTCTCCCCAGGTTTGGGGCGTGACATATCCAGTTCATGATTTGGAGCTAGCAGCCATTGTTCACGCGTTGAAGATTTGGAGGAATTATTTATATGGCGTGTCGTGTGAGGTGTTCGCGGATCACAAGAGTTTGCAATACTTGTTCAAGCAGAAGGAGCTAAATTTGAGGCAGAGGAGGTGGTTGGAGCTATTAAAGGACTATGATATTACCATGTTGTATCGTCCGAGGAAGGCCAATGTAGTGGTTGATGCCTTGAGTAGGAAATCAACCGGTATGGGCAGTCTTGCATATATTCCGGTCGGTGAGAGACCGCTTGCTTTGGATGTTGAGGCTTTAGCCAATCAATTTATGAGGTTGGATGTTTCTGAGCCCAGCCGTGTGCTAGCTTGCACAGTCGCTCGTTCTTCATTATTTGAGCGTATCAGAGATCGACAGTATGATGATCCTCATTTGCGTGTCCTTAGGGACACAGTGCGGCACGGGGATGCCAAGCAGGTTACAGTTGGAGATGATGGAGTTTTGAGGATGCAGGGTCGTATTTGTGTACCTAATGTTGATGGACTTCGTGAGTTGATTCTAGAGAAGGCTCATAGTTCTCGGTATTCTATTCATCTGGGCGCTGCTAAGATGTATCAGGATTTGCGACAACATTATTGGTGGAGGGGGATGAAGAAGGATATTGTTGCGTATGTAGCTTGGTGTTTGAATTGTCAGCATGTAAAGTACGACCAGCAGAGACCTGGTGATTTGTTCCAGAAGATTGAGATTCCTGAGTGGAAGTGGGAGCATATTACTATGGACTTTGTTGTTGGACTCCTATAGACTCAGAGGAAGTTTGATGCAGTGTAGGTTATTGTGGATCGACTGACTAAGTTAGCGCATTTCATTCATGTGGCAGTTTCCTATTCTTCTAAGCGGTTAGCAGAGATTTACATCCGGGAGATTTTTTGTCTTCATGGTGTGCCCGTGTATATTATTTCTGACCGAGGTACGTAGTATACCTCGTATTTTTGGAAGGAAGTACAGTGTGAGTTGGGTACACTGGTCGAGTTGAGCATAATATCTCATCCTCACACGGACGGACAGTCCGAGCGTACTATTCAGATTTTAGAGGATATGCTCCGAGTATGTGTTATTGACTTTGGAGGTTCTTGGGATCAGTTCTTGCCATTAGTAGAGTTTGCCTACAACAACAGTTATCAGTCGAGCATTCAGATGGCTCCCTTTGAGGCATTATATGGTAGGTGATGTCGGTCGCCGGTTGGATGGTTTGAGCCGGGAGAGGCTCGGCTGTTGGGTACAAACTTAATACAGGATGTCTTGGATAAGGTTAAGATTATTCAGGATAGACTTCGTACAGCTTAGTCCAGGCAGAAGAGTTATGCCGACCGCAAGGTTCGTGATGTGGAATTCATGGTCGGAGAGCGAGTGTTGCTTCGAGTGTCGCCCATGAAGGGCGTGATGAGATTTGGGAAGAAGGGCAAGCTAAGCCCTAGATTTATTGGTCCTTTTGAGATTCTTGATCGATTGGAAGAAGTGGCTTATAGACTTGCGTTGCCGCCGAGTTTATCAGTTGTGCATCAAGTGTTTCATGTGTCCATGCTTCGAAAGTATCACGACGATCCATCTCAAGTGTTAGACTTCAGTACTGTCCAGTTGGACAAAGACTTGACTTATGAGGAGGAGCAAGTAGCTATTCTAGATCGACAGGTTCGTTAGTTGAGATCGAAGAATTTCCCTTCAATTCGTGTGCAGTGGAGAGGTCAGCCGGTTGAGGCAGCGACCTGGGAGTCCGAGTCCGATATGCGGAGCCGTTATCCTCATCTTTTCACTGACTTATGTACTGTTCTATGTTTGTTCGAGGACGAACAGTTATTTTAGAGGTGGAGAATGTGCCATCACTTGTTTTGAAGTCAATTCGGTGTTTCGAGTCCTTAAAAACCTCCTTTTGTCTCACCTCGATTTGTGTATGCAGTCCGGGCGTATATCCGGAAAGCCCTTATGTGAAAAATTTGAGAAAATGCTAATTTTGCTTTAAAAATTGAATTTAAGTTTACTTCGGTCAATATTTTGGGTAAACAAATCCAGACCCGTGATTTGACGGCCTCGGAGGGTTCGTATAAAAATATGGGACTCGAGCGTATGCCCGAAATTGAATTCTGAGGTCCCAAGCCCGAAAAATAAATTTTTGAAAGAAATTGTTTAACTAAAATTACATAAGTTTTTGGAAATTTAGAGATGTTTGAATCTGGTGGTATCAGGCATGTATTTTGATTTCGGAGCCCGATACAGGTTTAATATGGTATTAATGTTGTTCCTGTAAAATTTGGTAAGAAACGGAATTCATATGACGTGAATCGGACCCTCGGTTGTGAAATGAAAACTTTAAGAGTTCTTGAGATTTTTCTCTGATTTTGATGCTAAACTCGTACTTCTAAGTGTTATTTTGGTGATTTGATCGCATGAGTAAGTCCGTATGATATTTTTAGGGTTGTGTGCATGTTTGGTTTGGAGCCCTGAGAGCTCAGGTGAGTTTCGGATAGGCTTCGGTGTGTTTTTGACTTAGGAAAATCTGGTATAGTTGTTGTATCTGGTGTTTGTTGCACCATGCTTCGCGATTGCGTAGTCATTCTCGCAATCGTGAAGGGGAAACTGGGCTGGGGAGGATTTTAACCTACGCGAACGTGAGATCAAGGTCGTGAACACGGAGCATTGGGGGGACTGCTCTACGCAAACGCAACCAGTCAACCTCGAACGCGTAGCTTTAGGATGGGCCGGTCAGGGAACCTAGGGAAACCTACGCGAAGGCGGCCCCTTAATCGCGAACGGGAAGGTAGGGCTGGGCTAAGACTTCGCGAACGCGTAGCCTTTCCCACGATTGCGTAAGTCCTCAGGAGGCAGCTCTTCGCGAACACGACAGTGCTCACGCGAACGCGATGAACACTATCGCCCAGCACTTAAAAACAAAGGCAGAACGGGAATAAGTCATATTTTCATATCTCCTTCAATAATATCCGACCTAGGGCTATTTTTAAAGAGAAAATTCAACACTAAATCATAGTTATGTGTTCTTGAACTCATTTCTTTCATTTTCCATCAACACCCATTAGATTTCTAGGCCTAAATCTAGTTCTTCAATGGTAGAAATTAGGGATTTTAAGAGAATTGGGAATTTAGACCTCGATTTGGGGTCGGATTCCGAAACTAATTATATATTTGGGCTCATGGGTGAATGGGTGAACGAATTTTGGTTCGAACCTCGAGTTTTGACCAAGCGGGCCCGGGGTCGGGTTTTGACCTTTTTGGAAGAATGTTAGGAAATATGTAGTTTTTCATTTGAATTGGTTTCTTGAGCTTCAATTAATGTTAATAAGTTAATATTGACTAGATACAATTGAATTGGAAGTGGAATCAAAAGGAAAAGCAGTATTTGAGTCATGAGTTTGGCCATGGAATTCGAGGTAAGTGTTTGGCCTAACCTTAGCTTGAGGGAATAGGTGTTGTATCGTATTTGCTATGTGTCGAGTACGATGTATAGGTGAGGTGACGAGTATCTATACGTTGGTGTCAAGCATGCCTGTGAGTCTTATATTGAGATTGTTGTGATTTTATTATGTATTGTTCATGCTTAAATTGATGATTAGCACTGTGGAACAAAACTTATGATAAATTCTTGGTAATTGTCCATTGTCGAGTATTGGTTCAAGTTGAGGATTATTTTGTGAAATAACTGTTGAACTAGGTTAGTTATAGTTGATTCCCTTACCGGGATGATATTGTTTCTATTGTTAACTCCCTTGCCGGGACGGTGTTGTTTCTATTGTTGATTCCCTAGCCAGGACGTTGTCATTGTATTTGTTTGGGTGAGGAAGAGTGTAAAACACGAAGGGTGATGTCGTGCATGATATTGTGAGCGAGTGTTAATACACGAAAGGTGATGTCGTGCCGATATTATGAGTATTAATGCACGAAGGGTGATGTCGTACCATATAAATGAAATTAAAAATACGAAGGGTGATGTCGTGCCGTTTCTGTTGATTTCTATGGGGAGGACGAGCGTAAAAGCACGAAGGGTGATGCCGTGCACTTGTTTCCGTATTATTGTTTCCGTTGCTTCAAGTTTGATATTTACTTGTCGCTTTACTTCCTTATTGTCATAACCTGATATACCCCTCAGCATGTTTCCCCTTTTCCCGTCTTATTCTATTTCATTCTTGTTATTATTGCTTCTCGTATATGACTTAATTGCACAGGTTTATGTGGTTTTCGCGTCCTAGCCTCGTCACAACTTCGCCGAAGTTAGGCTCGACACTTACTCAGTGCATGGGGTCGGTTGTACTGACACTATACTCTACACTCTTTTGTGCAGATCCCGCTACTGGACCCTACGGACTGTAGTTCGAGGTTGCTGCCTTCAGTCCAGTGGAGACCCGAGGTAGTCTTGCAGGCATCCGAAGGCCTTGGCATCCCCTTCTATATTATTTCCATTATGTTTTTACTTATTTCAGAGACAGATGTGTATTTTCCTTGTTCAGACCACTATTTGTAGTATTCGTAGATAGTCCGTGACGTTGTGACACCAGTTCTGGGTAGAATTGAATTCGTATTTGTATTAAGTTAAATTGTTAGATTTCGTTCTTCCGTATTTTTTTCCAATGTTCTTTTATATTAGCTTGCAAACTGTTAAAGGATAAAGTAAAAGGTAAAATAATCAGTAACGTTCGCTTGCCTAGCGGGTTCAATGTTAGAGCCATTACGATCCCGACGGCGGGAAATTCGGGTCGTGACAGGAGGACATAAAAGGGGAGTATGTAAATTATTTTCACCTATTTTATTTATACCGTGATATCATAAAGTATTAAAATATTTTAATTTCTTCTCTATCTTTTATATAGGTATATGAAGGTAAATATTGGATCAAGACTAATTGCAAGTGAAATGTCGTTGCATTCCTCCACTTCTCATTCCTAGTTTAGGAGTAATATTTAGTATATCTCAGTTCTCAATTAGACTTTTATGTTGGATAGATTTACTTTGATTATATTTCATTTAATTTAAGGAGCTTTTATCTCAATATAGTTTTAGTATTAGTTGTATGATCATCGGTGAATATTTTGTTACTTCCTTGATTGTTTTTATTTTTCTGATATAACCTTGATTGTTTTACTATGTTATTTCAAATTCGTATACCGCAAACCTAAAACAAATACGAATATAAACGTCATCAAACATTTGTTATTAGTCACAAAAAAGTTCAGTTATGTATAGAATTTAGGAGAATCATATTTTCGTCATGAGACAAATTAAGTTCGTCATAAATTCACTAAAGACAAAAATAATTTATGTCCCAAAATCATCTTTTTATTGACCACGAATTAACTTTGTATTTTTTGACAATTGTAATTGTCACTAATTATAATAATTTATAGTGACAACTTTGTTTTGTCGGTAAAAATAATATTTTTAATGACGAGATGATAGTTTAACTACAAAATTATAATTATCACTAATTTATATATTTAAGGACGAAATAGTTTTTATAGATAATAGGCAGTCTTTAGTGACAAAATTACGGTTTTCAACTACGAAATACACATAACTTTAGAGACATTTGATATCGTCACTAATTGAACTAAATATTTTGCGACGAGGTAGTTTCGTCTACATTAATGCACTTTTTAGTGATGAAACCACACTAATAAGTTCGATTTTTTTTGTACTTTTTATGACAAATAAATCCATTGTAAACATCATATATTTGGGGACGAAAAAAGATTTCGTATTTAGTAAATCACTATTTGGAGACTAAACACAAAGTTGCCTTTATATATTATTAGTTACAGCGTTTTAGAGACGAAAGATTGACAAAAAAATTGTCACAAAAGATATTTGGTGACGAAAAGTGATTCATAGGTGACAAAATAATTCATCACTGATAATCAAATTTATTGTAGTGAATAAAATTGCATAAATTTTGGTATTTACATAGGATTTCCTATTGTTAACTCGAATCCTAACCACAAAGACTACCAATTTGTGGTTGATAAAATGAGAACGAAATTGGGAAGTTGGAAAGCTAGATGGCTAAATATGGCTGGAAGATGTACTCTAGTCACATCCACCCTTAACAATATACCAAACCATATTATGAAATATTCTCATCTTCCTATAAAAATCCTTAAGGATATTGATAAGATTCAACGAGATTTTTTATGGAACTCCACTCCAGAAAAAAGAAAAATTCACCTCCTTAGCTGGGACTCCATTACAAGGGACAAAGTAAAGAGGGGACTGGGAATCAGGAAGGCTAGAAGTAAAAACCTAGCTTTACTCACTAGTCTAGCATGGAGACTGATTAATACTAACTCTTTATGGACACAAGTCATAGCTAGCAAATATGCTAATACCAAAAATAAAAATCATCACTCTTTCATATGGAAAAGTATTTTGAAAGGTTGGCACTATTGTAATATAGGGACTAGATGGGACATCAATAACACCTCTCTTAACATTTGGGAATCAAACTGGATTCCTAATATAATAAACCTTAGAAAATTGATTGAAGGCCCCCTAAACCTTGATGAGGACAAAATCATTATTAGTAATTTAAGATCTGGGAATAAATGGGATCTTACCAAATTATCTTTTGAGCTGCCAAATAGAATTTTAAACAACATAAATGCTATTATGGCGTACAGTGCTTCTCCTACTGCTAATAAACATAACATATGGAGTCTTACCTCGAATGGGATCTTCTCAACTTCTTCCTATTATAAAATTAATGATAAAAACGAGCTTTGCTTTAATAATTATGACAGGATTCGCAAACTTCAATGTCCTAATAAAATAAAAATCCTTATCTGGAAATGCTACCATAACATGATCCCAACTCGAGTATACCTAACCAACCTAGGGATAAACATTAACCCTAAATGCCCCATCTGTAAACATTGCGATGAAATAATCCATCATAGTTTTTGGGTTTGTGATTCTATAACACATTTGAAAAGACCTTGGGATTCACTTTAATCCCTCCTACACTGCTCCTTGGATATACCAAATAAAGTGTTACATCTCGCATTTTCGTACGTTAAAAGTTCCGTCTTCAGTTAATCGACGTAGACTCGGGGACAAGATCATCTTGACATTAACGTACTTACGCTATTTATAACAAGTGATAAAGAAGTATCATAAAGGATAAAGGGTACACGAATTAAAGAAAGCGAGTTTCGTTGAAAGTGGCCAATTTGGGATAAAATACGGGTCAGGAAATATTACCTGATAATTATGAACTAGTACAATGCAAGGTACTATATGACCACAGTAGTATAATATATAAAGTGTATATATAGTATATTAAAAATAAATAGAATTTTAAGTAATTTGGGGCAATTTTTAAATTATGCTGGTAATTGGTTAATTACCGGATAACGGAACATTAACCAGTTAACTAATAAGTGGTTAAAGATTAATAATCTTCACCCACCCTTCCACGTGGCATAAAGCCACAATAGCTAAAACATGACTCATAAGTCATTTAAGTCCATGTGGCCACTTATGATAAAATGTAACTTTATGTAGGAGTCTTATTCCATTTAGGATCAGAACATATATCATGATTAATATATTAACCTTAGATAAAAAAGAATGTTCAAGCAAAAGAAAATTTTCACTTCAAAACAATAATCTATTGTGGTTTGAAACCAAGAACGTGAAACAGAAGTCATTTTCGTCCAAATCCTTAGCCAAAGTTCGATTGAATTTCAAAGAAGCAATTTTATCAGAGTTTCAACAAATCCAAGCAAAGTTTAATTCCAATTTCAGAAGTAGAAGCTTCATTTTCTCGTTCCAACATATTTCAAGGAAGCAGAAGCTTCACTTCGATCAAATAATTCAAGGAACAGGTATGTTAAGGTCCTCCCTTCTTTCTTTTGGAATGGTCCAAATTATACTGAAGAAACGAGCAAACATACAGTTTTCATAAATTACTCTATTCATAGAAATAGTAGGGGTGTCTATATTCTTGATTCCTCATGAGAATTATTATTATCTTATGTTCATGGGTCTCAGAATAATACGTAGTTGGAAAAGTTTAGCCGGAAGGAATATTGAGATTATTACGTATTTTTCATGCATTTCACTCATATGCATTGACCCATGACTAGATAGCGTTATATATGCGTATATATGTAAATATATGTATATGGGATATGGGAAAAGGTTACGGCGTTATATACGCACCACCACCTGATCAGCTGGTATATGTTGATGATGTGCCCACAGTGGTCGAGACGATATGATGGGATGCCCTCAGTGGCTTGATGATATTATGTACACCCATACCTATGCATGGCATGACATTTATACGCACGTGCATGATATTATAAATATTTCAGAATTATAAAGTTATTCAGGTTTAAAGACGTGTTTCTATATTCCTTGTTTCATCTATGTCTTTTACGTACTAATTTTCATGGCTTACATACTCAGTACATTTTTCGTACTGACGCCCTATTTCATGGGGCCTGCGTTTCATGCCCGCTGGTGTAGGTAGGGAAGATGATGGTCCCCCTTCTTAAGATCCCTAATCAGCGAGAGTTGGCATGCTCCACTTGATTCGGAGCTGCTTTGATTTTGGTACGATACGTTTGTATATATGTATATGTGTATGACGTGGCTCAGTCCCGTCTTTGTACAGTTATGTTTCTATTAGATATTTGTATACAGTATGTCTAGTTGGATTATATGTGGCCTTGTCGTCTTTCAGTTTTGGATGTATAGTTGTATATCGCAGCCTTGCCGGCTCGCTCACTGTATTCTGCATGTATACGTATATATGCCTTGATGGCAGGTTTCCTTAATGTATGTTATTTTCGTAATGCAACAGATGTTATTCAGCTTCATACCTTAGACGCATGCTTAGAGGTGTTTGACAGGTAGGACTCAAACACCCGTTGCAGCCCATCGGTTTGTGTCGTAACAAAAGTGGTATCAGAATAGTTTTGTCCTAGGTTTGTCTACAGATCGTGTCTAGTAGAGTCTTGTTTATGGGTGTGTTGTGCACCACACTTATAGACATGAGGCTGCAAGACATATAAGATGTTATCCTCTCTTCTTATCTTAGATCGTGCGATATAAGAATTCATGTTCCTAACGATGTGTTACGTTTTCAGCGATGCCTCCGAAGACTACAACCACTAGCACGGGTTAGAAGGCTACGAAGGTGTTAATAAAGGGAGATAAGTTATACTATGGATTCAGACCCATCGGATATCATGGGTTGTATTGAGGAGGATCCATCCGAGGATCCATATGAGTCATACGTTTGAGCTGTTTCGACCACTCCGGTAGTAGATGGGATGAGAAGAGTTTCGACCTCACCAAGGCCCTTA
The DNA here is from genome assembly GCF_000715075.1 of Nicotiana tabacum. Classification (NCBI taxonomy): domain Eukaryota; kingdom Viridiplantae; phylum Streptophyta; class Magnoliopsida; order Solanales; family Solanaceae; genus Nicotiana; species Nicotiana tabacum. Next base: position 112,126,772 of record NC_134089.1, read on the forward strand.
GTTTCACAACCTGTTGATCAAGGTATGAGGGGAGTAGTGCATGGATTGGCACAACCGGGATTCCCTAAGGCTTAAAACTATGTCAAGGTATTTGAGGACACCAGCTCTTCTGAGGTTCCAGATAGTCCACAGTCTTGGGAGTCCGTCAATCAAGGTTTGTCGGTGTATGTTATGGGATACGCAGAGGAATAAGATAGTAGTCGGGCCAAGAGGAGGAAGGTAACTGATAAGGACATGAAGATTCTACTTCAAAGTGTGTCTGATCGAGGATCTTATATAGGACGAGGTAAGGACCCTCTACTTTAGACTTCCTCCAAGTGTCAGTTTGTGGTTGATGAGTTCCACCTCTTCTTGGAATATTACCAAGTTAGGGTTCTAAATGTGTTAGGTTGTTTTATGAGGACGGAGGGAGCCCCGTCCCGACTTGTATATATTATGGTTATGCTTACTTAGAAGTTTCGCAGACATTATCATGTATATAGTTTTGGGTATGACATATCTACGGCCTAGTTGACCCCTATGTATATAAACCTTTTTGTAAATTAGTTATGCAAGTTATATTTTAATATTGTTACCTATATATATGGATGTGGCCCGAAATGGCCCGTGATAGATTTGATATTAAACAAGGATAAGATACGTGGTGTTCGGTTGGGTAGGACTTGAGATTGTAATAGGTATGGATTGATTGGCCTTTTGTTATGCTAACATCAAGTGTATATCAAAGATGGTTTTGATCTCAGCTTCTAGGAGAGCCTGTTTTAGAATGGAAAGGTAATACCGCATCGCCAAAAGGTAAATTTATCTCCAATGTCATGGCAAGGAAGATAATCAGAAAGGACTATATTTATCACTGAGTTCGGGTTTGGGATGTGAAAATAGAGTCACCAACCATTCAGTCTTTTCTTGTAGTTAATGAGTTCCCCGATGTTTTTCCCGATGAGCTTTCGGGTCTTCCGCCAGAGCAAGAAATTGAGCTTGTCATTGACCTACTACCAGATACTCATCCAATATCTATTCCTCCCTATAGAATGGCCCCTGCAGAGCTGAACGAGTTGAAAGAACAATTAAAGGACTTACTTGAAAAAGGCTTTATCATACCTAGTACGTCACCGTGGGGAGAACCTGTGTTGTTTGTGAGGAAGAAAGATGATTTCTTACTAACGTGTATGGATCATAGGCAACTGAATAAGGTGATGATCAAGAATAAGTACCCGCTCCCGAGAATTGATGATTTATTTCATCAGCTACAAGGTGCCAAGTGTTTTTCAAAGATAGACTTGAGGTCTGGGTACCATCAAGTAAGGGTTAAGAAGGAAGATATTCTGAATACAACATTCAGGACCAGATGCGGGCACTTTGAGGCTCATGTTATGTCGTTTAGTTTGACCAATGCCCCAGCAGTATTCATGGATTCGATGAACCGTGTGTTCAGGCCCTTTTTTTGATTTGTTCGTGATTGTATTTATCGATGATATATTGATGTATTCTCATTCAGAGGATGAGCATGTTGATCATCTGCGTACTGTGCTTCAGAGTTCTATAAGAAGGGAAGTTATATGCAAAAATTTCTAAATGTAAATTCTAGTTGAATTCTGTAACTTTCCTTGGGCATATCATTTCGGGTGAAGGCATCCGGGTGGGTACACAAAAAAGTGAGGCATTGAAAACTTGGCCTAGACCCACAACATCGACGGGGGTTCGTAGATTCTCCATTTGGCAGGTTATTACAGGAAACTTGTAATTATCTCACTTAATGTTCCAGAATAACATAAGAAAATCTATGATGCAAGTAAGTTGAAGAAAGATTGCGAATAAGTATAAATAGATATGTGTAGATCGCAAGCTAAAGCATGGTAGAGCGGCAAGGTTTTAGGAAGACAGGAGGAAGGATAAGAAAAGATGAGTGAAAAGGTGGCGAGAATGGATAAGTCCTTGGGGTTAAGCTCATAAGAAAGCTGATGGCTTCTCTAAGTTATAGAAGGATCAGTATAGCCTGAATGAACTTAAAGGAGCCTAAGACTAGTAATAGGTGGAATATATGAAATGTTGCCCTGGTAGTGGAATAAGGGAGTAATTGTGATAAATAGAGGATGAAGTTTGGGCCTTTGAAAAGGGGAAGTTCACGAATTGTAAAAGATTATAATACCCATGTAAGTTAACTCAGAAGGGAGCTAAATTTCAATGGACCAATTCTTGCGAACGAAGTTTCCGAGCATTGAAGGACAGATTAACTTCAGCACTGGTTCTAATGCTCCCAGAAGGGATTAATGGTTATGTTATCTTTTGTGATGCTTCAGGCATTGGATTGGGTTGTGTGCTGATGCAGCATGGTAAGGTTGTGGCTTATGCTTCTAGACAACTAAGAAAGCACGAGAAGAACTACCCGACCCACGATTTAGAGTTAGCCGCGGTGATTCATGCACTAAAGATGTGGAGGCACTACTTGTATGGCATTCATGTTGATATCTATATGGATCATAAGAGCCTCCAGTACATCTTCAAGCAAAAGGAATTGAATCTACGTCAAAGGAGATGGTTGGAGCTACTTAAAAACTATGACGTTGATATTTTATACCATCCGAGGAAAGTGAACGTAGTAGCCGATGCCCTCAGCCATAGATCTATGGGTAGCCTATCGTATTTGCAGCCAAAAAAAGAAGGGAATAGCTCATGAGGTTCATCAGATAGTCTTGGAGTTCGGTTACTGGACTCAGGTAACATTGGAATTACTCTTTAGGATATGGAAACATCCTCTTTAGTAACTGAAGTAAAGGAATGCCAGTACGAGGATCCTATGTTAGTTCGTTATAGGGATACCACTCTTCAGAAGGAGAAGACGTTGTTTGAAATTACAGAAGATGGGGTCCTCAAATATCGAGGACGATTATGTGTGCCTAATGTTGCAGGGCTACGTCAGCAGGTTATGGGAGAAGCTCACTATTATCGTTATTCTATCCATCCAGGAGCACCAAAGATGTATCATGATATCAGGGGAGTGTATTGGTGGGACGGAATGAAAAAGGATATAGCAAAGTTTGTTGCTCAGTGTCCTAACTATCAGCATGTTAAGATTGAGCATCAGAAACCCGGTGGGTTATTGTAAGCTATGGAGATTCCAACTTGGAAATGGGAAGTAATCAATATGGGTTTCATCGTAGGCTTACCTCGTACCCAGCGTAAGTTCGATTCGATATGGGTGATTGTTGATAGGCTTACAAAGTCAGCCCATTTTTTGCCCGTTACAACTACATATTCCTCAGAGGATTATGCAAGGCTTTATATTTAGGAGATAGTATGACTGCATGATGTCCCTGTATCTATTATCTCGGATAGATGAGCTGAATTTACAGCTAACTTCTGGAGGTCCTTCCAAAAAGGATTGGGGACTCAAGTAAGTCTTAGTACAACATTTCATCCCTAGATAGACGAACAGGCTGAGTTTACTATTCAAACACTAGAGGATATGTTACGAGCTTATGACGGACAGGCTGAGCGTATTATTCAGACACTGGAGGATATGTTACGAGGTTGTATAAGTTGTATAATAGAATTCAAAGGTAGCTAGGATGATCATCTGCCGCTACCATTCCACATTCAGGTGGCTTCATATGAAGCTCTTTACGGACGAAAGTGTAGGTCACTTATAGGGTGGTTCGATGTTGGAGATTCTAAATTACATGGGCCAGACCTAGTTCAGCAAGCCATGGAAAAAGTAAAGCTTATCCGGGATCGACTATTGATAGCTCAGAGTCGTCAGAAGTCATATTCTGACGTGAGGCGATGAGAGTTAGAGTTCGGGGTTGATGATTGGGTATTCCAAAAAGGTATCACCGATGAACGGTGTTATGAGGTTTGGAAGGAGCAGAAAACTTATCCCTCAGTACATGGGACCATAAAGGATCGTACGCAAAGTAAGCCAGGTAGTATGTGAATTAGACTTGCCTTTGGACTTGGAGTCTGTACATCCAGTCTTTCATGTGTCTATGCTCCATAAATATATCGGAAATCCTTCCAGAATTGTGTTAGTTGACGACGTTTAGGTCACAGATCAGCTATCATATGAAGAAAACTCCTATTGCTATATTAGAAGGACAAATTTGAAGATCGAGAACTAAAGACGTAGCTTCGGTGAAAGTACTTTGAAGAAACAAAAATGTTGAAGAAGTGACTTAGGAGGACGAGGAAGACATGAAGTCTAGATATTCCTATTCATTCCTCCTCAAGAGAAGGACCCGACTGAGATGTCATAACCTTAAGTTTCTACAGGAAGAGTTGGCTATAGTATTGTTACCAAGAGCGACTCTGCCAAGGTTATATAGATCCCGGAAGGTTAAACATTCGAGGGCGAATGTGTCTAAGGGGGAAAGGATGTTACATCTCGCGTTTTCATACGTAAAAAGTTTCGTCTTTATTTAGTTGATGTAGACTCGGGGACGAGATCATCTTGATGTTAACGTACTTACACTATTTATAACAACCGGTAAATAAGTTTCATGAAGGATAAAGGGTATAAAAAATAAAGAAAGCGAGTTTCCTTGAAAGTGGCCAAATTGGGATAAAATACGGGTCAGACAATAATACCTAATAATTATGAACTAGTACCATGCAAGGTACAATATCACCATAGTAGTATAATATATAAAGTATATATATAGTATATTAAAAATAAGTAGAATTTTAAGTAATTTGAGGTAATTTTTAAATTATGCGGGTAATTGGTTAATTATCGGATAACGGGACATTACCTAGTTAACTAATAAGTGGGTAAAGATTAATAATCTTCACCCACCCTTCCACGTGGCATAAAGCCACAATGGCTAAAACATGACTCATAAGTCATTTAAGTTCATGTGGACACTTATGATAAAATGTAACTTTATGTAGGAGTATTATTCCATTTATGATCAGAACATAGATCATGATTAATATATTAACCTTAGCTCAAAAGAATGTTCAAGCAGAAGCAAAATTTCACTTCAAAACAATAATATGTTGTGGTTTGAAACCAAGAACATGAAACAGAAGTCATTTTCGTCCAAATCCTTAGCCAAAGTTCGATTGAATTTAAAGAAGCAATTTTATCAGAGTTTCAACAAATCCAAGCAAAGTTTCATTCCAATTTTAGAAGTAGAAGCTTCATTTTCTTGTTCCGACATATTTCACGAAAGTAGAAGCTTCACTTCGATCAAATAATTTAAGGAACAGATATGTTAAGGCCCTCCCTTCTTTCTTTAGGGATGATCCAAATTATACTGAAGAAACGAGCAAACACATAGTTTTTATAAATTAATATATTCATAGAAATAGTAGGGGTGTCTATATTCTTGATTCCCCATGAGGATTATTATTATCTTCTGTTCATGGGTCTCAGAATAATACGCAGTTGGAAAAGTTTATCCGGAAGGAATATTGAGATTATTACGTATTTTTCATGCATTTCACTCATATGCATTGACTCATGACTAGATAGCGTTATATATGTGTATATATGTAAATATATGTATATGGGATATGGGAAAAGGGTTACGGCATTATATACGCACCACCACCTGATCAGCTGGTATATGTTGATGATGTACCTTTAGTGGCCAAGACGATATGATGGGATGCCCTCAGTGGCTTGATGATATTATGTACACTCATACCTATGCATGGCACGATATTTATACGCACGTGCATGACATTATAAACATTTCATAATTATAAAGTTATTCAGGTTTAAAGATGTGTTTCTATATTCCATGTTTCATCTATGTCTTTTATGTACTAATTTTCATAGCTTACATACTCAGTGCATTTTTCGTACTAATGCCCTATTTCACGGGGCCTGTGTTTCATGCCTGCAGGTGCAGGTAGATGATAACTAGGGATTTTGATACATTTTATACTCCTTCATGCTTAAATTTTGATTAGAAATATGTACAAAATAGTCCCAAAGGCTCACAAGTTGTGCCTGATTGCAGGTTTGATCAATAAGGTGACAAGATGTCAAAGATCAGCTCAAAAAAGGAGTGAAACTTGCACAAGTATCAAGACAAGACAAAGCTCAGGCAAAATAGGGCCAGTGCGGCCGCACACCATTCTGTGCAGCCCGCACAAGTGAGGTTTAGAGAGACTGCTATTCAGGCAAAAAAAGGCAATGCGGCCGCACGAGGTTTTGTGCGACCCGCACTGGGATCAATGCGGCCGCACTCGATTTAGTGCGGTCCGCAAATCCAAGGTTCAGGGAGTAGCCAGTTCCAAGTTTGAAGCCCCATGTGGTCTGTGCTCCATTTCATACGGATCGCACTAGAAGCCATCACGGCTGCATTCGATTCAGTGCGGTCTGCATTGCCCGAGTTAGAGAGCCGTTTATTCATGTTTAGAGCCCTAGTGTGACCGCACGTGATTTTTGCGGTCCGCACTAACCCTGCATGGGTATTTTTTGTCCAGATTTTTCAGCTTAGTATAAATAGCTTCTTTTTCTATTTTTAGGTCATCAGATAGTTTGTATTGAAGGCCACGCTCGTGACATGGATAGTTTTAGCTGTTTTGAGTAATTTTAGATTCATTCCAACATTGAATCTTCTAGCTTAATTTAGCATTTAATTAATATGAGTTTTTCTTCATCTATTTCTTTATTTTCTTCTCTAATTATGAGTAGCTAGACCCATAAGCTAGGGTTGTGGCTCAACCCTAGTATGGGTAATTGATGGGTCTTGTGTTTTGATGCTTGATTGTCTATTGGCGTTTGATATTTGAACTAATTTCATGTTTAATTGATGAATTAGTGGTTGCAAACACCAGTTTGTATTTAGTTGACTTTTGCTCTTCTTGAGAAAGAGAGCCTAATCTCTGAAATTGGTCCAACAAGGAATTGGGGCGTACTCAAGAGATTGATAGCCCCAATTAAAGGGTTAAACCTAGAGATAGTAATACCCGACTTGAACCTTGATTGCTTGTACAAATTTGCATACCCAATTGATCTTGAGAAAGTCAATTCGAGCAAAATCACTCGAACTACTAAGAGGTGTAGAGTGAGTAGAATCGTGCAATGGTTATATCATACTCCCCGAAAGTGACAATCATGCCTTAGACTCAAGTATCCATCAATTGACCACCTAGGCGAAAGTCACTACCCTAGTGCCTTTTAATCATTTGAACAACTCGCAATAGTTTAATCTTAGCTTATTTTAGTTTAATTGAGCATTATAGTTCTATCCAATTAGAAATAAATCAAAACTCAAAATGTTTGAAAGTGTAATTAAGAGTTAATAAACAACTCTGCTTTAGATAGACACCCGACTCCAATATCTAGCTCCTTGTGGAAATCGATCCCGACCTTAATCGGGTAAAATCTGCTACGACCTCTCTCGCTACTCAATAGTAGTGCAGGGTTGGCTCCCACCAACTTTTTGGTGCCGCTATCGGGGAGCTAACAGTTTTGGCTATCTATCTAGATAGATTTGTGAATTGTTCTTCTTTCCTTATTTGCTACTAATTTGTTTGTGTCACAACTTCAGGTACAAAATGGCAGTGAACCTAAACAATGCACCTCTTGGAGATCTTCCACCGGGGGAGGAAGTAGATGTTAATGTTGAAGATGAGGTCCCTGTTGTGCCTCACGGATAAAGGATAGGCCACCAGGCCAATGATAATATTCCGGGCCCTCCCCCGCTACCTCCAAGAGTAGCTCCTAGAGTGCTTCCGAACCAGGGCTATACAAGTGCTATTGTGCCACCCCAAATTCGGACGGGCAATTTTCAAATAACCAATGTGATGCTGACATTGCTAGAGCAACGTGTATATTTCACGGGCGCTGCAAATCAAAATGCTTACAAACATCTCAAGGGGTTCGTGGATACCTGTTGGGGGAGCAAGCAACAAATGTGTCCGAGGATGCACTTCGGTTGAGACTCTTCCCATTTTCACTTAGAGGGAAAGCACTTGATTGGCTTGAGAGACTTCCCAACCATTCTATCACTACTTGGGATGAGTTGGCGGATAAGTTCATTGCAAACTTTTTCTCACCGGGGCATATGGTTGTATTGAGAGATGAGATCATGGCGTTCAAGCAAGAGCCCGCGGAACCTTTGCATGAGATTTGGGAGCGTTTAGAACAATGGTGAAAGAATGCCCCAACAATGATATGACAAAGGCGATGATCCAACGGACTTTCTACCGAGGTATTTACACCACAAACCAATGCATAGTGAACCAACTTGCTAGGGTCAACTTCATGAAGTTGTCTTATGATGAGGCTTGTGACATTCTAGATGAGATGGCTGACACTTCTTCTGCTTGGCAAAGTAGAGCCAATGTGCCGCAGGATAACCCCACGGTTACTCATTTGCACAAGGAGTTACATGTTCATGGGCAGGCTATAGCTGAGTTGACAACTACGATGAACCAACTAGCAAAGGCACAGTTGCAACAAGTTCAAAATCCTCGCCAAGTGAATGCCATGGAGGGTGTCAATATGCTTGTCAACAAAAGAAGACAAAGAGGGCAACAAAACCAAGGGAATTCGGAGTAATTTGACAATGATTGTGGTGGATTCCAAAATGATGGTTATGATGAACAAAATGAAGAGGTGCAATATGTGAATAATTATCAAGTCCAAAGGGGCAATTCTTCCAATCAACAACAATGGAGACCCAAGGAAATTGGGGCAATCAACAACAACAAGGCAATGGTAATTGGGGGAACAACAACCAAAACAATAACTGGGGTAATCAGAACAACAATCAAAACAATCAAGGAAGTTGGAATGGTAACAACAACAATTGGGGTGGTAACAAAAATCAAGGTGGATGGAACAATAGAAACCAAGGAAACCGGGGGCAAGGCTTTCAAAGACCCTCAATGTACCAACAACCGAACAATTCGCCCCCATTTCCATCCCAAGGTCCTAGTTCTTCAAGCAATGATATGGGTATAATTAAAATGATGTTCGAACAAATGATGAAGAAGAATGCGGATTCTGATGCGCAGTTGGCTTCCCACAATACCTTAATCACAAATCTGGAGGTTCGGTTAGGCCAAATCTCTCAGTCCTTGAATACACGCCCTAAGGGTGCTCTACCAAGTGATACAGTAGTGAACCCGAAGGGTGGGAACAATCATGTTATGGTGGTAACTACAAGGAGTGGACGAGGCGGTGATGTGAATGCCTCCAAACAAAAGCAAGTTTTGAGTGATGATGTTGAGTTTCAAGAAGATGAAGTTCCTTTGGTGGTTGAAAATGTGATTGATGAGAACGTGAATGAGGAAATGAGGATTGATATTCAAGATGTCGAGGTGGAAACTCAAAATGATGTGAACCCATCTAGGGAACACATAATAGACATGCCAGAGCCGGTTGTGCCCAAAGTCAAGGCTCCTTTGCCAAGGCCACCGCCACCTTATCCTCAAAGGCTCACGAAGCAAAAAAAAATGAGAATCGGTTTAAAAAGTTAATTGACATGATGAAGAGCTTGTCCATTAATGTGCCTTTGGTGGAGGCTCTTGAACAAATGCCAAGCTATGCTAAATTCATGAAGGACTTGGTTACAAAGAAGCGTTCTATGGATTATGAAACTATAAAGATGACTCACCAAGTTAGTTCTATAGTGCATTCAATGGCCCCGAAGCTTGAAGATCCCGGTGCTTTCACCATTCCTTGCACCATTGGGAGTGCGGATTTTGCTAAGGCTCTATGTGATTTGGGGGCTAGTATCAATTTGATGCCCTACTCAGTTTTCAAAACTTTAGGTATTGGGAAACCTAGGCCGACTTCCATGAGATTACAGATGGCGGATAGAATGATGAAGAGACCATTGGGTATTATTGATGATGTGTTTGTCCGGGTGGACAAATTTATCTTGCCAACTGACTTTGTGATCTTGGATTGTGAGCTGGATTATGAAGTTCCAATCATATTGGAGAGACCTTTCCTTGCTATGGGGAAGGCCTTAGTTGACGTAGAAGCCGGGGAACTCACCTTCCGAGTTGTTGATGAAAAAGTGGTCTTTCATGTGTGCAAATCAATGAAGCAACCCAACAATACTGAGGTGTGCTCTTTTGTGGACCTTGTCACAGCAGTGATAGTGGATGACACCAGTGTAATGATCAATGTGGAAGACCCATTGGAGGTCGTACTGTTGAATCTTGATGTCAATGATGATGAGGGCCGAGTGGAGTACGTGAATGCTTTACATGGAATGGGCTCTTACTCTTATGAGCCTAGGAAATTATCTTTGGACCTTGAAAGTAGGAAGACTCCACCAACAAAACCTTCAATTGAGGAGCCTCCGATGTTGGAGTTAAAACTGTTGCCTCCACACATCAGGTATGAGTTCTTAGGCTCAAATTCTACTTTGCCAGTTATTCTTTCTCTTGTCTTACTAACATGCAGGTTGATGCCATATTGGCGGTACTTGAAAAGCAGAAAAAGGCAATTGGATGGACTGTAGCTGATATTCGGTGGATAAGCCCCGTATTTTGTATGCACAAGATTATTCTGGAAGATGATGCAAAGCCCTCCTTGGAGCATCAAAGGAGGTTGGACGAGGCAATGCAAGAAGTTGTGAGAAAGGAGGTGATCAAGCGGTTGGATGTCGGGGTTGTGTACCCCATCTCTGATAGCTCTTGGACTTCACTGGTGCAATGTGTGCCGAAGAAGGGTGACATGACCGTGGTTGCAAATTCACAAAATGAGTTGATTCCTACCAGAACTGTCACCGGTTGGAGGGTATGCATGGACTACCGCAAGTTGAATAAAGTGACCCGTAAGGATCACTTTCCTTTGCCTTTTCTTGATCAGATGTTGGACCGACTTGCTGGGCATTCCTTACTGTTTCTTGGATGGGTATTCTGGGTACAACCAAATCTTGATTGCTCCGGAAGATCAGGAGAAGACCACATTCACTTGTCCGTATAGCACCTTTGCCATTTCTAGGATGCCTTTTGGGTTTTGTAATGCACCGGCTACATTCCAGTGGTGTATGATGGCCATTTTCACCGATATGGTGGAAGACATTTTGGAGGTGTTCATGGACGACTTTAGTGTTATGGGAGATTCATTTGATGAATGCTTTAAGAATCTTGATAGAGTTTTGGCCCGTTGTGAAGAAACCAATCTTGTTCTCAATTGGGAGAAATGCCACTTTATGGTGGAAGAGGGCATAGTTCTTGAGCATAAAATTTCAAAGCATGGTATTGAGGTAGACAAAGCAAAAATTAATGTGATTTCAAGGCTCCCTCCTCCTACATCTGTCAAGGGAGTTCAAAGTTTTTTTGGGCATGCGGGGTTCTACCGGAGATTTATCAAAGACTTTTCGAAGGTAGTGAATCCCTTGTGCAAGTTGTTGGAAAAAGATGTCAGGTTCGTGTTTGATGATATATGTATGCAAGCCTTTGAACTTCTCAAGCATAAATTGACCACCACTCCTATCATTACCATACCTAGTTGGAGTTTACCCTTTGAGCTCATGTGTGATGCGAGCGATATTGCGGTTGGGGAAGTTTTGGGTTAAAGAGTGAACAAAATGTTTCATCCGGTGTACTATGCAAGCAAGACAATGAATGACGCTCAAGTGAACTACACGGTGATCGAGAAAGAACTTTTGGCTATTGTGTCGCAATGGAAAATTTTTGGCCATATCTCATGGGTACCAAGGTCATAATTCATACCGACCATGTCGCACTCTGGTACTTGATGATGAAGAAGGATTCCAAAGCTAGACTGATGTGATGGGTCTTGTTACTTCAAGAGTTTGATTTGGAGATTATGGACCGGAAGGGTAGTGAGAACCAAGTGGCAGACCACTTGTCCCGCTTGGAGGAGGAGGGGAGACCTCGTGATGGCCTAGAGATCAATGATTCATTTCCCGACGAATAACTCCTTTCGGTGTCGATGAATGATATGTCATGGTTTACTGATGTTGCTAATTTCCTTGTGACTGGTATAATCCTGTGTGAGCTCTCTTCTAACCAAAGGAAGAAGCTCAAATGGGATAGTTTGGATTTCTATTTGGATGAGTCGTACTTGTTCAAGATTTGCACAGATGGTGTGATCCGAAGGTATGTCCCAAAGGAAGAGCAATTGAATATCTTGGAGGCTTGATATTCCTCTCCCTATGGTGGCCACCATGGCGGGGCGAGGACGGTTTCCAAAGTTCTTAGTTGTGGGTTTTATTGGCCAACTTTGTACAAAGATGCAAGTGAACTCGTGAAGAGGTGTGACGAATGTCAAAGAGCGGGCAGAATTTAGAAAAAAGATGAGATGCCTCTCAATACCATCCTTGAAGTTGATATTTTTTATGTATGGGGCATTGATTTTATGGGCCCGTTTGTCAGCTCGTGTAGGAACACATACATTCTTATGGCAGTGGACTATGTTTCAAAGTGGGTTGAAGTCATGGCTTTTGCCAACAATGAGGCCCGGAGTGTTGTTGCATTTCTCAAACTTTGCATTACAGTATGTGGTGTGGACCGCATTGCATTTTGTGTGGAACACATTGGGGTAGGTAAGCTGGGCCCCAGGTCCTTTTCTATAAAAAAGGCTTGAGGCCCTCCTTTTACATTTTTCGATCTTTTAACTCCCAACCCTAAAAAATCACTGTTCATTAATAATCTTGCACAAACTCATCTGCATATCCTCGATTAATCATCAGTAACTCTCACATCTAGTAACTTTTGCTTCTTTTTGATTGTTTGATTTGATTATTGTCTTTTAATTTTTGTTTCCTTAGCTTCTCTCTTTTTCTTCCCGTATTTATTTTAATTTGGTAGCTTAGGGTAGTTAATTTCTTGTTAAAGTTAGAATTAGTTAGTTAAAATCACTGGGCAAACACTTAGGGACCTCTCTTAGGTGTAAAATTGGACTTAAAATCAAAATTTATTGAACCCTAAGTTAGTGCTGCTTCTGGGTACTCAGTGCGGACTGCAGTGGAATTTTTGCGGTCCGCGGTACCCTAGTGCGGTCTGCAATGGCATTTTGTGCGAACTGCATTGAAGAATGTTCAGAAACTTGATCTTTGAGGATCGTGGCCACATTGCATTTTGTGCGGTCCGTGGTGCCTTAATGCGGACCGTATTTCCATTTTGTGTGATCCGCGGAGCAATTGTTCAGAGAGTGGGTAATCTAAACCCCACCTCTGTGCAGACCGCATTAGCATTTTGTGCGGTCCGCATTGGCCTCAGTGCGGCCGCACTACATTTTGTATGGTTCGCATTCTGGAACATTTGATATTGTCTGCAATATTTTATTTCCTACAATTGTGAACTTCACTGTCTTTCTGGATACTAACAAGCTTAATGACTGATATTTGCAAACAATGGTGAAACAAAGAGGCAAGGGTTCTAAACAAGTTGGTAGAGGAGAATCCTACTGGGGAGGGAAACAAAATATGCTAAGATTGACTCCCCGAGCCCGGCAAAACATTAAAAACATGAGGAAGCTCATTAAAGCTGCTAATAGGGCCATTGACCAGTCTGGGAGTGAATATGAGCCCTCTCGGGATATATCTTTAGAGTCAATCCGAGAGTACATCCCTGACTGGCCGAAGAGAAACAGATTAAGAGACACTCCTCCACCTTCCCCCACTGCCCAAGCGTCAGTAAATGTATCTTTTGTGTCGTTTGAGGGCTCAGCTGAAGACAGTGGGGATGAATATTCCACCTCTCCCACAGCTTCATTATCCGGAGAGGGTGCAGTAGGAGAAGATAAGGCAGCAGGATAAGAAGAGGTAGTAGGAAAAGGGGGTGAACCTCAGGTGGGAGGAATTGCTAGAACTAGAAAACCGGAGGTGTGTCAAGACCGGTTTGTGAGCGAGGTGGCCTACCATAAATTCAGAGAATGGTGGCCTGTGAGGAAATTAATTTCGGAGAGAAGTTTTGTAGATAGAGACTTTTTGCCTCACAACCCCAATGTGAGAAGGTAGTTTAGAGAGAGAGTGGGCTGGGAGTATTTCTTAAACAACTATGAGGATGAAAACGAGCACCTGGTCAAGGAATTCTACTCCAATGTTGCCCACATCAAGAAGGCACCAAAGTGACCAAGGTGCGCAATTTGAAAGTGTTGTTTGATGGCAAAACGATAAATGACTACTTGGGCTTCGATGAGGAGGATGAGTCATTGTATTTGGCAAAGATAGAATTAGGTGAGGGGGTCCGTCCTTGGTTGGCACAATATCTGGCAATCCCAGGTATCACCCCGATTGGTTGAATGCGGGAGTGAAAATTTTGAGGAGAAGTTTGAATTTCGAGGCCAAGGGGTGGCATACATTCGTGTGCAACAGATTGGACCCCACTATCATGACAACTCATTCCCTCTTCACCGGGTAGTATTGGTAGCATCAATCATGGCGGGGTACCCGATTTACGTCGGAAAGGTGATGTCTCGGGTGATTACACAGGTAGGCAGTGAAGGTGATAGAAACTACCCCTTCCCTAGCTTCTAAACCATGTACTTCATGGACCTAAAGGTATAAAAGCGGCCATTTGATATCAAAGTGAAAGCAAAGGCCCCGTTCTCATGTTACAGCATGAAGGGTGATGACAACCCTAAAAGCAAGAACTACAAGGGAACAGCCACTGCTGCAACTGGCGAGTCTGAAGAGCCAGTAGTGGTAGTAGCTCCTACTCAGCCTTCATCTACCTCAGCAGACATGCCCCCTGGTCCATCCGCTTCATCAGCACCAGGCATACCCTCCACCCCGGCCCACCCTGTGACTGCACACCGTTTGAGCCAGGCTCTTCTCAGCATCAACAACTAGATGCAGACAGATTCCTCTAAGTTGTTTGTCCGCACTACTACAGTAGCAGCTTAGTCGGCACCCCGCCTCCACAAGTCCCTTAGTCTATTGAGGACGCCCTCAAGGATATTCTGGACAACCAGAAGAAAATCCTTGACACTCAGAAAGTTCTTACGGACACTGTGGATTCTCATGGGAAAGCTCTCAAAGAGCTTTCTAGGGAGGGCAAGAAGATGAGGAAGACGCGGGCTTCCAAGGAGTTCGTGAAGGAGTTGAGGGTTGAAGTTGGCAGGTTGAAGGCAGATCATCTGCCTTTGGATTTATTGCTACAGAACTCTGTGCCAGCAACTCATCCCTAGCCAGAGCAGTCTCAGAGGCCTCCCAAGAGGAAAAGGATGATTCCCTGAGCAGATAATGCAGTCATCCAGTTGGCAGACCTACCGGAGACCTCTCCAGTCAGCCATAGGGTGTAGCCTAGGAGCCTGTCCAGGTCCAGGTCCAGGCCCAGGTCCCAGCAGCAGAGCAGTAGGCCATAAGGAACCAATTTGAGGTTCCCGAGCATATTGAGGACCCAGGGACCACTCAGGATCCCATGCAGATAGACGGGCCATAGGGAGTCTCTATATCCTTTTCCCTTTTATTTTTGGTGCTTATATGGTTTAGTTGGCATTGAGGACAATGTCAGCTTTCATTTGAGGGGGTAGGCCCAACATTGACTTGTTGGATGATTGTATACATTTGATAGTTTTTATGCTTTCTTTATTTTTCATCTTTGGTATGTATATAATGTTAGCACTTCTTTACATTTCTCGTACTTTTTACTTTGGGCATGTATATAAAGTTTATGTTACATTGTATATATTCATCCCCTCTATTGTATATTCGATTAAATCCTCTCTTGTAAATATTCATTTTACTTTCCGCAATTTTCTTTTCCGTAGCTTCTTATTTATGTTTGTAGCTTCTTGTTTTGAACGTTTGCAATAAGCCTTTGGTTTTCTTAATGCCACGGTTCTTTCCAAAGGTGGAGTTTATGTGAATCGGGTGGCTCTTCCCAATGATGGATGGCGTGACAACCTTCTTAATGGTTTGAGTCTGTTTTTCTTTTTGCTTTTAGTAGTTAGTGGTAAGGGTGTCTCAAGCAAAGCTTCACTTGAGCCGAGCACATTTGCCTTTGATCTCATGGTTAGAAACAAATTGTTGTTTGTTGTGTTTAGGATGGTGAAAGTCGTGACCTTAAGACTGGTGTTGACCGATAATCATCAAGTGGTTTTTCGGGACCATTGTGTGCTCAAATCTTATCTAAGGTCATTGTGGGGCCCCCGACTCTATGTCTTTAGTGATCCCATAGCTTGTGTGGTGAGAAATTGCACTGCAAGTCCAAGTCCCGAGCCATTGGTCTAGAACTTGCCCTAAATGTTTGTTGAGGCAAAATCCTAAGTGAATTTTGACTTGAGACATGATTATAGGCTCTCCTTGATCCAAATGATAGCTTGAACACTTCCATAGCCTACCAATGATAAAGTCCCTAGTCAATACTTTTGAACCTTAGACTTTTTTCCTTCAAAAACCATAATACAAGTCTTTACCCATTCTAAAAGATACCCTCTCTTGGCACCCCATCTTTCCTTAGCACATGACAAGAGTATAAGTTTGGGGGAGA
Source organism: Nicotiana tabacum (assembly GCF_000715075.1). Classification (NCBI taxonomy): domain Eukaryota; kingdom Viridiplantae; phylum Streptophyta; class Magnoliopsida; order Solanales; family Solanaceae; genus Nicotiana; species Nicotiana tabacum. Next base: position 112,143,155 of record NC_134089.1, read on the forward strand.
GACGAGGACTGCAACAAAGTGGTAAAAAGGTACAAAATGAAGAAAAGTAAAGGCAATGAAAAAGAAATAAAAGCAAAAAAAACAAAAAGAATGTTCAATGTAGAAATGAATAAAAGGGATTCAAGAAAAGTAAAGAATGAAAGGTATGGAAAGTTGAGAAAGGAAAAAAACGATTTGAAATGTATAAGAAAGAGTGACAGTGTGTCTCTCTAGCCCCTTAGAAAGAAGTAAAAGACTCAAAAAGTCAAGTGAAGGTGTGCCAAAATGAAACAAAAGAAGTGCTTAAGGGAAGATAGAACCTACTTAGACGAAAGATTGTCTACCCGAAACCAAAAGCCTTCACTATATCCCCATAAAAGCCCTATATGATCTCTAGTTGAATGAAACTTACATAAGTGGTGACTCACATAAGGGGCAAGCATATGGTACTTAGAGACGGACTTGTGACTTTTCCTTGAGAGAAATGAGTGATTTTCCATTTAACCTCGTTCCGAGTGCTACTATTCTAAAAGAGAGGTTTGCTTAGGGAGAGCTAAGGATATGTGAGTTTGGGTTCCACAATGACCAAAGTAATATAAAGAGTTCTTTAATGTGTTGAGTCAATTCTTGATGCTCTTGTGTCGCACTTAATTCATGGTGTTTAAAAGAGTAAATGTTATTAATGATTTATTTGTATTAAGGGCAATTGTTAGTCCCAATTGATGCTAGATGAGGTCACTTTAGGACAACTAAATTTTCTTAGATTTTCTCCTAAGGGGTGGATCTTATTTTGTTTGCTTGAGGACAAGCAAAAGCTTAAGTTTGGGGGAGTTGATAACTAGGGATTTTGATACATTTTATACTCCTTCATGCTTAAGTTTTGATTAGAAATGTGTACAAAATAGTCCCAAAGGCTCACAAGTTGTGCTTGATTGCAGGTTTGATCAACAAGGTGACAAGATGTCAAAGATCAACTCAAAAAAGGAGTGAAACTTGCACAAGTATCAAGACAAGACAAAGCTCAGGCAAAACAGGGCCAGTGCGGCCGCACACCATTTTGTGTGGCCCACGCAAGTAAGGTTCAAAGAGGCTGCTATTCAGGCAAAAAAGGCAATGCGGCCACACGAGGTTTTGTGCGGTCCGCACTGAGATCAATGCGGCAGCACTCGATTTAGTGCGGTCCGCAGAGCCAAGGTTCAGAGAGTAGCCAGTTCCAAGTTTGAAGCCCAATGTGGTCCGCGCTCCATTTCATGCGGACCGCACTAGAAGCCATCGAGGCCGCACTCAATTCTGTGCGGTCCGCATTGCCCGAGTTTAGAGAGCTGTTTATTTAAGTTCAGAGCCCTAGTGCGGCTGCACGTGATTTGTGTTGTCCGCACTAATCCCGCAGGGGTATTTTTGTCCAAATTTTTCAGCTTAGTATAAATAGCTTCTTTTCCTATTTTTAGGTCATCAGATAGTTTGTACTGAAGGCTACACTCGTGACTTCGATATTTTTAGCTGTTTTGAGTAATTTTAGCTTCATTCCAACATTGAGTCTTCTAGTTTAATTTAGCAATTAATTAATATGAGTTTTTCTTCATCTATTTCTTTGTTTTCTTCTCTAATCATGAGTAGCTAGACCCATAAGCTAGGGTTGTGGCTCAACCCTAGTGTGGTTAATTGATGGGTCTTGTATTTTGATGCTTGATTGTCTATGGGTGTTTGATATTTGGACTAATTTCATGTTTAATTGTTGAATTAGTGGTTGCAAACACTAGTTTGTGTTTAGTTGACTTTGGCTCTTCTTGAAAAAGAGAGCCTAAGTCTCTGAAATTGGTCCAACAAGGAATTGGGGTGTACTCAAGAGATTGATAGCCCCAATTAAAGGGTTAAACCTAGAGATAGTAATACCCGACTTGAACCTTGATTGCTTGTACAAATTTGTATACCCAATTGGTCTTGAGAATGTCAATTCGGGCAAAATCACTCGAACTACCGAGAGATATAGAGTGAGAAGAATCGTGCAATGGTTATATCATACTCCCCGAATGTGACAATCATGCCTTAGACTCAAGTATCTGTCAATTGACCACCTAGGCGAAAGTCACTACCTAGTGCCTTTTAATCATTTGAACAACTCGCAATAGTTTAATCTTAGCTTATTTTAGTTTAATTGAGCATTGTAGTTCTATACAATTAGAAATAAATCAAAACCTAAAATGTTTAGAAATGTAATTAAGAGAAAATATACAACTCCTCTTTAGATAGACACCCTACTCCAATATCTAGCTCCCTATGGAAATCGATCTCGACCTTAATCGGGTAAAAGTTGCTTTGACCTCTCTTGCTACTCAATAGTAGTGCAGTATTGGCTTCGATCAGTAGGCAAACTGACGGTCCCCCTTCTTAGGATCCCTAATCAGTGAGAGTTGGCATGCTCCACTTGATTCGGAGCTACTTTTGATTTTGATATGATATGTTTGTGTGTGTGTGTGTATATATATATATATATATAGGTATGACGTGGCTCAGTCCCGTCTTTGTACAGTTGTGTTTCTATTAGAGGTCTGTAGACACTATGTCTAGTTGGGTTATATGTGTCCTTATCGGCTTTCAGTTTTAGATGTATAGTTGTCTATAGCAGCCTTGCCGGCTCGCCCACTGTATTCTGCATGTATACGTACAAATGCCTTGATGGCAGGTTTCCTTAACGTTTGTTATTTTCGTAATGCAGCAGATGTTATTCAGGTTCATACCTTAGACGCATGCTTAGGGGTATTTAACAGGTAGGACTCAAGCACTCGTCGCGGCCCATCAGTTTGGGTCGTAACATAAAGGGGACGAGCCACATTTTCCATCATAAATACCTTCAATGGACAGACGTCTACACCTTTGCAATTTGGTTAATCTGGAAAAATAGAAACCATAATAATCATAATAATACTAATTGCTGCCTAAATTGGAATTCTATTACAAAGCATGCAGTAGAATATAACCTACTCACAAAAAAGGTATGAATAGTACAAACCTTAAACCTATCGAAATACAATGGCATAAACCACCAAGAGGATGGTTCAAATTCAACATAGATGGAGCTTTCAATGGAAATAATTGTCAAGGTGGTATAGATGGATTAACAAGGAATAGCTCAGGAAGCTGGATCATAGCATTCCACAAAAAAGTGGCAACCTTCTCCGCAGCACAAGTGGAGCTTCAAGCCTTGAGAGAATGCCTTCAAGTTATAATGGAGCACAACTTGACACCACTGGAAATAGAAACTGATGCATCGAAGGTTATTAATATGCTAGATAGCGATCACCCTACTTACACAAAACTAATCTATGATTGCAGATGGTTGATGGAACAAGCAAGGAAGAAGGGTCAAGTGGTACTCAGGCATAGCTTCAGACAAGGAAACGAGGTGGCACATGCCTTGGCAAGAATGGGACTACTGCAGACCAACATGAATAAAATCTCTCTTTTGGCAACCCCACCAGAACTTGCAATAGAACAATATCAAAAGGATCTGGAGGAAGTTTCTTCTGTTAAATATGTTTCTACTAATGTATGTTCTAAGTTGGCTGCTTTAGGAAACATTGATGCCTTGCAAGGCACTGCTAATATTATGTAATATGTTGGATGTTTAGTTTCTAATATAATATCCTTATCGTTCAAAAAAAAGAATAAAATTGCATAAAGCAAATATTGCTAATTAATAAGTCATAATAAAAATTAACATAATCTAAAAGTATTATATAGGTCATGCTATAAGTATAGCTAATAAGTATTATTAATAACATATCTAAGCACTAAAGAAAAAGATAAACTAAGTTATGCATTTTTATTATAAACCAATGTAAAACTAAAAAAATAGATATCCAACATTATTGTCATTCCTAGTTTTGAATTGAATTTCTTTCATTAGCATTATTATGGATTTGAACTTTGTTTCAGTTATTACATTTATGGGCTATAAAATCTATTTACCATTTAAGAATGTTAATTCTAAACTTGAAATAATATGTTAAGAAAATAAAACTGTGAGAAAATTTAAAAAAATATTTATAAATTACATTACAATTCAGTGGTGAGACTCAGGTAGTGGATGACGACGTGAGCCTTGATTCTCAATTCATTCCTAGGAAAGAAAGTTTTAAATACCTTGGGTCAATTATTCAAGGGAATGTGGAGATCTATGAGGATGTTACACATCGTATTGGGAGGGGTGGATGAAATGGAGGTTCGCTTCTGGTGTTTTGTGTGATAGGAATGTGCCACCAAAACTTAAGGGTAAGTTCTATAGATGTAATGACTCGTCTGGTTGTTTTGAGAGCAATAGCCCCGATCCCCTATTTACTGCTTTCCCTGTATCTTTTTCTGCTTATGTGACTTGTCGGGAGGTTTTATTTTTGGTTTCGGAGAGTTTTGGGACACTTAGTCTCTAAAATAAAAGCTTAAGTCTTAGGATTTTGGCTATAGTTGGAACAGTGTGAAGATGACTCCAGAATGGAGTTTCATCGGTTCTGTTAGCTCCGTTGGATAATTTTGGAGTTAGGAGCGTGTCCGGATTGTGAATTGGAGGTCTATAGCTAATTTAGGCTTGAAATGGCAAAAGTCGAATATTTGGGAAATTTGATCAGAAGTGAATTTTTTGATATCGAGTTTGAATTCTGATTTCATAAGTTAGAGTAGGTCCGTAATGTTGAATATTATTTTTGTGCAAAATTTGAGGTCAATCGAGCGTGGTTTGATAGGTTTCGGCATCGGTTGTAGAAATTTGAAGTTTCATGCTCATTAAGTTTGGATTAGAGGGTGATTTGTGTTTTTGTAATAGTGTTATGTGTTTTGAGGGCTCTAAGTTTGTATGATATTTTAGGACTTGTAGGTATGATTGGTTAAGGTCCTGGGGGCCTCGAGTTGATTTCAAGTGGTTAACGGATCATTTTGGATTTGGGAAAAATTGTAGATATTCTGATGTCTCCAGTTATGGTTTCCTTCTTCGCGTTCGTGAAGGGAGTCCCGTGTTCGTGAAGAGGAGCTGGAGGCAGATGGAGAATTTTTCTTTGAGTTTGCGAAGTGGGGGCCACGTTCACAAAGGTTTGTTCAGCAGTGCATTGCAAACGCGTGAAGGGCATCGTGTTCGCATAGAGGAAATGGAGCAGCTGGGACCCCCATGGTTTTGTTCTACGCGTCCGCGTAGTGGAGATCGCATTCGCGAAGTAGTACGCAGTGGGACCTACATGTTCGCGAGAGGTCAGTCGTGTTCATGAAGGAGAATTTTTGGTCAGTGTTGAATTGTTCAACGCAAACGCGAGGGTGTGGCCGCGTTCGTGAAGAAGGAACTACATAGGTAGTCTATAACATTTCAAAACTGAGGGTTTAGCCATTTTCATCAAAACTTGAGATAGAGCTCGGATTTGGATGAAATATTTGGGGATTTTTAGAGAAAACTATTAGGTAACGATTCTTGACTCCTTTATAATCATATTCCATTAATCTATAGTTGATTTCATCCTTTAATTTCGAATTTGGGTTGGAAAATTTGGGAAAAATGGGAGAAGTTCTTCAACTTAGTTTTTGAATTTTGATTGGGATTTTGACCTCGGATTTGGATATTTTTGGTACGAGTGAACTCGTAAGTGAATGGGTGTTCATATTTTGTGACTTTTATCCTATTCCGAGACGTGGACCCGGGTCGACTTTTTGGGGAGATTTTCTAATTTCTTGTTTAAGCCTTGATTTTATTAATTAGATTAGTTTATTATAGTTATATTTGTGGTACGTAATTGCTTTTGGCTAGATTTGGTCCATTCAGAGTCGGATAATCGTGGAAAAGACATTGTTACTGATTGATTGAGCTTGGTTCGAAGTAAGTGGCTTGTCTAACCTTGTGGGGTGGAACTCCCCTTAGGAAATGGTACTGTTGTGATATGTGAGCGCCGTGTACGTGAGGTAACGAGTGCGTACACGGGATATTTGTTGTAAAATCTGATTTTTTTACTGAGTAATAACTTGTTTCATCTTAATTGTGTTATATCAGCATGTGTAGTTATCCTGCTTAGCCTAGTATAGCATGTCTACTTGTCTTAAATGCTTATATGAACTATGTGTAGCATGCTTAGTGGATTTTTCTTTTTTACATTAACGTGTACTTAGTCTAAACTGTAGGATTTTCTTGTTGTACCTATTATTTCCGTTGTTTTGAGCTACATATTTACCTTGGGACTGCGGACGGTATCCCGGGAGATCCTCTTGCATATTTACTTTGGGACAAATAGGACGATATCTCGGGAGATCCCCTTGCATATTTACTTTGCGACAACGGGACGGTATCTTGGGAGATCCCCCTATATATTTATTTTGGGCCTATGGGACGGTATCCTAGGAGATCATGTGTATTATACTGTTGTTATTCTGCGATTTCCCTTTTGTTAAATTTTAGTCTGTTATTACACTATGATATTTTTATTTTGTCTTATTTAATTTATATATAGCAGTAGGGCCTTGACCTAACCTCATCACTACTCGACCGAGGCTAGGCTTGGCACTTACTTGGTACCATTGTGGTGTACTCATGCTACTCTTCTACACATGTTTTCGTGTGCAGATCCAGCTCCTACCAGCCCCGCTATTAGTTGCGTACTTGCTGCTTCTTCGGAGACTTCAAGGTACATTTGCCCGCATCCACTGACCTTGGAGTCCCCTCTATCCCTTTTATGTTGTTCCTCCTTTATTCCTTCTAGTTACTGATGTATAGAAATAGTTAGATAAATTCTTAGAAGCTTGTGACATATGGTGTTCCGGGTCTTAGGGAAATTCTGTGTATATTTTGAGAGTTGGTTATTGTACATGCCGAGCGGCATTTCTATCAGTTATTTAAATATATGTTGATGTTAGTTTTTAAGGTTATACTTTCATTTTTGGTTATTTTTGCAAATGTTAGGCTTACCTAGTCGTAAAGACTAGGTGCTGTAACGATATCTCATGGAGGGAGGATTGGGTCGTGACAAGTTGGTATCAAATCTCTAGGTTCATAGGTTTCGTGAGTCACAAGCATGTTTAGTAGAGTTTTGCGGATCGATACGGAGACGTCTGTACTTATCTTCAGGAGGCTATGGAATAGTTAGGCAAAATTCACTTCTTTTGATTCCTTGTCATGCGAAATTATTGGCTTTGAAATTCTATATTTATGTCTTCTATTCTCTCACAAATGGTGAGGACACGTACAATCTCAGATGACCAGGCACGCGCGCCCCTGCTAGAGCTGCCAGAGGTCGAGGACGGGGTAGAGGCCGAGGACGTCCACGTGGTGCAGCTAGAGCACCCGCACGAGCTGCTATAGAGGAGCCACCAGTAGCTCCAATCGGAGCGCAGGCAGCTGAGACGCTTGTTACTACACCAGCTCTTCAGAAGACCCTTGCGCAGTTCCTAAGCATGTTCGTTACTCTAGCTCAGGTAGGGTTGACTCCCCTTACTCTTGCCACATCTCAAGTTGGGGGAGGAGCACAGACTCCTGCCACCAGCACTCCAGAGTAGCGAGATCAGGTCGTTTAGATTCTAGAGGTTATACAAGTGCCACTAGTAGCCCCGGTTCAACCCGAGGGTAGGGCAACAGTTTATAAGGAGGACCAGCGTAGGCTTGAGAGGTATAAGAAGTACCACCCTCTTACTTTCAGTGGTTTGGAGTCTTAGGATGCTCAGGGTTTTCTTGAGGAGTGACACCATATCCTCTCTACTATGGGCATAGCGGAGTCGAGTAGGGTTTCTTTCACTGCGTTCCATCTTAGAGAAGCAGCCTATCAGTGGTGGTGTGCTTATGAGTTGGACAGTTCGGCTGAGGCAGCTTCACTTACATGAACTCAGTTATCGGATATGTTTTTGAAGGAGTATGTTCTCAGAACCTCAAATATGCATGGCGCCCCGAGTTTGAGTAGTTGCGCCAGGGTGAGATGACTATGTTAGAGTATGTAGTTTGTTTTAGTGATTTGGCTAGACATGCACCATCCTTTGTTGCTACAGTTTGAGAGAGGGTCCGTCGGTTTATTGAGGGGCTCCATCCCAGCATCAGGATTAGCATGGCCCGGGAGTTGGAGATGGATATCTCGTACCAGCAGGTTGTGAGTATTGTTAGGAGAGTAGAGATCATGCTTGATTGGGAAAGAGAGGAGAGGGAGGCCAAGAGGTCTCGAGAGTCTGGCTCTTATACTGGTACTCGTACCCCATCTACAGTTTTCCATGGTAGGGGCTGTGTGAATCGCCTTGGTCATCCAGTACTTCCAACTGCCGGAGATATTCCAGCTACTCTTAGGCCCCAGGAGTCGTATTATGCATCCCCAATAACTAGTGTGCCTCCTGCACGGGGTGCTTTCAGCGGTCAATCCAGCAGACCTAGCCTGAGGCAGCCACATCAGCCACGCCCTCCAAGAGCTTGTTTTGAGTGTGGTGACACTCACCATATGGTGAGGAATTATCCCAGACTTAGGAGAGGTGCACCTCCACAGATTTCTCAGGCACTGCGTGCTCCACCGGGTCCTTGGGCTATGATTATAGCACTAGCTACCACTCCACCTACTCAGCTAGCTCGAAGTGGAGGTTGTGGAGGTAGAGGTCGCCCTAGAGAAGGAGGCCAGGCCAGATATTATGCCCTTCATGCTCGTATAGAGGCAAATGTTTCTGACTCTGTCATTACAAGTATTGTTCTGGTCTGTCATAGAGATGCGTCGGTTTAATTTGATCCAGTCTCCACTTATTCCTATGTGTCATCTTATTTTGCCCCGTATTTGGGTGTATCTAGTGATTCTTTGAGTTCTCCTATTTATGTGTCTACACCTATGGGAGATTCTATTATTGTTGACTGTGTGTATTGGTCGTGTTTGGTTGTTCTTAGTGGTTTTGCGACCAAAGCCAATTTATTATTTCTTAGTATGGTAGATTTTGATATTATCTTGGGCATGAAATGATTATTTCCCCATTATACTATTCTTGATTTTCACTCTAAAACTATGATGTTGGCTATGCCAGGCTTATCGCGGTTAGAGTGGACAGATACCTTATATTATACTCCCATGAAAGTTGTTTCATTTCTTAAAGCTCAGCGAATGGTTGAGAAGGGGTGTGACGCATATATAACCTATGTGAGAGATGTCAGTATTGATAACCCTACAGTTGAGTCCATTCCAGTAGTGAGGGATTATCCCGATGTATTTCCAGTTGATCTTTTGGGCATGACGCCTGATAGAAATATCAACTTTGGTATTGATTTATTGCCAGGAACTCAGACCATCTTTATTCCTCCATATTGTATGGCTCCTCGTGAGTTGAAGGAGTTGAAGGAACAGTTATAGGAATTTCTTGATAAGGGTTTCATTCAACCTAGTGTGTCACCTTGCGGTGCCCTAGTCTTGTTTGTGAAGAAGAATGATGGTTCTATGCATATGTGCATTGATTATCACCAGTAGAGCAAAGTTACAGTGAAGAACGGGTATCTATTGCCTATTATTACACTTATTCAATCAGTTACAGGATACCAGAGTGATTTCCAAGATTGACTTACGTTCAATTTATCATCGGTTGAAGATTCGGGTGACAGACATCCCGAAGACTACTTTCAGGACTCGGTATGGTCATTACGAGTTTTTTGTGATGTCATTTAGGCTGACCAACGTCCCAGCAACGTTTATGCATTTGATGCACAGTGTATTCCGGCCCTATCTTGACTCTTTCATCATTATATTTATTGACGACATTCTAGTGTACTCTCGAAGTCGGGAGGATCATAAGTAGCACATGAGGATTGTGCTTTAGACCAGCACCTGAGGACTGTGCTTCAGACCTTGAAAGAAAAGAAGTTATATGCAAAATTCTCAAAGTGTGAGTTATGGTTAGACTTAGTGGCATTTTTGGGTCACGTAGTGTCGAATGTGGGGATCAAGGTGGATCCGAAGAAGGTGGAAGCAATGCAGAGTTGGCCTAGACCGTCCTCAGCTATGGAGATCCGGAGTTTCCTTGGTTTGGCGGGGTATTACCGTCGATTTATAGAGGGTTTCTCATTTATTCCAGCACCTATGACCAGGCTGACCTAGAAGGGTACTCTGTTTAGATAGATAGAGGGTGTGAGGAGAGCTTTCAAAAGCTCAAGATAGCTTTGACTACAGCCCCAATATTGGTATTACCTATAGGTTCGGCGTCTCATACTATTTATTGTGATGCATCACGGATTGGTCTTGGCGCGATGCTGATGCAGGATCGTAGGGTGATTGCCTACGCAACTAGATAGCTGAAGGTACATGAAAAGAACTATTATGTCCATGACCTTGAGTTAGCAGCTATTGTTCATGCCTTGAAGATTTGGCGGCACTATTTGTACGGTGTCCCTTGTGAGATTTACACTGATCACCAGAGTTTTCAATATCTTTTCAAGCAGACGGATCTTAACTTGCGCCAGCGGAGGTGGTTAGAGCTGCTTAAGGATTATGATATCATTATTCTATACCATCCCGGAAAGGCCAATGTGGTGGCCGATGCCTTGAGTCCAGAGTGGAGAGTTTGGGGAGCTTAGCATATTTACCAGTAGCAGAGAGGCCATTGGCATTGGATGTTCAGGCCTTGACCAACCAGTTTGTTAGATTGGACATTTCTGAGCTGAGTCGATCTTTGGCTTGTGTGCTCTCCTAGTCTTCTCTTTATGATCATATTAGGGAGTGTCAGTACGATGACCACCATCTACTTGTCCTTAAGGACACGGTTTAGCACAGTGATGCTAAGGAGGTCACTATTGGAGTTGATGGTGCATTGAGGATGTAGGGCAGGCTATGTGTGCCCAATGTAGATGGATTGCGTGAGTTGATTCTCCAGGAGGCTCACAGTTCACGGTACTCCATTCGGGTGTCACAAAGATGTATCAAGACTTAAAGCAGCATTATTAGTGGAGGAGAAATAAGAAGGACGTAGTGGAATATGTAGCTTGGTACCTAAATTTGCCTGCAGGTGAAGTATGATCATCAACGGCCGGGTGGATTGCTTCAGAAGTTACAGGTTCTGGAATGCAAATAGGAGTGGATCACTATGGATTTTATTGTTGGACTCCCATGGAGTCAGTGGAAGTTTGATGCAATTTGGGTGATTGTGGATAGGTTGACCAAGTCAGCTCATATCATTCCTGTGATGACTACATATTCTTCCGAGTAGCTGGCTCGAGTTTATATCCGCGAGATTTTTAGGCTTCATGGCATGCTGGTATCTATCATCTCTGACCGGGGTACGCAGTTTACATCATGTTTCTAGAGGAACGTGCAGCATGAGTTAGGTACTGGAGTTGAGTTGAGCACAACATTTTACCCTCAAACGGATGGACAGTCCGAGCAAACTATTCATATACTAGAGGATATTCTCCGTACATGTGTGATGGAGTTTGGAGGTTCTTGGGATCAGTTCTTGCCACTTGCAGAATTTGCCTACAACAATAGCTATTGGTCGAGCATTCAGATGGCACCTGTGACGCTCTGTATGGTAGGCAGTGTCAGTCTTTAGTGAGTTGGTTCGAGCCGGGAGAGGCTAGATTACTGGGCACAGACTTGGTTCAGGAGGCTTTAGAGAAGGTAAAAGTGAATCACGATCAACTTTGCACAGCCCGGTCCAGACAGAAGAGTTATGCGGATCAGAAGGTTTACGATGTTGCATTCATGGTTGGAGAGCGAGTCTTGCTCCAGGTTCCGCCTATGAAGGGCGTTATGAGGTTTGGAAAGAAGGGCAAGCTGAGCCCCAGGTTTATTGGTCCATTCGAGGTGTTGCGACGAGTTGGGGAGGTTGCTTATGAGATTGCCTTGCCTCCTAGTCTAACCGGAGTTCATCTGGTATTCCATGTTTCTATGCTTCGAAAGTATCACGGTGATCCATCTCATGTGTTGGATTTCAGCTCAGTCCAGTTGGACTAGGATCTATCTTATGTTGAGGAGCCGGTGGCTATTTTGGACAGGCAGGTCCGAAAGGTGAGGTCAAAGAACATTGCTTTAGTAAAGGCTCAGTGGCGGGGTAAGCCAGTCGAGGAGGTGACTTGGAAAACTGAGCATGATATGTGTAGCCGTTATCCCCATCTTTTTACCACATAATGTATGTCTCAATGCTCGTTCGAGGACGAATGATTGTTTTAAGAAGAGGAGGATGCAATGACCCGGCCGGTCATTTTAAGAGTAATAGTCTCGATCCCCTATTTACTTCTTTACCCGTATCTTTTTCTGCTTATGTGACTTGCCGGGCGGTTTTGTTTTTGGTTTTAGAGTGTTTTGGGACACTAAGTCCTTAAAACGGAAGCTTAAATTTTAGTATTTTGACTGTAGTTGGAACTATGTGAGGACAACTCTGGAATGGAGTTTTGTCAGTTCCGTTGGGTCATTTTGGACTTAGGAACGTGTCCGGATTGTGAATTGGAGTTGTGTAGCTGATTTAGGCTTGAAATGGCGAAAGTCGAATATTTGGGAAGTTTGACCGGAAGTGGACTTTTTGATATCGGGTCCGGATTCCGATTCTGGAAGTTGGAGTAGGTCCGTAATGTTGAATATGACTTGTGTGTAAAATTTTAGGTCAAACGGGCGTGGTTTGATAGGTTTCGGCATCAGTTGTCAAAATTTGAAGTTTCAAGTTCATTAAGTTTGGATTGGAGGATGATTCGTGTTTTTGTTGTTGTTTGATCTGTTTTCAGGGCTCGACTAAGTTCGTATGGTGTTTTAGGACTTGTAGGTATGATTGGTTGAGGTCCCGGGGGCCTCGGGTTGATTTCGGGTAGTTAACGGATCATTTTGGACTTAGGAATCTTGCAAGTTTTTTGATGTCTCCAGTTCTGGTTTCCTTCTTCTCGTTCGCGACGGGAGTCCCCCGTTCGCAAAGAGGAGCTGGAAGTAGGTGGAGAATTGTTCTTCGCGTTCGCAAAGTGGGGTTGTATTCATGAAGGCTTGTTCAGCAGTGCATCGCTAACGCGTGAAGGACAACGCGCTCGCGTAGAGGAAATGGAGCAGCTGGGACCCCAAGGTGTTGTTCGACGCATCCACGTAGTGGAGATCGCGTTAGCAAAGCAGTAGGCAGTTGGACCTACGTGTTCGTGAGAGGTCAGTCACATTCACGAAGGAGAGTTTTTGGTCAGTGTTTAATTGTTCAACGCGAACGCGAGGGTATGGCCGCGTTTGTGAAGAAGGAAGTACCTGGGCAATCTATAACATTTCAAAAATGAGGGTTTAGCCATTTTCATCAAAACTTGAGATAGAGAACTCATATTTGGACGAAATTTTGGGGGATTTTCAGAGAAAACTATTGGGTAACGATTATTGACTCCTTTATGATCATATTCCATTAATCTATAGTTGATTCCATCCTTTAATTTTGGATTTGGGTTGGAAAATTTGGGAAAAATGGGAGAAGTTCTTCAACTAAGTTTTTAAATTTTGATTGGGATTTTGACATCGGATTTGGATAAATTTGGTACAATTGAACTCGTGAGTGAATGGGTGTTCATATTTTATGACTTTTACCCGATTCCAAGACGTAGGCCCGGGTCAACTTTTTCGGGCGATTTTCTAATTTCTTGCTTAAGCCTTGATTTTATTAATTAGATTAGTTTCTTATAGTTATATTTATGGTATGTATATGCTTTTGGCTAGATTTGGGACATTCGGAGTCGGATAATCGTGGAAAAGGCATTGTTACCGATTGATTGAGCTTGGTTCAACGTAAGTGGCTTGCCTAACCTTGTGTGGAGGAACTCTCCTTAGGTTTTGGTATTGATGTGATATGTGAGCGTCGTGTACGTGAGGTGGCAAGTGCGTACATAGGCTATTTGTTGTAAAATCCGATTTTTTACTGAGTAATAACTTATTTCATCTTAATTGAGTTATACCAGCATGTGTAGTTATTCTGTTTAGCTTAGTATAGCATGTCTACTTGTCTTAAATGCTTATCTGAACTCTGTGCAGTGTGCTTAGTGGATTTTCCTGTTCTTCCTTGACGTGTACTTAGTCTAAACTATAGGATTTTCTTGTTGTACCTATAATTTTCAATTTTTTGAGCTGCATATTAACCTTGGGACTACAGACAGTATCCCGGGAGATCCCCCTGCATATTTACTTTGTGACTACAGGACGGTATCCCGGGAGATCCCCTGCATATTTACTTTGGGACTACGAGATGTATCCTGGGAGATCCCTCTGCATATTTATTTTGGGACTACAGGACGGTATCTCGAAAGATCCCCCTGTATATTTACTTTTGGGACTACGAGACGGTATCTCGGGAGATCACCTGTTGTTTTACCCTTGTGTATTGTACTGTTATTCTTTTGTGATTTCCTTTTTATTGAATTTCAGCCTTTTATTACACTGTGATAATTTTATTCTGTCTTACTTAATTTATGCATACTAGTAGGGCCCTGACCTGGCCTCGTCACTACTCGACCGAGGTTAGGCTGGCACTTACTGGGTACTATTGTGGTGTACTCATGCTAATCTTCTGCACATGTTTTCGTATGCAGATCCAGGTACCTCCTACCAGCCCCGCTATTAGTTGCACACTTGTTGCTTCTCCGGAAACTCCAAGGTACATATGCCCGTGTCCGCAGACCTCGAAGTCCACCTCTATCCCTTTTATGTTGTTCCTCTTTTACTCCTTCTAGTTACTGATGTATAGAAACATTTAGATAAATTCTTAGAAGCTTATGACTTATGGTGTTCTGGGTCTTGGGGAAATTTTGTGTATATTTAGAGAGTTGGTTATTGTACATGTAGAGCGGCATTTCTATCAGTTATTTAAATATCTGTTGTTGTTAGTTGTTAAGGTTTTGCTTTCATTTGGTTATTTCCGCAAATGTTAGGCTTACCTAGTCGTAGAGACTAGGTGCTGTCATGACATCTCATGGAGGGAGGATTGGGTCGTGATAATATATGTCACGACCCAAAACTTAGCCTGTCGTGATGGCACCTAACGTGGTACTAAGCAAGCTGACACTTCAAAATGCTTCCAACACTTTTAAATTAAAAATAAAATAACATAGGTTTAAATCATCAAAACTCTCAAAACCTGGATAGAAGGTAAAAATCCAATATGGAAACCCCAACATCGGGGTGTCATTGAGTACATGAGCGTCTATACCACACAAGTCTGAAAATACTGTCTATGAAATACTAAAACTAAATACATAAATCTGAAAGATAGGGAAGGAGAGATAAGGTCTGCGAACGTCGGGAAGCTATCTTGAAATCTCCAAACGATCAAGCTGCGCAGAGAAATCAATACCCACTGTGTCCAGAAACACCTGGATCCGCACACGAAGTGCAAGGTGTAGCATGAGTACAACCAACTCAATAAGTAACAAGAACAAACAATGGATTGAAAGTAGTGACGAGCTTCGCGGATATAGTTCAATTACAGAAATTTCAACATATGAAGATAGTCATGCTTTCAAATTCGACGATTAAGGCCAAAATAGTTAATTCAAGTCAAGTTCATTGGAACAGGATATAATATCTCTCATAAATTACATGACACTGATATATGCTAGTTGAAGTACAACAGTAATGAAAATCAAGTGCATAATCCCAGAGCAACAGTCACTCAGTCCTCTCATTCACTCCAACCTCACAATTACTCATTCCTCACATTCTCTCATTTCTCTTAGTCGCTCGGCACTCTCACTCGGCACTCCGCACTCAGTATCTACCTGCGCTCACTGGGGGTATATATAGACTTCGGAGGGGCTCCTTCAACCCAAGCGCTATAACAAGTCAATCATGGTATAAATCAATAAAACATGTTGCGGTGTGCAGCTACATCCCATAAATATCCTCACCATCAGGCCCTCGGCCTCACTCAGTCATCAATATCTTCTCTCTCTCATGGGCTCACAATGTCATGAAAATAGCCCAAAAATAATGATATAATGTATCAATAAATAACAACAGAGACTGAGATATAATATGCAAGTAAAATTGTGACCGAGTACAAAACAACAATTTAGCAGATAATTCAACATGTACACGACCTTTGTGGGTTTCTACAGCCAACACATAGTCTAAACATGATTCCTAACATGATTTGAAGTTTAATTTCTATAACATATGGAAAATATACGGATAACAATAGATTTTTCAACTATACAGTTCCATGGAATTGACCAAGTCATAAGTCCTACGGTGAACGCCTGTCACCTAGCATGTGTTTCACCTCAAAACCAATCACATGACACATAATACGGGGTTTTATACACTTAGAACCAAATTTAGAACTGTTACTTACCTCAAACCGTGCAAATCTCTACTCCAACATACCTTTGCCTTGCGAAACAGCCTCTGATGCCTTGCATCTAGCCACAAACAATTCGATACAATCAACACGAGCTAAAGAAATCAATTCCATAAGGAAATACTAAGCTCTTAATCAAAAGTCAAAAAGTCAACTCAAAAGTCGACCCCCTGGGCCCACATCTCGGAATCTGATAAAGTCACAAATTCGAAAGCACATTCAACCACGACTCCAATCATACCAAATTTATCAAAATCCAACACCAAATTGTCACTCAAATCCCCAAATCAAACTCTTCATATCCCTAACCTCAAACCCCCAAATTCCACCTTAAATACATACAAACTAGGAGGGAAATTCAATGGAGAAACAAGATTATTGAATAAAAATGAGCAAGAGTGACTTACCTAAATAGTCCCTTCAAAATCCCTCTCAAACATTGCCCAATCCCGAGCTTGAAATGTTCAAAATGAAGAAAAATTGTGAACCCTTGAATTTAAATGTTCTGCCCATGGGTCTCGCACCCGCGCTCCACTTGACCACATCTGCGGATAATCCTCTGCTTCTGCGGAAATCACTAAGTCCCCAGTGTCTCACCCTTTTTCCTTCCGTAGGGAAGTCCGGGTTTCAACATTCCATGGGGGGTAATAACTTGTTTCCTTTTTGAAAATTGGGTATTTGAAGAGTTGCCACCTAAAGGATTACGGTGTGTTAGGTCACCTAGAGTAATTAACTCTTGGATTGGTTTTCATTACCAAAGATTAGGGTAAGGGCTCGAAATAACCTCCAGGGGAAGGTGTTAGGCACCCCTCTTGGTCCACAACTGTAGGTCCCGGCTGAACTTATATTCACAAATTAATCCATATAAATAAGCGGTTGAATCAAATAGGTTGCAAGTAAAGCACATTGGACAACTCATATAATAAGATAAAGATTTTTGAACGAATGTTTTAAAAAGGAATTTGGGTAAAGGGGGAGTCCTAGGTTGGTTAGCCTATAGGATCACCTCACACAATGTCCGGTAAACACTCCTCGATGAGGGGCTACACGTGACATTAGCACATAGTCATCATATCCCATATCTACCAATCCCATCCCCTTAGTGGTCATGCAAAGTGAGTGTTTGGTCAACGATCTATTGTGTGCTGTTACTCGTCCCTTCTTAATGATCCTGGAGGGATTTAGGACCTGTACCTATAGGTGGTTCTAGATAGACCCCTAAGGTTTTAAATGTGAAAATTCTAAGGCGATAGGCAAAATAATTAGGACTTTTAGTACATAAGATAAAAAGAAGCAATTAGAGGTTCAAAGTTTCCTCCTCAAACAAGGCACATACACAACACGACTCAAGCACAATTAAGGTCTTTTATTAAACAATATCTTAAGGCAAGATATCTAGGTGAATATACAGAAGACAAGCAATTGATTATTTTATAAACCCGCGAGTAATGACCTTAGCAGTTGCCTTTTGGTTTCTTAAAGCCTGTTAGAGTCAGAAAGCATTAAGTCATAGAAACAGTTTTAGAAATGCAGTTTTGAAAATGCCCTACAGGCTTGCCTATACGCGGAATACTGATGACTGCATTGTAGCAGATGTTAAAACAGACATATGGGCATGCTGTCTAATGATAGATTGAGGCAGTTTTTAAAAGAACTTGTTTCAGAAAATATAAACTACTTAATTAAACCAATTTAGAAGTGAACTAAACGTTAACCGAATTGAGTTATTTAAACTAAACTTAGGCGAGATCCATAGGCAGGATTTGATATTGTTCCCTATAGGCATGATATCTAAGTTTAATACTGATTTTAAAGACTTGCAGGCATGGAAACATACATAAACACTTGTTATAACAGAATCTAGGTTAAATTACATCCTATAGGCATGGCATCTATTTGCTAAATTGATTTTAAGACCTTGCGGACATGATTTTATTACGGAATTATTTGAAACCTATAGGCATGGTTTCTAGCATGGCGAGATGACAAGATGTAAAGTCCTATAAGCATGATTTCTACTTGGTAAAGCAATCAGATTAACATGTAAATTCCTATGAGCATGATTTCTATCCGTATTACCCCATAAACATGTAGCTACCCATTCCTTTCACTAGTTACCCCAATATTTGTTTACACACAGACCACATGAATAAATCACATAAGTAAATAAGAAAATAAGAAGCTAATCTATAGGGAGCCTTTAATTAGGCCCAGATTTCCAAAGCCTCCAATAGCTTCAAATGCCTCAATTTCATAGACAAAATCATAGTCTAGGTGCATCAAAGTTCCCTAAGGATCTTAAGGATCCCGGACAGTGCTTACACCTAGACTTGGTAACCAAAATTGAATAAGTGCAATGTGGAAGGGCCAGCCTTAGGACGCCAGAGTTTAGAGGGTTCTCAAGAGGATCCCAAGGCAGTACACATACTGGAGGGGCAGAAATTATTGACTTAGGAGTAGAGTGAAAGTGCTTGACACACGTTGAAAGGTTTTAATGAAAACTGTATTAAAAAGGGAGTTTGTTTGAAAGTAATTTAGTAACACAACAGGGGCAGTTTGAAAGAGAATGGAGTAGTCACCTTTAAGACAGTTTCATACACATCCATTAGTCACAGAACCAAAGCAAGTTTCAGTAGTCAAAACAGGGGTCAAGGGATTTGGGGATACATAGGACACAAGCAAAGGTCTAGGAATTGGTATAGACATGCTCAGAAACAGCTGACCAGACATAGTCACAGAATCAGACATAAAGAACAAACTCAAATACAGGGGTGATAGGGATTTGGGGATACATGGAGCATATGGTGGTAAACACATAGAGATAATTGGTGCAGACATGTTCAGAAACAATATAGAGGGGTAATATACTGTTCTTAAGGAGGGGGAGTACATAATAATGTAAACATCTATTACATGTTTCACAATAAAACCATAAATAGAAGCAAACTAGAAACAAGATGAACTGAAACAATAAAAGAATCATATTGTTGTTGGAACTTTGAATTGAAATTAGAACATACCAGTAAAGAGGATAGTAAGCAAAGTGAAAGAGCAGGAGTACACAATGGTTAGCCTTGGCTTATAGCTGGCCAACTTAAAGTAGTAGCAAGTAGCACAAAAAAGAGCAGAAAATTTTAAGTGTGAGAGAGAGAATTCTGAACCAAGAGTGTTCGTGTCTTTATGCTGATAAAAGAGTGTGTATATATATTTTGAAAGCATGTAGAAAAATAAGGTAAAAATCAAAGTCCATCAGTAATTGTGGAACTCAGAATCAGTCAGTCAGGATATCAAGGTAAGTACTCCCTCTAATAGAGGAGTTAACTTCAAACGGTAATAGACATATGACAAATAAGGAAGGAAATCGTATAAGGCTAAACATGACAAATAAGGAAATATTTTCTGTATAGTACAAGTACACAACATGTAATAGAGGCTAGGTTCAGCATATTTCAATCAAGGAATGACTTAAGAAATCAATTAATAGCATAATTGACCATAGAATAAGGTCAGAAAACATTCTACAAGGTAAAAATCAGTAGAGATATCATGCGGAATCAGTGAAGGATAAATCACAAAGATTTTGGGATTCAAAAATAGAAGATAGTACTAATTTAGCACCACTTTATAAGAACAAACACATGGTAAGCAAAACCATAACCTTAATAGGTCGAGTAGGACAAGAATCATATATATATAATTAGGGATTCATGTAGAGCATTGTCTGAATTAGTAAGCTAAGCATGATATATGTAGGAAAAGTGAAGAATTAGAACATTGGTGAACAAAATAGGGCAAAATCACACAATAGGCAGGGATAACCACAATTAGAAACCCGAACAAGCAAACATAGGGCAAAAATCAAAAAATCATAGAAACATACGGATTAACTGAACACGTTATCAAACAAAACTCAGAAACCCAAAATTGGAACTAAGAAATTAGGGTTTTCAACATAAGCGAGTTGAAAAAGGAGTAAAATCATAGAATCAGTCGAAATATGCAAGGGATAGAAGTTTAAACATAAAGAATCGGTTTAAACGAAGTGTAGAAGAAGTTTCGAAAACCCTAGTTTGAGAATAAGGTAAAAAGATACTTGAAATCGATAATTTTTGTAAAAGAGATTCAAGAACAGTGTAAAACATCAAAAGAACACACTCAAATTGTTTAAAAATTGTACAGATCTAGGAGTTGTAAACAAAAATTAGGTTATCAGAAGAAACCCAAGTAGAGATGGAAGAACCTGTTTAGAAACTCAAAGATCATAACAAATACAATGTAATTTTGCTTTAAATCACACCGAAGTAGCCATGAACAACTAGATAGCAAATCCTAGATACAAGCCGGCGTGGCCCAGGGCCCTTGAAGGCCTCAGAGAAGATGAGCATGACAATAGAGGAGACATTGGAGTCTTAGGAGTTGAGGGTTGGTCACCGGAGAAGGAGGCAACGGTTGAAGGGAGTTAGGGTTAGGTTGGGCGGTTGAGAGAAGAGAGGATACAAAGGAGGCGGTATTTGGAAATGAGGTAGGGTTAGGGTGTAGTTAGAATTAAAAAAGGAAAGGAATTATGAGGGTCGTTGATCTTTTAGATCAACGGCCAGGATTTAGCGGGTCTTGGATCGGGTAAGCGAATTTAGGACTTGGGTCGGGTGTTTTAATTTGAAATTGGGCTGGGGTTGGGGTTCGATTTGGACTACAATTGAAAGCCAATCTGGCTATATTTTAAATAGCCACTTCTCCCTATATAATTTATAATAAATAATTTTTGGAAAAATATTTATGTACCAAAATGATTTAAAATAGGTATTTAACATTTTAAAAATATAGGAGACCAATTTTATGCATATAAAATGTAATTATACATTAAATGGGCGAATATTGCAATTATATGTAATTTATCTTAAAAAATATCAAATGCAATTATAAAAATATATAAGAAATATATTAACCATATTTTTGCATAAATATAGAAATTGAATGACTAAATCACCATAACAATAATTTGGGAAATAATTATTGGGGTTTTATAAATAAAAGGGAAGGAAATAAATCAATTTAAGTCCTTAAAATTATAAAAAAAATTATAAAAACCTTGTGCATGCATTTATATGCTATTTTGAAGGTATCTATGCATATAAAAAAATATAGTAAAAAATTAGGTATCAACAACTGCTCCTCTTTACCCGGAAAGGATGAAAGAGTTTTCGGGTAAAGAAATGATGGCCAATTTTGACCGGATTGGATGTTTTGAAAGACAGAGGCTAGACTCCGATCTTCGAGTTGCCTACATATCCCTGGTCTTATAGGAATCTAGCCATGTATAGTTCTGGATTCATCTGTGGAGTATGCCGATAAAGTTACTGCAAGAACGAACATGCAATGCAGAAGCGGCTACGGTGAGCGGTTAAAGCTCGAGACGGTTGGAGGGAACTGGGCAAGATCACTCCTACTAGGATAGCGGTTGCTTACTGGTTACCTGCAGATAAAGATGCTACAAACGTGTATTTGCGAAAATTTAAACATGATGCAGATTCCCTTTGGACCATGAAGGTTGTCTTTGGACTGTTAAAGATGACGTCCTGGGCCATGACAAATGGTGCCTCCGAACCATGATGCCTTTGAATAATGATATGCAAATTTGATGGATCCTCAGGCCATGGCATGGTGTCTTCCAGATATGAGGATGATGTCATTAGACTATGACGCCTTCGGATAGATTGGCGATATTTAGCCCATGATATGCAATTGTAAGATGTTGACAAGACAAGGCTTAGTCTTGTGAAATGGAGGGCAAAGCTTAGCCCGATTGGAAAGTAAATAGATAGTAAAATAGAGCAATATCTATGCAAAAAGGGACAGTGCTTAGTCTCATGCGAACGTAGAGGCAAGGATTAGCCTCATGCAGGTATGGAGGCAAGGATTAGCCTCATGCAGGTATGGAGGCAAGGATTAGCCTCATGCAGGTACGGAGGCAAGGATTAGCCTCATGCAGATAGAGAGTCAAGGATTAGACTCACGCAGATAGGGAGTCAAGGATTAGACTCACGCAGATAGGGAGTCAAGGATTAGACTCATTCAAGTGGGGGCAAGGATTAGCCTCGTGCAGGTAGGGAGTCAAGGATTAGACTCATGCAAGTAGGGAGGCAAGGATTAGCCTCATGCCAATGGGGAGGCAAGGATTAGCCTCATGCAAATGTGGAGTCAGGGATTAGACTCATGCAAGTGGGGAGTCAAAGATTATACTCATGCAGATAGGGAGTCAAGGATTAGACTCATGCAAGTATGGAGGCAAGGATTAGCCCCATGCAAATAGGGAGGCAAGGATTAGACTCATGCAAATAGGGAGGCATGGATTAGCCTCATGCAAGTATGGAGGCACGAATTAGCCTCATGGAGTCAAGGATTAGACTCATGCAAGTATGGAGGCAAGGATTGCAAATAGGGAGGCAAATATTAGCCTCATGAAAATAGGGAGTCAAGGATTAGACTCATGCAAACATGGAGTCAGGGATTAGATTCATGCAAATATGGAGGCAGGGATTAGCCTTATGCAAGTATGGGGAGGCAGGGATTAGACTCATACGGATAAGGAGGCAAGGATTAGCCTCATGCAAATAGGGAGGCAGGGATTAGCCTCATGCAGTGGGGAGGTAAGGATTAGCCTCATGCAAATAGGGAATAGTAGGTAAGAGTAGTGTATTTCTTAGCCGGAGATGCATTCGATGTCTGATGGCCTGATTGATAGCAAATTATCTTTGTGTATACATGTTTTGTGAATGCTATCTTTACGTCGAATGTACCTGCGTTCAAAGAAAAATTATAAGTTTGGTGAGGGGAGGTTGGTTCTTGCTTCGTCTGCCGGCCTTGCTCTGCTTCGTTCTGAAAGCCTTTCGAGTTCCCCTGGGTGACACCTAACTATTTTGGAAGTAGAGTTTTTCAAAATATGCAATATTTGAAAAATAGAGTTGTTTTAGAAACGTATTGATATATCAAGTAATTTTGATGAACTAGTGGTTGTGACACGTCTCAAAGACATTACAATTATCTTATGAAATTTTGAGGGTCCTCCTCAAAATTCTGCCCCAGTTTGGTAGATGATCCTTCCGCTGTTTGCGGATAATAGGCCTTGCTGAACCTTATTCAGAATTATGAGAATCCTTCTCAAAATTTTTCCCCAGTTTCTTAACTGATTACTGACCGCCTGACGCATGTTGGCGTTGGCCAGACTTGCTCCGGAATTTTAAGGACCCTCCTCAAAATTTTGCCCTAATTTCTGATCTTGGGGGAAATGAAGTTTTTATAATAATATGACCGAACTCATAAGGCTGCCTATGTATCCCCTCTTAAACCAGAATCAGGTCAAGCGTAGTTCAATTACATCAAATGAGGAAATGTAAAGTATCTAAGCATAGTATCTCTTGACTGCGTCTGAATTAATCGATTTTGGCCAGACTTCTTCGTCCATTTCTGCAAGTATGAGTGCTCCTCCTGTCAGTACTCTGTAAACCATGTATGGACCTTGCCAGTTGGGAGAGAATTTCCCCTTGGCTTCATCTTGATGCGGGAAGATCTTTTTCAGCACCAACTAACCCGATGCAAACTGCCTTGGTTTGACTCTTTTGTTGAAAGCTCTGGACATTCTTTCTGATAAAGTTGGCCGTGACATACTACGTTCATCCTCTTTCCATCGATAAGGGCCAATTGTTCGTAGCGACCCCTTATCCACTCCACATCACTGAGTTCAGCTCTTGTATGACTCTTAAAGAAGGAATCTCCACCTCGGCTGGAATGACAGCCTCGGTACCATAAACCAGTATGTAGGGAGTTACTTCGGTTGATGTGCGAACTGTAGTGCGGTATCCCAACAAAGCGAAGGGTAACTTCTCTTGCCACTGTTTTTGGTTCTCTACCATTTTTCTTAGTATCTTCTTGATGTTTTTGTTGGCGGCTTCTACGGCTCCATTCATCTGAGGTCTGTATGTTGTGGAATTCTTGTGCTTGATTTTGAAAGTTTCGCACATAGCTTTCATCAGATCACTGTTGAGGTTGGCAGCATTATTAGTAATAATGGACTCGGGAACTCCGAATCGGCAGACAATATGATCCTTGACAAAATCTGCGATGACTTTCATGGTTATAGATTTGTAAGATGCAGTTTCTACCCATTTTGTGAAGTAATCAATGGCTACCAGAATAAACCTGTGTCCGTTTGAATCAGTGGGCTCAATTGAACCAATAACATCCATTCCCCAAGCGGCGAATGGCCAAGGTGAGCTTATTCATTGAGCTCATTTGGCGGCACTTTTATCATATCGGCATATACTTGACATTGAAAGCATTTGCTGACATACTGAATGCAATCCGTCTCCATGGTCATCCAAAAGTAACCTGCCTTGAGTATCTTCTTTGCCAAGACGAAACCATTCATGTGTGGACCACAAGTCTCAGCATGCACATCCTCACGTAGCTTAGAAGCTTCCTTCGCGTTGACACATCTTAGCAATCAGATCGGGAGTTCTTCTATACAAGTTTTCTCTACTATGGAAGAAGTGATTGGATAATCTCCGGAGTGTGTGTTTCTGAGTGTGGTTTGCATGCTACGGGTATTCTCCCTTTGATAAGTACTCCTTGATGTCATGGAACCAAGCTTTCCATCAGCTTCTTCCTTGACATGGGCACAATATACCGGCTGATTATGGATCTTTACTAGAATGGGATCAATGTAGTTCTTGTCTGGATGTTGTATCATAGATGACAAAGTGGCCAATGCATCAGCAAACTCATTCTAAACTCTGGGAACATGTCGAAATTCTATCTTTGCAAACCTCTTTCTCAATTCCTGCATGTGGTACAGATATGGCAATATCTTGGTGGCCCACTCTCTTTGTACCTGGTGCACAAGCAAATTTGAATCAACGATTACCAACAGCTCCTAAATGTTCATGTCGACTGCCATGTTGAGCCTTAGTATGCAGGCTTCATATTCTGTCATGTTGTTGGTGTAGGAAAATCTGAGTTTAGCAGATACCGGATAATGCTGACCTGTTTCTGATACCAAAACTGCTCCAATGCCTACTCCTTGGAAATTTGCGGCTCCGTCAAAGAACATCCTCCAACCATCATATTCTTCGGTAATGTCTTCTCCTACGAATGATACTTCTTCCCAAGGAAAATATGTTTTCAAGGGTTTATATTCTCCTTCCACCGGATTTTCAGCAAGGTGATCTGTCAATACTTGTCCTTTGACCACCTTTTGAGTTACATAGATGATATCAAACTCACTTAGTAGTATCTGCCATTTAGCCAACTTTCCAGTAGGCATGGGTTTCTGAAATATGTACTTCAGTGGATCCATCCTAGATATGAGATACGTAGTGGCTGCCTTAATTTTTGGGTTGTCCAGGACAAAGCGTAGAAAGTGCGTTCAAGCAGAGAATATTGTGCTTCATAAGGCGTAAACTTCTTACTCAAGTAATATATGGCTTGCTCCTCTATTTATGTCTCATCATGTTTCACCAAACACATCTGAAGGCTCCATTCAGTATAGATAGATAAAGTAGCAAAGGTCGTCCTGGTTCTAGCGGGACCAGAGCTGGTGGTGTGGACAGGTACTCCTTGATCTTGTCAAAAGCTTTCTAGCAATCCTCGGTCCAGCTTGTTTCGGCATCCTTTCTTAGCATCTTGAAGATGGGTTCACATATGACAGTGGACTGTGCTATGAAGTGACTGATATAGTTGAGACGTCCTAGGAAGCTCGTCACATCCTTTTTGCTCTTAGGTGGTGGTAACTCCTGAATAGCTTTGACTTTAGATGGATCCAGTTCGATCCCTCGATGACTGACGATGAATCCTAGTAACTTCCCTGCGGGAACCCCGAATGCACACTTTGCGGGGTTCAGTTTCAAATTATACCTCCTTAGCCTGTCGAAGAACTTCCTCAAGTCTGCTATATGATATGTGGCCCTCTTGGATTTGATAATGAGGTCGTCCACATACACCTCTATTTCTTTGTGGATCATGTCATGGAAGATAGTTGTCATGGCTCTCATGTAAGTGGCCCCAGCATTCTTCAGACCGAATGGCATCATCTTGTAACAATATACACCTCATGGTATAATGAAAGCTGTATTTTCGGCATCTTCTTCATCCATCCAAATCTGGTGATAACTCGCAAAGCAATATACAAAGGATTGGAGTTCATGCTTGGCGCAATTATCGATCAGGATGTGTATACTTGGTAGTGGAAAATCATCTTTGGTACTTGCTCTGTTTAAATCCTGATATTCAACACGTACTCTAACCTTCCCGTCTTTCTTCGGAACCGACACAATGTTAGCTAACTAGGTTGGATATTCAACCACCATGAGAACCTTGGCTTTGATATGCTTGGTAACTTCCTCCTTGATTTTTAGACTCATGTCTGGTTTGAATTTTCTGAGTTTCTGCTTGACTGGCGGACACATGGGATTAGTAGGCAACTTGAAAGCCACTATGGAAGTGCTCAAACCGGTCATGTCATCATATGACTATGCAAAGATGTCCTCATATTCCTTTAGGAAATGAATGTACTCTTCCTTCTCTGTTGGTGACAAGTGAATGCTGATACGGGTCTCTTTGATGGTCTCGGCGTCTTCCAAATTTACTGCTTCGGTCTTGTCCATATTGGACTTGGGCTTATTTTCAAAATTTTCAACCTCCCTGACAATTTCCTCAGGTATCTCGTCTTCCTTATCTGAACCACTATTCTCATGTTGTGTTGCCTCATTACATGTCACAATCATTCGTTCATCAGGAAAAGTAATAATAGCATTGTGGAAAGAAAAAGTGTAAAGATAGTAGTGAATAATAAAGAGCAAATGCATTTGATTAAAACTTGAGAAATTGTTCAGGCAAAGTAGGGCTCGATGAATCGAGCATTTATTTGGAAACAAGTAAAGATTAAAACAAAACTACAGGAAATTTTAAGTGCCTAAAACGGCTATAGAGGTAAATCCTACCAGGCTACCCAGGGACTCTGCGGGCTCGGGATAGTGTGGCGGTCCAGTTTCTGAGAATAACTCCCTTTACCACGGTCTGAATAGTGAGGCCTTCTTCCTCCTCCTCCTCAATTATGGCACCGCAGTCCATGTCCTCATCCTCTAACAACAAATTCTTCAACCCAGCGAGCACTTCTTCCTCTGCAGTTCCCCATATTGTGTCAGCCTGATGAAAAGCCTGTTCCAAACATGGAACCGGTTGCTCAAGAGGGTAATATGGTCCACGCCATGGAGGCGACCAATCCCTGTACTCTTGCCATGTATATTGTATCTGAGCCCAAAGGTTGTACCATGATTTTTTAGTTGTATTGGCTTGGTGATACCTTGGAGGTTCTTTCCCAACCCTTTGCCGGGTTCATATCCGGACCATGCTAGTATGCTTTCTATTTTGTTACTCCACCACTTATCCTTCTCGATGGCATTGACCCGTTCGGTGTGATAATAGGTTTTCCCTCCTAGCCTTCTTCTATGTCCAATGGTTGGGATGGTTTGGCTAGTGTAGATGGGGTTACTTCCATCTCCATGAATGATTACCTCATGGCAGTTCCATTCAAACTTCACGGCTTGATGTAGTGTGGATCCATAGGCGGCCCAACAAAAGATTATATGAGGCCGGTATGTCAAGCACTTGGAATTCAACGTCGAACCAAGTTGGCCCCATTTGCAAGCAAAGGTTGATTTCCTCGATCGTAGCCCTCTAGGACCCATCAAAAGCCTTCACATTCATGCTTCCTGTCCATATTACCTTGAAACCTTTGTCCAACCTTTTCAGGGTGTCCAATGGACAAATATTTAAGCTCGAACCTCCATCAACTAGGACCCTAGCAATGAACTTGTCTTCAAATTGTACCGTGATATGCAGCGGTCGATTGCGATTCAAACCTTCGGGCGGTAGCTCATCTTCGTGGAAGATAATCTTATGGATCTCCAGCACTTGACCGACCATGTTGGCCATTTCTCCACCAGTGATATTATTGGGTACATAAGCCTTGCTCAGTACTTTCATCAAAGCGTTCTAGTGTGCTTCTAAATTTTGCAATAGTGACAAGATAGATATCTGAGCAGGGACTTTGTTCAAGTGGTCAACAACAGAATACTCCTTTGCCTGGCCCGGTCTCAATGATAGGCTGCCTAGTAGTGGCCTCCTTACTTGAACCTCCCAGGTGTTCAGGTGTATAGACTCTTCCGGTTCTAGTCATTCCTTGTGCAGCGTCAGATTCCCCTACCCTATCCTTCCCTTTCCGCCGAGCCTCAATGACATAATCCCAGGGTATTGATTTTGAGTTGAATAGGGGTGTGGTTGATACTGTCACATTGAAAGGTGTGACCACTTCTACCTCAAATGGAGCGGGGGTGGCTGCGGGCGGAGCCACTTCCACCTCGAATGGAACTGATGCAATTACCTCAACCTTGATTAGTGCCTGAGTCTGAACCACAATAGGAGTAAGTGTGACTGTAACCTTAAAGTCATCGCCTTCTCGAATAAGCCCAATCGACCCCTCAGGGTCCCATTCTTCATTTGTCTCTATCACATGTACACCATCACCTCTGTGATCAGGGAGGGGTTTGTTGTCGACATTAGGTGCAGCTTCCTTTGCTTGTATGAACTTGTTGTCAATGAGTGTCTCGATCTTATCATTTAATGTTCGGCACTCAGCGGTGGTGTGCCCTTTCATACGGAATGGTACGCACAGGTTTTGTTCGGATTGACCCAATGGGATGGATTTTCTAATGCCACGGTGGGAATAAGAGTGATGTAACCTGCTGTCGACGCCCCCTTTTTCTCTAACCGTGGGGTCAGAAATCGGGTATACGACATTAGGAGGACAACTCTATTCCCTTTCGAGAATTGAGTTTAGAAGTTAAAGAGTCGCCACCTAATGATTATAGTGCATTAGGACACTTTAAGAAGGGTTTGAGATGAAGAGACCAGAGATTAGGGTAAGGGCTAGAAATTATCCCGAGGGGAAGGTGTTAGGCACCCCTTAGGATCCACTAGTGTGGTTCCCGGCCATATTACAATTGTGACTTTACAAGTAAACAATCAAGGCTCAAATAAGGATTCGTACATAACATTGCAACCAAGTTGAAAATTTTTGAAGGTAAGTAGAGAGGGCAGAAATTCATGAAAAAGAGATTTGAACAGTTTTACAAGAAGAGGTGAAAGCAAATAAAAGGAGGGGGTCCTAAGTTTATAATTAATATGGATCACTTCAATGCAATACCCAGCGATCACTCCTCAGAAGAGGGGTCGCACGTGATATTAGCGCATTGGTCATCATATCCATATCTACCCTTCCCACCCCGTTAAGGTGTTAAAGCGCGAAATGGTATCGTTATTTATTGCATGCTATTACCCGTCCCAATCCTATCAGTCCCGGAGGCATATGGGACTACTAATCCTAAAGGGGAGGGAGTTGGGGCTTTTGCGAAGTTTCAAAAGGGTAAAAATCTAGGCGACAAGCAATAACATATAGTAGTTAAAAGGGATACAAATAGCAGTTAAGGCTCAAGTCGGCCTCCTTATTCAAAGCAGCAGATTATTTAGCATGACTTACAAATACTGGTTTGGTATGTATTAAACTTAACGTATGAAGGGTGGCTAACTTATCACATATTTCATATAAGAGGTCCAAATTAGGCATGCCTGCTGGTTGTAATTATCAAACTGAAGCAATTATAAAACTTTACCCTAAGGCTTGCCTAGGAGTTAGACAGAACCTATAGGCATGATATCTATAAGTTTCAGAAATAAAGAAGGAGACTGATTGCAGAAAAGAATTGTCAGTTACAAAAACATAAGTTCTGCAGGTGCTTACGCGTTATTGCTACTGATTTTAGACGAATTGGCGATTCAAGTTAGTTAATAGCTCCTATAGGCATGCTTTCTAAGTGTCAGTGATTTTAAATACTGTTTTTTTTAAACATTGTTATTATTATACAGAAATCCTATAGGCAGGTCATCTATATGCAATTAGTTAGTTGTTTAAATCCTATAGCAAGTTTTCCTAATGACAGATGCACATGCAAAATTGCAGAAAATCCTATAGACGTGGTATCTATATAAAAGTGCAGAAAACCCTATAGGCATAGTATGAGAATGCAGAGTTCCTATGGACATGACATCTATATAAAAATGCAGAGTTTCAGTGATTTGTAAAACACAGAACTTTTAGATATAGTAATTCCTATAAGCATGATCTCTAGATGGGATATAGAATTCCAGAAATGATAACCCCTATAGGCATGATGTCTACCCCTTGCATGCATAGTTCCCTGCCCTTTTCCACTAGTCAACCCCAAATGTTATTACAAAATTATTACAGACCAGAATTAATCAAAAAAAAATACATCCGAAATCAGAATTCCAACCAAGGAGGGCCTAATTTAGACTCCCAGTCTGACATAGGTAGTAAACCAACTTCCAAAGATCCAGGTTTCCAAAGCCTTCTCTTATTTTGGGATGTGTCAAAGTTCCACGGAGCTTCAGGAGCTCCAGGTAGTGCTTACACCCCAAACATCATTCCAGAATTATAGTAAAGTGCAGTGTGGGAAAAGCCAGCCCTCAAATGTCCAAGTTCAGAGGGAACTCAAGGTCCCAAAGCAAGGCTCAAAAGAGAGGGACAGAACTTAGGATTCTAGGAATAGGTGTAAGTGCACAAGGGGAAATAGGGAATGCCAAGGCAGGCTGGTGGTCATGCCCAGCAATTAGGAGTGCTGGCACACCCCTAACCATCCTGTCAACTAAAAATTAGAGAGTTAGGACCTATTGAAGGTCAGGTTTAGCCCTGGACATCAACTTGGATGCTACTAGGTTATACCTCAACTCAACACACCTAAAGGAATGGGGTATTGGGAATTTGAAAGAACCTAGGATCCAAAGGATCCAGCTTTAATCCATGGACAATAACTTTGTGTATTGTCATGTCTTAAACCACAGCTCAAGCACATAAAGGGGTATGGGGAATGGGATTCATTGCAGTAACAGATAGCAAGACATAAGCATACTATCATAGAAGTTAAATTCTACAAAGCAGTAAAGTAGGCATAGACATAAAAACTTGTAAGTAAACACATTGGGGTTGATGCTGGAATCAAAACTAGGACATACCAGTTTTAGGAAAACAAATGAAAGCAGAAGTCTTGAGAAAAGCCAAAGTGCAGAAAGTTTTAGAAGGGGTTGTGAGAATTAAGTGAAGCTCGGAAGTGTATTCTGTTAAGGTGAAAAAAAAAAGAGTCGAGTATTTATAGCTTGGAAAACAGGTAGAGAGTAAGGGAAGAATCATAGTAATTATGGAACTATGTATCAATTATAATCAATCAACATAAGAACTTCCTCAAACGATAATGGATAACAATCAGTTAAGGAAAGAGAATCAAGTAAACATCTTGCGTAAAGTAGGAAATTAGGGGTAAATACATAGGGGTTTAACTAAGGAAAGAAAATTTTAAAATATACGGTTAGCCCAAATAAGGCAAGAACACAGTAAATCAATTAATACCTAGTAAATCAAGGAATTAGGGATTCGACATTACCAATGAACCAAGTCAGAAAGAGAGGAAAGATTTTAACTTAAGGAAAATCAATAGCAATCAATTAGACCTATTAAAAGGGAATCTGAATCAATCACAAGTTGGAAAGCCCTTTTACAGAAAGGTTCATCACATATAAGAGCATACATACACGTTAAGTATGAAAGTAAAAATTGATTGCCATCGTAAATCAGTGGAAAATCCAGTAACATAGTGTAGAAGATTTTATCAAAAGGTCAGAATCATATGAAACTTCGAAATTGATCTAAAAGAGTTGGGGGTTTTGAAATAAGAACCCCAGTTTGGGCAAACCATAAAGCAAAGATGAGGGGGCCACCAGTTGAATCGAAACATGTTCAGAGGTTTCTGAAAAGAACTGAAACTTCTAACATGTTTCTCGCAGCAACAAAACTCATGAATAGCATGTAAATACAATAGAAAAGTCCAAAGCGACAGAGTAAAGAAACTAATTTGAAACATGATGAGAAAAAACTGATAAGAACAGTAGAAGGAAGCATGCTTAAAAAGATCCTTTTAGAAGAGGCTTAAACAAAGTTCAGTAGAAGGAAAAAATAGTAAGAGCACTTAAGAACATGATAGAAGAATACAGTAGGTGAAACATACCAGAACATGGTAGAAGAAAATAGTAGAACATAGTAGAAAAGCATACAAGGACATAGTGTAGAAAACACAATAGAAGGTCATACAAAAACGGAATATAGAAAGCACGGTATAGGAACATATGTGGTAGAAGGAAAACATAAGAACACAGTAGAGGCAAATACATACAAAAGAAAAGGAGAATAAAGTCAGATAAACACTTACGTATTTTCAGAAAACCCTAGATGGTAAAAGAGGCTTCAGAAAGTAATTTTTGAAAGAAAAGTTAGGGAAATCATTTGAACACTCAAGTAGAGCACAGATACACAACAGATCTAAAAGAAAAATTGGGAATACCTCGACGGGTTAGGGTTTCAGCAGAACCCTAGAAAAAGCTTTGAAAAGGTCACCGATCTGAGCAGGAGATGTCAAAACCAAGCTTGAACAGCCATAACTGGCCGGAGCAAGGTTGGAGACAAGCCAAAGAACTCGAATCAAACAAGGTCTGGGCCAAGCCTCTTAAAGGTATGGTCTGGAAACCATGATAATCGAGCACGTAGGAGTCTCAGGAGGCTGGTACAGGCCTTTAATGACTTTGGAAGCCATGGATTCAGGCAATTTTAGGTGGTAATCAGAGGGAGGTGACTAGGGTTTCGGAGGAGGTTGAGAGAAAAGTGGATTTCAGAGGCGGCGAACTAAACAAAAATGGCTAGGGTTTGGGGGTAGGTCGGGATTAATTTAGGAAAGGGTAAAAAGTGGTCGTTGATCATTTTGATCAATGGCCTGGATTGAATGGGTAGGTAAGGGATCCGGGCGGGTTGTTTTTTAAAGGGTCGTGGGTTAGGGTAATTGGGCTCTGAGATTGGGTTTAATTGGGGGCGGAATTGGGCCAATTGAGGCTACAATTGAAAGGGAGAAAAGATTGTTATTGAAATAGAAATAGGCTAAGTGTTAAATAGCCAATTTTCCCCTTTTTATTTTATAAAAATAGTAATAATGATTTAAAAAAGTAAAAATACTGAGCAAACAAATACTATATAAATATCAATTTAAAAATATTGGAACCAATTTTATAATTATAAAATGCTATTAATCATAAAATAGGCCATAATTGCAATTACATGCAATTAGCTTAAAAATGCCAAATAAATTTGTAAAAAATATGCAAAAATCACCTTAATTATATTTTGGTGTAAATATGGGAATGAAATAAGTTATTCACCAAAAACGATAATTTTGAGAATAGTTATTGGATTTTGTGGTATTAAAATAGGTGATAAATCGGTTTAAAAATCGTTAAAAATACTAAAACTCTTGAGTGTGCTTATATATGCACATACATGATATTTTGGAAGTATTTTGGGTACAAAAATACCTAGGGAAAAATTGGGTATCAACACCTACGGCTTTTAACCTTTCATACAGTTGGTCGATGGGCTCAGCAATGGGGGTGTACTGTCTGGGTGGCTTGCGGTCAAAATTGGGTCTTAGTCTTGGATAATGTTGGCGAGCTGGCGGTGATTGGAAGTGGGATGGTTGGGAATTATAGGTGTGATG
The DNA here is from genome assembly GCF_000715075.1 of Nicotiana tabacum. Taxonomy (NCBI): domain Eukaryota; kingdom Viridiplantae; phylum Streptophyta; class Magnoliopsida; order Solanales; family Solanaceae; genus Nicotiana; species Nicotiana tabacum. The sequence goes on from NC_134089.1 coordinate 112,177,120, forward strand.
GACAGCGACTAGTTGGGAATATCTGGGAGATGAAGGTTGATATGTAGGCGGTGATGCTTGGTATCTAGGCGAAGGTGTTTGATATATGGGTGGAGGTGTCTGATATGTGCGTGGAGGTGTCTGATAAGTGGGTGGAGATTTGGGCCCTGGGCCACCATTACTGCCCCAACATCTCTCTTCTTCGATATGCCACCTGATTGTAGTGCCTTATTCGTGGCTTGCAAGGCCTCAAAGTTTGTTACCACCCTGCTTTTGATTCCTTCCTCGATCCTTTCTCCGAGTTTGATGATGTCAAAGAACTTGTGATTTTCAATAACCATCAACCTCTCATAATATTGTGGATTTTGTGCCCTGACGGAGAATTTATTCATCTGTTCTTCATTCAAAGCAGACCTGACCTTGGCTTCTTCCGACCTCTAACGAGTAGCATACCCACGCAAAGTCTCAGTAGGTTTCTTCATAAGATTCTGAATGTAGAAGACATCCAGTGCATTCTCTGTGTTGAACATAAACCGGTCCATGAAATCCGACGTCATGCTTACCCAATTGGACTATTTCTTGGGATTTTGGCTAATATACCAAGACAAAGCATCCCCAATAAGGCTCCTCATAAAGAGCTTTATCCGAATATTTTAATCTTTTCCAACCCCAACAAGCTTATCACAGTAGGTCCTTAGATGAACACTAGGATCACATGTACCATCGAACATCTCAAACTTGGGAGTTTTGTACCCCTCTGGCAGTTCGACATCCAGCTATATGCATAAATCTTCATAGTTCAAACCCTATATTCCTTTGTCGCCTTCAATACCTTGAACTCGTCTTGTCAACTTTTTGAGTTCTTCAGCCATGTTCTTAATGAGCAGGTCCTTCTCGGAGGATTCCGGTGCACAAGAGATTGGTTGGGTAGAATGAGGTATAGTTTCCACATATATGGGATTGCTTTGATGGGTGCCAGGAACTTGGGTGTGGTGATGGTCATTGGTGGATTTTTTTGGATCGGGAATGGGTTGTGTGTTTTGGGAGTGTGGTAAGTGGCGGTTGGTGGGTACTGAATTGGTTGATGATAATGTTGTGGTAGAGTTGGTATTGGCAGCGGATTGATATTTTGGGGTGGAGTTGTGTATTGATTTGGTGCAGTAGGATTTTGTGGCTATTGGTTTTGTGCGTTCTGAGTAGGTGTTGGGTTCTTTGTGTTTTATTGGTGGATATCAGGGACATTGAGGGTAAGTGATAGGTTTGCCAAGTTGCGGACTTGCTCAAGTTCTACTTGTAGTTCTAGTATCTTTTGTTCCAGTCTCAAAACCAGATCATTTGGGGCGGGAGTACTACGACCATCTGAAGTCTCTGCATTCTCAATATTTTCCTTTCGGATAGTCGTCCATCTTTGATTTTCCTTTGCCCTTTGTATTGCTTGGAGGAGGAGGTGGAGGGCCTCTGGATCTGGTATGGTACGATAATGAGGACAGTATGAGTGAACCAACCTAAGGGGATGGGAATAACAATAAAAATAAGACAAAAACAAAAAAGGTAACAAGTCAGTGAGGATCCTGAAATGTTTGCAGTACTTAAACACAGATTGCGAAAATGTAAATTTGCGTCTTAATTTGGGAGCCTCGTTGTGCCCGAGGTAGGCGTAGCGATAAATAGATTTGGAGAACTTTAAATGCCAATAAATGCTTCATTTCATAATATATAAAAATAGACGAATCCCAAAACGACACTAAGATAATAATAAAATAAGTCACTACTGGCACTTGGCCTTATTACATTTTAGGAAAAAACAAATAAATCTAGCCTATTTGGTCCCAGAAGGACCTTCCCCAGATTAAATGTTCTCTTCGATCAAATCCTCCAGTTCGTGTAGGTTCATCAGTAAAAATTCCTTTGTCAAATGTTCTCCTTCATTTCACTCGGTGTTCTGGCAGTCGGTGACTCTTTTCCTCACTTTTCCTTCCAATTCCAACAGGCAGTATTCCAGATATTCCAGCTTCTCGCTAGATTTGGCAGCCCTCTCTTTCCATTCATTGATTTGATCATCTGATGGAAGATTCCTCCACCAGTCTAGCAAGAGTGAGGGTGTGCTAACCATACCAAAGCTGGGGACCTCGTACCTCATTTTCTGCAAAACAAAAGGGTTAGACCTTACCCCCACCAGACTCGCCTATTTATACATTTATGATCAACATATCGGCATTTAGTTCTCCAAATTAATGCACAAAACGTGGTTGTGTCCGTTGGGATTATGGAAAACCCGATGGACTTTGGATAAGGCCTATCTTAAAGGATCATTATGTGGACAACATAACTGATCCGACTAGGTTTGACCATGATGCATGAACAATTTTAACCAGAGTAAGGTTTCTATGAGGTTTTAGACTGGTACCCTCAAGTGAACAACTCGAGGGGGAAGGCACGGAACCGTCGACTGCACCGCTGATCGACTGGTTTTACTGCAAATAAGTATTTCCGAATTTAAGGGTAGTAAATAGGAAGAGCGCAACCACTCATTAAAACGTTGCTATAGGTTTTGAAACGCACGAGTGTAATATGATGCGGAGCATGATTTATGTAGCAATTAATAACATGTATTCAAGTATTTGCACGTAGAAAGAAAAATACAGTATTTAAATAATGGAAAGACAGTTACAGGAAAAGAAAACAAAGAGGCGAGTCAGTTTCATGAATAAAAGAAACATAAATGCTTAAAACATGCAATTAAATTCAAATAAATGGAGAGGGGTACAGGATAAAGCATGCTTGGACTAATTTGTAAAAGATAAGTTTGTTATGGTAAGGCCTAAAATATTATCCCCAGCAGAGTCGCCATGTTGTCACGCCCCCTTTTTCCCTTTGTGGGGAAGTCCGGGTTTGAGATTCCATGGGGGTAATAACTCGTTTCCTTTTTGGGGATTGGGCATTTGAAGAGTCGCCACCTAACGGATTACAGTGTGTTAGGGCACCTAGAGTAATTAACTCTTGGATTGGTTTGCATTACCAGAGATTAGGGTAAGAGCTCGAAATAACCTCGAGGGGAAGGTGTTAGGCACCCGTCTTGGTCCACAACTGTAGGTCCCGGCCGAACTTATATTCACAAATTAGTCCATATAAATAAACAGTTGAATCAAATAGGTTGCAAGTAAAGCACGTTGGACAACTCAAGTAATAAGATAAAGGTTTTTGAACGAAGGTTTTAAAAAGGAATTTTGGTAAAGGGGGAGTCCTAGGTTGGTTAGCCTATAGGATTACCCCACACAATGTCCGGTAAACACTCCTCGATGAGGGGCTACATGTGACATTAGCGCGTAGTCATCACATCTCATACTACCCTTCCCATCCCCTTAGTGGTCATGCAAAGCGAGTGTTTGGTCAACGATCTATTGCGTGTTGTTACCCGTCTCATCTTAATGGTCCTAGAGGGATTTAGAACCTCTACCTATAGGTGGTTCTAGACAGACCTCTAAGGTTTCAAAGGTGAAAATTATAATGCGACAGGCAAAACAATTAGGACTTTTAGCACATAAGATAATAGGAAGCAACTAGAGGCTTAAAATTTCCTCCTCAAACAAGGCACATACACAGCACGACTCAAGCACAATTAAGGTCTTTTATTAAATAATATCTTAAGGCAGGATATCTAGGTGAATATGCAGAATACAAGCAATTGATTATCTTATAAACCCAGAGTAATGACCTTAGCAGTTGCCTATTGGTTTCTTAAAGCCTGTTAGGGTCAGAAAGCATTAAGCCATAGAAATAGTTTCAGAAATGCAGTTTTGAAAACGCCCTACAGGCTTGCCTATACGCGGAATACTGATGACAGCATTGTATAGTAAGACAGGGTAGATTTTAAAAATAGACATATGGGCATGTTGTCTAATGATAGATTGAGGCAGTTGTTAAAAGAACTTGTTTCAGGAAATATAAACTACTTAATTAAACCAATTTAGAAGTGAACTAAACGTTAACCGAATTGAGTTATTTAAACTAAACTTAGGCGAGATCCATAGGCAGGATTTGATATTGTTCCCTATAGGCATGATATCTAAGTTTAATACTGATTTTAAAGGCTTGCAGGCATGGAAACATACATAAACACTTGTTATAACAGAATCTAGGTTAAATTACATCCTATAGGCATGACATCTATTTGCTAAACTGATTTTAAGACCTTGCGGACATGATTTTATTACGGAATTATTTGAAACCTATAGGCATGGTTTCTAGCATGGAAAGATGACAAGATGTAAAGCCCTATAAGCATGATTTCTACTTGGTAAATCAATCAGATTAACATGTAAATTCCTATGAACATGATTTCTATCCGTATTACCCCATAAACATGTAGCTACCCATCCCTTTCACTAGTTACCCCAATATTTGTTTACACACAAACCACATGAATGAATCACATAAGTAAATAAGAAAATAAGAAGCTAGTCTATAGGGAGCCTTCAATTAGGCTCAGATTTCCAAAGCCTCCAATAGCCTCAAATGCCTCAATTCCATAGACAA